>NW_006399783.1:10980236-10988863 GCF_000299155.1 Elephantulus edwardii
GGCCGAACTTGCTCAGCATTTCTTAAGCTCAAGGAACTGAAGAACAAATTCAAACCTAGAGTTGCTGTAATCAAGGATGCTTTGGGCAGAATATTAAAAAGATCCAGGAAGTATTAAAAGAAGGTCATATTGTGATTACATTGTTTATAATTATATTGTGATTACGTTGTAATCACTTTGTTGTTACTGTGCCGTTGAGTGGACTCTGCTGACCGTACAGTGGGTTTTCAGACTATGTAAGAGTGAAGATGACTTATCTTTCATCTGCAGAGCAGCTGGTGGACTCGAACTTCGTGTTTTTGAGTTGGCAGCGAAACGCTTTATCACTAAGCCAGAACTCCCTTTAAAGCCTATCTCTTTAAAATTCTGTCTGGAGAAATCATACAGACATTGTCCCTGGCCAGCTTAGAGGGAGACTGATTTCCTTTTGGCTTTAAGACCTTTGGAGACGTTGTTTCCACATGGATAGAGTTATAAAAAACATAATTGTTTTATGTCTGGTCAGTAGTTAAATGTTGTTTCATTGACTCAATCCAACGGACTAACCCGTTGACTCTAGCATCCGTAGCTTTTAACTTTGCGGAAAATAACTACGAGCACAGGACTTCAGGAAAGCCCCAAATCCTGAATATGTGTGGAGGAGGCCTGCGAGACGTGAGAAAGTTAAGAAAGAATGGTGATGCTCTCAGGCTCATTTACAATCGTTATCAACGGCTTTTACAGCAAGGAGCTAATGGCTAACATCGCCATTTTGCAGGGTGGGCTGCACAGACTCTCAGCCCGCGCACCTCAGCGGCAAAGGATGTGGACGACTTGGAGGTGGGGCGAGGGCGCGACTGCAAGAAACTACGCGTGCGCAGAAGCCGCGAAGGGAGGATGGCGGTGGCCGCAGGGTGGGAGTGCGCGTGCTTGGTGGGAGCCCGCGAAGTACTTGAAGGAGGTGGACTGGGGGAGAGAAAAGAGTGAAGTTGAAGGGCGCTTGCGCGATCGTACAATTGCACGGGATGTTGCGTTCTGAGTACGGGCACGGAGGCGGTACTTGGGGAACTATCGCGAGACTTTCTGGCCTATATATATGCGTATGGAGGCCGCGTCCTTTTACTGCTGTGATTCCGTCCTGCGTGGCTGTTCTGTGCAACAGTGCTGATTTATTGCCGTCCTCTCTCACTTAAACGTGAGCCTCCAACCAATGGAAGATTCGATGGATATGGACATGAGCCCCCTGCGGCCTCAAAATTACCTTTTCGGTAATTGCTGTAGGGTTTGGAGACAAGCCGGGGCAGGGCCTGGTGGCTCTCAGATGGGGGTTGGGGGGGCGGGAATTGGACTGAGGCCTGTGCTGGTGAAGAAAACTCAGCAGCTCAAGCTCTGGGAAATCGGGAAGCGAACTGCAGGGACCAAGGAGCCCGGAGAAAGGAAGGGGGGCAAAGCGATGCTGCTGGCGCAGGGGAGAGCCAGCGGCACGATGGGGTGGAGGGGAGGTGCGGCCTGTAGCCTGAGGCTCCGTAGAACTTGGCGACCGGCTCGTCACTGTGGGGGCTAAGAGATTGGCTTTAAGAGTTTAGTTTCGAAAACGATGCATCAGAGGGCATGTTACTGTTGTTGAGCAGTATATTGTTGGTGCAGAGGGTGTCGGGTGGTATAGACCTCCGTTATGGAGGAGGGAAGCCGCCCAGCCTGAGGTTTGGGGCTTCGCTGGGCCGCCTCAGCCCCCGGTTGCCGTCGGTCCCGGGTTAAGAAGCCCCGGGCCGGTCGTCGGCGGGCGGCGGGGGGAGGGGAGCGCGGCGGCGTGGGGGGGCCGCAACCGCTTGGAGCACGTGGTTGCCACGTGGTTGGACGAAGGAGGGGGTGTGGGCCTTACATCCGGGGCTTACGCTGGTCGGCCACACAGACCCTGGGATTCTGTCCTTAGATTTTTTGGATGTAAAATAAGTAGTGATTGGTAACGCCACGAGCCTGGAGCTCTTGTTGGGGCGAGTCACCCACAGTGGCTGCAGTGACCTCTTTCTGTTTTAGCTGCGGTGGGTAGTTCTGATGCTCACAAAGCTTGCCCCCCCCCCAGGCATGCAGCACCTCATGGTTTATGATGAGGGAAAAAGATGGTTAAACCCGCTTTGTGTTAGAGTGAGCTTTTATGTAAAAAAAATGCTGAAATCTGCACAGTTGTGTCTAGGTCAAGAAATGGAGAAGAATTAGGATTTTTGCGGAGGGCTGGCATTTTTTTCCCATCACTCGCCCTTCCCCGTCGTCTCCTGTATTTCTGAATGTCCTGTTTTACAGATTGTTACAGAAGTGCAGATGGAGCCCAGATTTCAGATCTTGTGTTGTGATTTAAATTTCGAGTAATAACATTTAAACAAATATCTAACAGTGTTTGTTGATAATTCTACAATTACTGTAAAGTTAGAATTTGATGTATGCTCTAGTCTGAAATTGATGCTCTTATCAGACTTGTGTGTTTACCCCTTTATTGTTAATCATTCTACCAACACATGATTATAACGTCGTGTTTATCAACTCTTAACCACCTCTGGAATGTTAGGTACTTTTTATGGTGCTTTGACTTAGAAGTTGTCCATCATGTCTGTGACCTACCTTTCCATTTCTAATTGGCTAATTTTCTTGAGACATAAACTTTAGAAACAAAATGAAGTTCAAAATTATCAGCATTATGTTATACCTATTATAAACCATTATATCTGGTTTAGCCCCATAGAGTAGTTTCATATTTTTCAGTTTCCAAAGAGTGAAATTTAGAAGTCCTATGACTGTTTTCCATTCCAAAGGTTATGTCTTCTAGTAGCACAATTTGAAAATTACAAATTAACCCTTTTTACCATTTTTTTATTAATCTATATTTAAGTTTGGGTCATTTTCGCTCTATTTTTTCATTTACAGGTTGTGAACTGAAAGCTGACAAAGATTATCACTTTAAGGTGGATAATGATGAGAATGAGCACCAGTTATCTTTAAGAACGGTAATTTAACTTTTCGGAATAAACTTTTCAGCCTTGTGGTTGTTGTGCATGTGGCTTAAGAGTTTTTCCTCTTGTTTTCTGAAAAAGAACTCGATTATCACTTGTGAGATAAAAAAGTATGTTGCAAAGTGCAACAATGGATGACTGGAAATCCTAAGTCTCTGTAAACTTTCATTGAAGTTAATAAAAAATTAAAAAAAAGTATGTTGCATCTTTTCCGTTTGGTAATCACTTTTTAGATTATAGTATCATGTGTTCTGGTGGGTTAGTGGTAGGGAATTACACTGCCAACACAAAGATACGTGGTTCAAATGTACCAGCTTGCTTTGTAGGAGAAAGAGTGGGTGATTTTAGTGTTTCTGAAAACCCAACCTCTGATCTTTCTCCATAGATTCTAGCCTAGGTTTTTGTCCTGCAGGCATTTAATATTTTGTTTTGAATGTCCTTAAAAAATTTTTTTAAAGCCCCAAACAAAACCCACAACTGTTTTATTAAAAATAACCAAAGCTTGAAAAGTGTTTTCATTTTATTCACAGGTCAGTTTAGGGGCTGGTGCAAAGGATGAATTGCACATTGTTGAAGCAGAAGCAATGAATTATGAGGGCAGCCCAATTAAAGTAACACTGGCAACTTTGAAAATGTCTGTACAGCCAACGGTAAGGGGACTTAAATTTTCCATCTTTGTCAAAGGCTTCTACTGTTTGAGGGTGATAAGCCTGTCAGGCTAATCCAAGACAGAAAAGGGTCTTTAATTTGCTTGTTTCTCTTACTGGTTACTAATATTTAAATAGTGAATTTTCTTTTTTAAATAAATGATGGTTATAGTTAGCTTTATTTCAGACATTTATGGCATGTCTTTGGGATTTCCCCTCTAAAAATAAAATTTATCTGATTAATCCAATACAGTATTTTGTTCCTCAGATAGCCCTAGCTGTGGTCAGGGGACCCTTCCCTGTTATTTTATAGGGAATATACACAACACCAAATCAGCAATTTTCTATTTGTATAATGTAGTGGCAGTAATGGCATTATTTTAGTAGAACCATTCACATTTGAGTTCTTCATTGTGTTCCCCCTTCCATTAGTCTCTGTATTCCCAGACCTTTTTGTATTGGTTAACTTACTGTTTAAAGATGACACTGGGAAGTTAGAAACAGGTTTTATAGTAAACCTCACTGCTTTCAATACTGTTCAGTGATAAAATTTTTCTCACAGGTTTCGCTTGGGGGCTTTGAAATAACACCACCTGTCGTCTTACGATTGAAGTGTGGCTCAGGGCCTGTGCATATAAGTGGACAACACTTAGTAGGTAGGTTGCATTGTGTTTTATTTATTCTCTGTAATCTTTTAAGGAATAGTCTGTATTGTGGACGCAACGGTACAGTTGTTACGTTGTGATACACATTTTGTGTAATCTCGTTTATAGTTACAAATTTAATATATATTTGTTTCAAGAATACACTTCATTATTTCAGTAATAACAAATAAAACTTTTAATTATAGCTGTGGAGGAAGATGCAGAGTCAGATGATGAAGAGGAGGAGGATGTGAAACTCTTAAGTATATCAGGAAAGAGATCTGCCCCTGCAGGTGGTAACAAAATTCCACAGGTATAGATGCATTCATAGACTTTATACAGATATGTTTATTTTGTCCTTAACATTAGTCTTGATCAGCTCTTCTGAGTATGAAGTTTTTTTTTATTATAGAAAAAGGTGAAACTTGCCACTGATGAAGAGGATGACGATGATGATGATGATGATGATGAAGATGAAGAGTGAGTATTTAAGGAATTTTGAGTTTATATGTGTGGAGGGATTTTTATGATAGACATGCTATCAAAATGAATAATTTAGAGCAAGTGTAGTAGGTTTGAATTTAATAAATTACTGAGACTGAGACAAGGCAGGATTGAGGCAAGTATACCTTTCTCCTGAGGAATCCATTACCAAGAGGTTTGGGTGGAAAGTAGAGAATTTCAGTGGGTAACTTGAATTAAGTACATTTTATAAATAGCTATTAAGAATTTTTTTCTCCCTAGAAACGATTTTTGGCAATTGGTATTGATTCCTTATCGAAAAAATGAAAGTGTAAAATTTTCTTTGGAAATTAAATTTGATTGCAAATAAGATTTTGTAAACTAGGTTATACTGTAAATTTGTATATATTTATTGAAAGCACGTCTCTTCTTAAAAGGCCATAAGAGGCAGGCTATCCTATGTTCAGTTTCATTAACCTCAAATAGCAAAGTACTAAGCTAAAGCTTGAGACATGTTTATATTGCCAGTATGCATACAGTGTACTTGGAAAATAGAAGTGAGTGCTTTGAGAATTCCAGTATATCATTAGAATTCCTGAGAAGAATGTGAAATCTAAGAACAAAACTATGGCTATAATCATGAAGTCTTAAATTTGGTAATACTAAAAGTTACTTAGAAAAGTGCTCTGTGGCTTATTAATCAACAGCTTTGATTTTTGTAGCTACTCCCTATTTTACACTGTCTTTGGGCTAATTTTTGGGGATAAGTCGTTGTATACTTAGTCTGAAGATTGTACTATTTGTTAATCAGATTTCGATCCTAGCTATCTCAGGTTGAAGTATCTTGTGGATTTGATTTTTGTAACTCAGTGGAAGTCTTTCATTTGCTAATAATCTTTGAAGATACAGGTTTCTTATTTTGTTGCCATTTGTGCTAATACATTATGTGTTGTGATTTATTAGAAGTTAATATGTAAATTTTATTTTGCCCTATTCTCTGGCATGTCATACATAACTTTCAATTCCTTGAAGTCCAATTTTTTTCCCCCCTCTTGTGTTACTTAATGGTTTTGCATTTTTGGCACTTGGTGCTTAGATTTGATGTGAGTCCAAATACGTTTGATAAAGTGGAGTATCTATCATGTGTCCCAAGGCCATTTGAGTTGTCTTGGAATGCTGTTTAAAATGACTAACGATCTGGAGGTTTATTTCTGGACTATTTAATTGATCTTACCTACCAGTATCACACTGACTAGATTTGTTGACTTGAGGGAATTTTTAAATTGGGACCGGAATCTTTCCGCTTATTTTTGTTTCAAGATTGTCTTTGGATGTCTAGGTTTCTTGAGTTTCTATGAGAATGCTAATATGTGCTTCTGAATTTCTAAGAAGCCAGCTGGGGTTCTGATTGGTATTGATTTGTTAAAGCAGATTGTAAAGTACTGTCATCTTATTTTATCTGTGATTGAGGGATATTTATCCATTTACTTAAATCTCTAAATATCTATTGGCTCAAATTTTGAAAGGTCCTAATGTAATTGTAGACCAGTTGCAAGCTAGTTCTTTAGATTAGTGTGTGAATGGAGTCAGTAATAATGATGATGTTTTTGTTGCAGTGATGATGATGACGAGTTTGATGATGATGAGGCTGAAGAAAAAGCACCAGTGAAGAAAGTAAGTAGATAAAAAGTTACAAGCTATGAGAAGGTAGTATATGCCAAACATAGTAGAAGTTACTGGTGGGTTATTGTGTAGTAAAAGAAAATTGGTTTGGGAGCGGGTGTTTAAAATGGGTCCAACTTAGAGCTGTGCATCATTAAACTCAATGTTCTTTAGTGTAAATAACATTTTTCTTTAGCTATCATGGGATAACTTTTAAGATTTTCTTTGTGTGTGTACTGTCAAATCAGATCTGACTAGTACAGGAGGAGATCACCTCCTTCTCCAGCAGAGCATCTGGTGGATTCAAACCGCGTACCTCTGGGCTTGCAGGCATGGGAGAACTTTAAAGTTTTCTTTTCATATATGTCTGCATGGGCATTGATTAAGATTAATTTTTATTAACAGTCTATAAGGGATACTCCAGCCAAAAATGCACAAAAATCAAACCAGAATGGAAAAGACTCAAAACCGTCAACTCCACGATCAAAAGTAAGTTGCAACAAGTATAAGCATTTAGTTTGAAAACTGAAACACCTTACATAATCTAACTTGTCTGAAATTGGAACTCCCCCCCCCCCCGAAATACTTTAAATAACAGTTGTGATTGCTACAGGTGGTTGTAACAAAAATAATTTTACTAGATGGGGAGCCTAATTGGATAAGGGGTTAGACTTGTTATGTGCCATCGAGTCGCATGTGAGTCATAGCGACCCTATGTACAACAGCCCTAAACTCTGCTCTGTCCTGTGCCAACCGCACTGTCTCTGACACTCCCATCCCGATTACCCCAGTCACTGAATCAGTCCACCTCATAGAGGGCCTTCGCCTCCTGCACCGTCCCTCCACCCTCCCAAGCATGATGTCCTTCTCCAAGGACCGGTCTCTCCTCACAACATGTCCAAAGTATGTTAGACAGAGCCTCAGAATACTAACCAAAAAAGGTTCAGATCTACCAATGGCTGAGAGAAAAGGCTGGGTGATAATCTCCTTGGGATTTAAAACCTCAAAACCTAATTGCTTAAGGGTTAACTGACTTGGACCTGACCTCAACAATAAAAATTGTGAATGAACGAGACAACAAGAAAACAAGGAGAAAGATTGTTGTTGTAAAAAGTCCTTTTAATTAAAAATAAGCAAAACAACCTGTTTCTTTTACCATCTTATATTAAAAAGACACATTTCTCTGAGTAGAAGTTTTAGTAGCAAATACAGTGATACATACAACATGCCTTTTTCATAGAAGCCTTGTTTTATAGGTGGTGATTCTAAGAATAATTTTATGAAAACCTTGAAAATTACATCTTTTGACATTCAACTCTTTTGTTCCAGGGACAAGAATCTTTCAAAAAACAGGAAAAAACTCCCAAAACTCCAAAAGGACCTAGTTCTGTAGAAGACATTAAAGCAAAAATGCAAGCAAGTATAGAAAAAGTGAGTAAAACCTTAACCACAGAGTAGTTCTCACCCTCACCCACAGTTGATTTTTTTTTTTGATGCTAGAAAAGTTTACTAGATATTTGCATGTGCTTGTAATTCTACATAGTGATATTTTTGCCTGACATGTGAAGCTAAATATTTAAAAAGAAATAAAACCCACCTACGGTAACATCTTACCTAAATGTTAAAAGCATATTTTCATGCGCTTCTTCACCCGTGATAAGTTAGAGAACCAGCAGAGGGCGTATGTGTCTTCTATAAAATTGTAAGCAGCTAGAAAATGAGTTCGTACTTAAGGTTGAATAAAGCTAGAAACATCAGCATTTCCAAGCAAATTGAGTCCTTTCTTTTGGCATTTATACAAGACATCACTAGTCAGTGCAGGTGACTTTGATTTGACTGTAACATCTAGGTGTTATGGGGTTTTTTCCTTTTAAGTGTAGCATCTAAAGAGAACTAGTTGTCTTGTGCTTATTTGGCTTCAGAATAAAACCTAATTTAGTGAACTCTTTTTTTTTTTTTTAAACTCTTAGATAATACGGAAATTGGCTTAAAATGTCTTAGGCATTTAAAAGAGTAATAACTTCTCTGTCCTTTGGTAATAGTGTGAGGATCAAGTGCTGACTCAGCTCCCCAAGTTTTTCCTGCACTCTCTAGGCTCTACATTAATTGTTTCAATAGTTTTCCTCCCTTATGCAGTGATGAGTGGATTGGAAAACTGGCATTTAGAGCCAGAATGGGTGTGCTTTTGCTTTATTCCTACTGTAAACCTTTTTATCCTTGGTGGTAAT
>NW_006399783.1:10989516-11061521 GCF_000299155.1 Elephantulus edwardii
TGCAGGCTGGAAGCAATCTTTATTCTTTTGGAGGGGGTGGTGCAATCTTTATTCTTAATTTCCTAAGGCACTTTCTATTGACTGCTGTGATTCAGTGAACCATACTCTGCTTTTCACTTGTGCATTGACCTCACCTTTTTGAACATGTTTTATAAACTTTGTATATCCCTAGTTCTTCAATAAATATTTGAGTAAATCAAGTATGTATGTGACTAAAAATGATTGTTATAGTGACATTTTATTGCTAGGTTAAGTATTTGATAATTTCTAAATCTTATCCACCATAGTTCTATTAGCATTTTGGTGCCTTCCCAATGTTGGAAGGAATCTTACATTGTCAGAATTATTAAAACAGTTTTAGAAGTTTGTATAATGTTGTGGCAAATACAGCCATTCAGAAATTTTGGCATAATTGAAATATTTTTAAAATAGGAGTCATAGGCTGATACTGTGGCTTGATGCTTAGCTTGAATAAAGTAATAAAATTTGAGTTTAATAAACTGCAGTTACTACATTCACTAATTACTCACTCAACTTCTTACACCCCTGAATTGAAATCCCACTTTAATTACATGACTGGACTTGTCATTAGTAATTGAGTATATTTAAATTAATTTAGATCACTTATGAATATGGCCTACAAAAGAGGTATGGTAGATAGATTTATCCTGAGAGGTTGATGAGACAATGGGCAGCTAAGTTGTCATGGTTGAGTGTGGTGTATAAAATAGGTATACTTTAGAATAGCTGTCTAGGGGAAGTTGGAACCTTTTGTCATGTACTGCTTTGAAAGACCTGGTTCATGCTAAGTTCCCCATCAGAATAGGATATTCTGACATTGTGTTACTCTGGGACAAGATCCTGTGACCGCATGCAAGTCTTTGAGGGAATCCCCTACCTTGAGTGTTTTATCGAGGACAGTATTTCTATACTTATCCTTAATAATTTTGTCTTAATAGGGTGGTTCTCTTCCCAAAGTGGAAGCCAAATTCATCAATTATGTGAAGAATTGCTTCCGGATGACAGACCAGGAGGTAATGACATTTTGGGGAGGGGATTATGACCAAACTAAAATATTTCACTTTTGTTTCCTCTTTTCCGTTTGCTAATTTTTTTTTTTAATGTTAGTATTAAAAGGCCTTAGGCATAGAGAAAATTAAGATTAAGTCATGGGAACTCCTTAAGAGTTTAGATGGATAGAGCCCGAGAAGATAAACATTTTCCCTAATTTCATCATACCAAATACAAATCTCATTGTTGTACAGCTGGAACAGAACTCATGGCTGACTCTCCAGTGGGTGCTGTCTTTCTGCCATAGAGATACTGGTGGATTTGAACTGCCAGAGGGTTGTGGCCTTTGGAGTTAGAATGTGATATTCCCTCCAGATGAGTCATCAGACAGAATTCTCTGTTCTAATATATTTGGCAAGTTATCTCTTGATTTAGTAGTACTTGTGACACAGTAAAGGCTAAGATAAGTGCAGTCTGGTCTTGATCGGGAAGACTCTTCCTTGTTAAGTGCCATTGCTTCTGCTTTATTATACAACAGAACAAAGGCCACCATCTTCAGCATCTGCTGTATATTGTTAAAATCACTGTGAAAGTCATAAAGCATAGTCTTAAATTCATGACCAACTTTCCAGCTTCATGAAGTAAATGAAAATACCTTGGCTAGGATCAAGGACAAGTTAATATTTCACTGACTTTGTTCGTTAGTACTATAAAACCTTGAAAAGCATAATCTACTGAAATTGAGGGTAAACATAGCTTAACGTTTGAGTTAAATTATTATATGAAAGAATTTTGACAGAAGGAAAAGAATACATGTTTATTACTTAAGCAGAAAAGAGGAATTCCAAGTTGAAATTTATATACATTGTGTATCTGAGATGGGGTAGTGAGGATGGTACAGATAGGGCAGGGTTCAGATGAGTTGATGATCTTCAGGTTACTGAGTCTTTGACACCATTTGAAAAAGCCTTTAATCGCTTACAGTGTTTGGTTTTACATGGTTGTTAATACACTTCATGGAATTTTGTTAAATGCTTTGTTGAGAAAGGAATTAATTGATCAAGAAATGGGATGTAACCTGGAAAAGTAGGACAAGTAAATTTAAGCAGTGGAGATGTTACATGCCTCGACAATTCAGATAGCTTGACTTACTTGCCCAATTCAACAATTATACAGTGTAAATATGGAATATAAGGAATTAGCTATTATAGAATAGCTAAATTAACATTTAGATAGAATTAAAGTATAATTTAAATGTCTAACCTCTTAAATATATAATTGACAGTTTCTAAGGAATTCATTTATGGTAAATCTGTATTTATGGAAGCAGAAGTGGGTTAACAGCTTGCTTCCGGAAACCCTATGAAACCTGGATAGGGGATGAAAATTGAGCATGCAAGTGTTGAGGACTTTATTTCATAGGGTCGCTATGAGTCTCCTACGACTTAATGGCACTTAACAAAACATATCTGTATTTAAGTTTTTAAAAATTATGTCGACTATGTAGATTAATTTATTATGGCTATACACTGTTGTGGTTTTTAATCACATTTCTCTCCTCCCCCCTCCCCAGGCTATTCAAGATCTCTGGCAGTGGAGGAAGTCTCTTTAAGAAAATAATTTGTTAAAACAGTTTGTTAAAATTTTCCGTCTTATTTCTGTAACAGTTGATATCGGACTGTCCTTTTTTATAATGCTGAGTGAGAACTTTCCCTACCTTGTCTAATAAATGTTGTCCAGGTTTCTTTGCCAAGAATGTGTTGTCCAAGATGCCTGTTTAGTTTCTAAAGATGGAACTCCACCCTTTGCTTTGGTTTTAAGTATGTATGGAATGTTATGATAGGACAAAGTAGTAGCAATGGTCAAACAAATGGAAATGGTGGGGAAACAAAAATATACATGTGAAATAAACCCAGTATTTTAATAAAGTAGCACTGTTTATCTTTCTTTCTACGAATCTACCACCCCCTTACTTCGTCAAAATCTATGTAGTAATATCTGTTTTGACTTTATTAATATATTGGTCTTGAATATTGTGCATTCTCCATTTCAAATAATAATTTTAATTGCAAGGATGATTATAAATACTCCATCTAACGTGTCTTGCCACCGCAAAGAAAGATTGACATTCACTGAGAGATTATCTCAGCCTGGGTTCCTCAAAATCTGAATCAGCCAAGTGCTGTGACTGTTTTCTCAGTTGCATAAGAATACAGTATACACTGCTGCTAATAAATTTTTATTAAAGTATACTTGGACCAGGAGGCAGTCGTCAGAACAGAGCAAGGGAACACTGCATGGTTCAAAATTGGGAAGGGCGGACATCAGGGATGCATCCTATCTCCATACCTTTTCAACCTATATGCAGAACAGATTATCCAGGAGGCTGGGCTCTATGAGGAGAAATGGTGGGGTCAAGATTGGTGGACAATTTATCAACAATCTGCATTATGGGGATGACAACCCAGCTGGCAGCATCAGCATGGATGGTGAAGAGATTGAGATATTGTACACAGCTTTAGTTTGCTTGGCTTCTTAGTCAACAGTCCTGGTACCAGCAGCCAGGAAATTAAAAGGCGCATTGCCATGGGAAAGTCTGCTGTTAGGGACCTCTCCAATGTACTGAAGAGCAATGGTGTCTCTCTGGAGACCAAGGTGCGTCTGATACAGGCCATGGTCTTCGCAATCACTTGTTAGCATCAGAGAGTTGGACAATGACCAAGGAGGATAGGAGAATTGATACTTCTGAGCTGTGGTGCTGGAGAAGAGTATTGAGAATACCATGGACTGCCAAGAAAACATTCATCTTAGGGTTAAACCAGGCTGCTCCTTGGAGGCAAGGATTCTGGTGCTTTGCCTGACAGACTTTGGACATGTTGCAAGGAGAGACAGGTCTTTAGAGCGGTACATCATGCTGGGGAGAGTGGAGGGACAGCGCGGGAGGGGAAGACCCTTTATGAGGTGGATTGATTCAGTGACTGGGGTAATAGGGATGGGTGTGTCAGAGGCAATGTGATTGGCACAGGATATAGCAGGGTTTAGGGCTGTTGTACATAGGGTCGCTATGAGTCGCAAACGACTCGACGGCACTTAACTTTGTTAGGTGCCCATAGTAAAACTATGAACAAGATAAACTATCCTTCACCCATCACAAAGTCATGTTCCATCTCATTTTAAATCAGTGCCAGTCCATCTATTTGGAAGACTTTTCTCTGACTGCCAACCTCAGCATCAAGTTTTTCCCAGGAATCACCCCTTGAAAATATACCCAAAGTAGGTGAGATGAAGTTTCACCAAACTAAGGAATACCCTGTTGAACTTTATGTTGTTGCTTTTGTGTACCATTGGATCAGGTCCTGCTGGCACAGGAGGAGATTACCCTTCCCGTGGAGCATCTGGTGGATTTATGCTTTTGGGATTGTGGTGCAGCTTTTTGCCACTATGCCATCAAAGCTCCCTCTTGTATTTCTAAATTGTAATCTGGCAGTCCATGGGGTATACATTCTCCAACACAGCTCAAAGGCTCAGTTCTTCTGTTACACTTAGTAATTGCCCAGCTCTTGTATGTACAGCAAGTGATTAAAAAGGCAATGCACTGAATCAGATGTACCTTAGTTCTCAAACTGACATTGTTCTCAGTAATTTGGAGAGGTCCCTGACTGCAGGTTTTCCCAATGCAACACATGTCTTGACTCGGTACCAAGAGTTGGTTGTAGATCCAAATTGGGCAGTTCCTCTCATAACTGTTGGCCCAACGATGCTGAGTTGTTTCTTGATAGTAAGGTCTCCACATTGCCTTTGCTCTTTGAGGAAGACAGTAGGGAGCAGGATTGACTATATATTTCTGAAATAACAAGTCTGCAAACACAGGTAGCTATAGTCAGATGAATAGAAAGCAGTAGCATGCCCTGGATCAGGTCTAACATTAATTAGGGAGAGTAGAACTTGCAAATGGGGATAAAGTAGCAAAATCAAAGCTACAATATGATTTTTTATATAGCCTAATGAATTAAAGGAGATGGCAAACATTAGGGAAGTATAGGGTTTGAAATAGAGGTTGAGGGCTCCAAATTTACACTGCCTTTTACAAAAAGTTGGTGTGAACTTGCCCAGCAGCTTTACACAGTGCAACATGAAGAGTTTCTACAGATTCCAGACACTCCTCCCTGTAGGTATGGATGTGGTAATAGTTTGAGAACCTTTAATTTCTTCAGTCCTTTAGTATCTCACCTTTTTTCACCGCTTCTCTCATGTACCATCTATAATCAGATCTGACTGGTACAGCAGGAGATTGCTGCTCCTTATCCAGCAGGACATCTGGTGGATTCGGACCTTGTACCTTTGGGATTATAGCACAGCTTCTTGTCACTGGGCCACCAGAGCTCCCTCAGTGTCCTACTTTCAGGTGCATAGGAACCTTAGATTGGGCTCGCTTTACTCTTTAAACTGACATCCTTGCTCTGTAGGACCTTGGAGAGCGATGATCGACAGTAGATTTTCCCAATACTAAATGTCTTAATTTCTTGACTGCTTCTACCATGAATGTTGATTGTCATCTGCCATGATTTTGCCTAGTGGATGGCTATGGATATGCAATCTATATTGAAGGCTGTGGCCTTTGTAATAAGTACTAGAAGGCTTAACAAGGTTGTGTCATCTGCATTAATGCAGGTTACGGAGTTTTTTTGAATCCTGATGACACTTTTTTCCTCGCATTCGAGGCTTTTGAGTGATTTGCTCAGCATACCAGTTTAATAGATAATGAAAGGATGCAGCTTTTCAAATGGACTTGCTGAGAATGCTGACAGTAGATGTGAAGAAAAGGATACAACCCTGTTGCATCTTTCCTGCCTTTTAACTTATAATGAAAGTTTACAGAAATTTGAGTTTTTTATTCATTGCACATTTTCCTCCAAGTTTTTTTAAATATTTTTCCCCTATTGCCCATCTTTATCTTTCTTCCTTCCCCTTTCCACTCTCCCAGCCTACCCAGAAGTGCACCTCTTGTTCCAGATTGTTATAACTCTCAATTGTAAACCCTGCAGCATTCTATTGTTCTGTTTGGACAACTGCTGCTTGGTCTACATACAGGTTTTGTACAGTAAGTCTGTTCAAGACTAGAAGCTTGATAGATAAAAAAACAAAACAAAACAAAACACCAACAAAAACCCCAAACCAACAAAACCTCAGTATAAAGTATGAAGTGTTTTTCTCAACTCCTAGATCTCTGTGTGTGTGTGTTCGTATATACACACACACAAAATCATTGAAAGTAGGAACATAGATAAGTGCATTGTAGCACTACCCACAAATACCTAAAAGGTGTCCCATCAACAAGTAAAATCACATGTCCATCAGCAGATGAACAAATAATACCTGTGTATAACAATGGAACTTTGCTATAGAAAGTGAATAATAATGGAACTTACTATACAATATACTGAGTGAGGAGGACCTATAAGTGTTTGCTGCAGGTAAGGACTAGTCTTCAATATGGATTGAAGCTCAACATCAAGAACACATGTTACAGCACCATGGAGAAAAGATTGAAGTTAATTTCAGCTTGGTCGTCTCCACAGTCAACACTCTTGGCACCAGTAGTCAGAAAATCAAGATAAATTGCACTGAGGAAGTATGCTGTCAGGAAACCTCTCTAATACCAGTCTAGGGACTAAAATGCGCCTGATCTAGGCCATGGTCTTACGCATCAGAGATAGGGATAATGACCAGAAAGGAAGAATCAATGCCCTTGAGTTGTGCTAGAGAAGAGTATTGAACATACCATGGATTGTCAAGAGCACACAGGTCTGTCTTGGAGAGAATGAAGCCAAGTTTCTCCTTGGAGGCAAAGATTTTAAAGCTCTGTCTAACATACATGGGGCACATGGCCAAGAGGGATAGACCAGTCCTTGGAGAAGTACATCATGATGGGAAGGGTGGATGGACAGCACAGGAGAGGAAGACCTCAAGTGGGGATGGACTGATAAAATAACTAGGGCAATGGGTGTGTGTGTTCAGAGTTAGACCTGCTCAGGATAGGGCAGGGTTCAGAGCTGTTGTGTATACAGGGTCACTGAATTGCCGGGAACTCGGTGATACATAACATATATTTGAATGTACTTGAAAACAGTAAAATAAGGAATAAACCCAATTATGTGAAATACCTAGATATGCAGAAGTTTTAAAAGTTAATGGGAGAGGGAACATTAAACTGTTAATTGTTGGAAAATTTGGAAATACTTTGTCAGCATAGATAGTTGTACAACATGAATATAAGTGAATATATCCATATATTAAAGTACATACCACCATTTCAAAAAAGGAAGTAAATATGTATTTTTTTACCCTATTGTGTACCATCCAATCGGATCCAACTGACACAGGAGATTACTCCTTCTCCAGGGGAGCATCGGGAGGATTTGAACCATACACCTTTGGGATTGCATAGCAGCTTCTTGCCAGCAGGCCATCAGAGCTCCCTGTGCCTTTGCTCAGTAAATAATTTGGAGCTTAAAATTGAAAGTTGTGTCTGACTCCAAACTAGCACATGGCCACTGAGCCCTATTGTTAGGTGCTACTGAGTCGAGTACAACTAATAGTGACCCGTGAACAGATTTGAACCCTGTCCTGTCCTCTGCCACACCTCCCCTCTGACACACTTAAGCCCACTGCTGCAATCACTGTGCCAATCTAGTTCGTTAGAGGAGTCACTAACCTTTCCAAGCATGATGTCCCTTTCCAAGGAAGAGCCTCTCCTTGCAAGTATGAGAAACAAAGCACCATCTTTGCCTCCAGGGAGCCCTCTGGCTGCACTTTTTCTAAGACATACCTGACTCTGCATCCCATAGCATAGTCGGTAATCTTCAACACTATAACTCCCTGGTATCAATTCTGTCATAATTATTCATTGTCCAGATCTGTGTAGCAACTGATTGAAAAGACCATGACCTGAATTAGGTGCACCTTAGACTTCAACTGACATCATTGTCCTTGAGGATTTTGGAGAGGTCCTTGATCGTGGACTTGTCCAGAGCAATATCTCTCCTAATCTCACTGCTGGTACCAAGGATGTTGACTGTTGATCCAAGCAAGTGAGGGGAAACTACTCTGGACTGGTAAAGACGACCTTGTTGACCTGCATATAGTCACTGTTGCACCAGTTGTTTTTTAAACCAGGCTTCACTTGAACCCTTAGTTTTAAAGCTCTTGGTGAATTCCAGGACTGCTGACAAATGCAACAATGAAATGACTGAGCATATACGATGTGGTTCCGTTTATGTGGTACTAGAAAAGAATGGGAGCTCTGGTGGCATAATCTCTAGGGAGTTGTACTGCTTACCTAAAGACAGTGCTTCTGGAGACTCCATTCCGCCAATGGCTTTAAGGGAGAAAGATGAGCAATCTCCCTCTGATTTACAACTTCTGGAACCAACTTCTGGCTCAACTGCTGTGTTGTGTGTGTCCCGCCAGTGGGTTTTCAGAGGCAGTAAATCACATGGGAGATTGCTCATCTTTCTCCCTTGGAGCAACTGGCAGACTAGAACTGCATACCTTTGGGATTGCACTGTAGCTTCTTAACACTAGGTCACAAAGCTCACAGCAACAGATGAGTGAGAAAAAAAGTGAAATATTGGCAGTTTGAATCTCCCGACTGCTGCAAGAGGAAAAGATAGGCAATCTCTTCCCACAGAGATCTACAACCCTGGAAAATCTGATGAACTGGACTGAACTTGGTAGTTCATAGCTGACACTCCACTGGATTTTCAGAGGGAAAACAGGGAGTAAATTGCCCATCTTTCTTCTACAGAGCTGCTGGTGCTTTTAGGTTGGCAACACACAGATCTTTACTACCAGAGCACAAATTGAAGCAGTAGGTTTAAAAAAGAATCTAGTAGCAGTTCAATGGTTATCTTTGTGGTAGTGTTGAGGGTTGCCAGAGAAGACAGGAAAACATTTTGAGAGCTCTGGTGGTGTAGCCTAGAGGTTGATGTGTTGCTAACAAAAAATGCAATGTTTTTCTGGTGGTCAAATCCACCAGAGAAAGGTGGACAATCTTGTGAGCGATTTACATTCTCTGAAAACTCATTGAGGGTCAGCCTGGAGTTGGTTTCAACTTAAAAGCAAGTTTTGGAGGAAATTCTGTATTGACTGTTTAGATGGGCATGCATTTGTCAAAATATACTATACACTTAGATGCATTGAAAAATTGTATATAAATGGTACCTCAAAGTTCCTTGTTTTTTGGTTTTGAGTTGGTTTGTTTTTTCAAGCTACAAATGGTTTACCCTAGTGCCTTGGAATAAAATCCTAACTCCTATGGTGGATGTCCCACCTTCATCTCTTCTCACTTTGCCATCTGTCACCTAGGTCTCAATATTTTTTGTCTGGAATAGCCCTTTGCCTTCTTGCTTACCTTTGGATCTTAAATAATTGCTAACATACCACTCTGGCTAGTCCCGTTTGTCGTTTCCTACCTCCTATCCTATTTGCTTCCTGCTAAGTACTTACTGGTTATTCGCTATTGCCTGTCTTCGCCAGCAAAAGCAAAGTGCATTTATTGCAGGAACCATACCTATCTTATTCATTCAGTGCCTGATAGGGTCTGATCTCAACAATGATGTAATAAAGTGCTGAGAGGTGACTTAGTAAATTGGCAGCATATATTAAGTGCGGCTATATAATATATAATGTGTAAACATGGTGAAGGATCAGGCACGGTCACTATGAGTTGGAGTCAATGCAATGACACCTAACAACAATCATATAAGCATACCACATTCAGATACTATATAAGATTCATGTGTTTGGTACATGAAAACTATGTTTGAGGGTGTGATTGTGAAGAGAAGGAATACTGTTGTGACCAGATGCCTGGATTGGAAGCCCAAATAGAGATCCTAGTTAGATTCTTCTGCAACTGAAAAGTGGGGATGATTCTGCTTTCCTCCCAAAGAAACTGAAGATAAAATAACATAAGCCCATAACTGTGATTATTAGCTAACAATAGCTAAAACCTGTAGTGCTCCATTACCTGCCAGTTTTTGTATATGAGGGAGCATAGTCAGACTTGTTAAAAACTATAAGCCAATGTTGGGGGCAATATTCTTCACTGGGAAGACAAGAAACCTACTTCATATGACATGCATTTATGTTCTTCATGTTTACTCTGAACTGTTCTCTCAATGGAAGTTTTTGGGTTAGTGTGTATTGTGTGATGGGATTGACAAACACACTTTATCTGAGTTCCTGAAAGAAACCACAAAGATAAAACTAAAAAGATAAAAGTGCGGAACTGGGAACTCTGATGATTTAGTGGTAAGGAGCTGTACTGCCAGCCCAAAGGCATGTAGTTTGAATCCAAACAGCTGCTCCATGGAAGACAGATGGGAAATCTCCTCCTATGCGATTTACTACCTGTGAAAACCCACTGGAGGTTCAACTATGGGTCAGTTCCAACTCAATGGTATACAACAAAGTAGATGAAGCACTCAGCAGGGTTATGTCATCTGCATAACGCAGATTGTTAATAGATCTTCCACCAATCCTGATGCCACAATTCTCATAGAGCCCAGCCTCCCGGATAATCTGCTCTGCATACAGGTTGAAAAGGTATGGAGACAGGACACATCCCTGCTTGCTGAAACTGAGGAGGATCTCATGCACTTGCTGCAGAGGGTCAAGGACTGCAGCCTTCAGTATGGACTGAGGCTCAATGTCTAGAAGATAAAGATTCTCACCACTGGACTAATTGGTAGCATCAGGATGGATGGTGAAGAGATTGAGATTGTTCACAGCTTCAGTTTGCTTGGCTCCACAGTCACCAGTTTTGGCACCAGCAGTCAGGAAATAAAAAAAATGTATTGTGATGGGAAAGTCTGCTGTTAGGGACCTCTCTAAAGTACTCAAGAGCAACGGTCTCTCTGAAGAATAAAGTGCGCCTGATAAGGCCATGGTCTTTGCAATCACTTGTTATGCATCAGAGAGTTGGACAATGACTAGGGAGGATAGAAGGAGAATTGATGCCTTTGAGCTGTGGTGCTGGAGAAGAGTATTGAATGTACCATGGACTTCCAAGAAAACAAACAGGTTCATCCTGGAGAGGATTAAATCAAGCAACTCCTTGGAGGCAAGGATTCTGGGGCTTCATCTGACATACTTTGGGCATGTTGCAAGGAGGGACAGGTCCTTGGAGAGGGACATCATGCTTGGGACGGTGGAGGGACGGCGCAAGAGGGGAAGACTCTCTATGAGATGCATTGATTCAGTGACTGGGGTAATCGGGGGTGGGTGTGTCAGAGGCAGTGCGATTGGCACAGGATAGAGCAGGGTTTAGGGCTGTTGTACATAGGGTCGCTATGAGTCACAAACGACTCGATGGCACATAACAACAACAAACAACAGATGAAGCACTAATGATAAATTTTTTACCTTCCCTATGGGAGACCTGGGTTCAGTTTTCAGTGAGTGACCTTTAACTACAGTTACCACCAACTGTCACTGGAGACTTTTGTGTTGCTGTGATACTGAACAAGTTTCTATAGAGCTTCCAGCCTGAGAAGGACTAGGAAGAAAGGCTAGACTATCTCCTGAAGATAACCCAGTGACAACCAAGCCTACAGCTCACAACAGTCCAGTCCACAGCTGATCAGGAAGATGAGGCAGAACTGAACTTGCACCATGTCAGGGGCCAACCCTACAGCAGGTAACAAGAAGTAGTTACACATCAACTCAATTAAGAAGAAAAGATAGCAATAGTAACTTAAAAAAACCCTGAAAGTATGACTTTTAGTCATGAAATAGCTCTAACTCACATACTTTGGGCACATGGCTAGGAGGGGCCAGTCCTTGGAGAAGAACATTATGCTTGGAAGGGTGGAGGGACAGCACAGGAGAGGAAGAAGACCCTGGATGAGATGGATTGACTCAGTGACTGGAGAAATGGGATTGGGTCTGTTTGAGACGATGAGATTGCCTCATGTTAGGACAGGGTTCAGAACTAATGCACATATGGTAGCTATGAGTCGCAGGTGACTTTATGGCATATAACAACAAGCCAAAACCCAAGAGACTGGTTCAGGACAGGACAGGCTTTAGAGCTGTTCCACGTAGGGGCACTATGAGCCACAGGTGAGTTGATGGTACATAACAGCTACAGCAACCGGAAAACCAGCAGTTGAAAACTCATTATCCCTTTGGGAGAAAATTGAGGCTGTCTGTGAGGAGTACAGCTTTTGAAATCCAAAGTGCAGTCCTGTAGGGTTGCTGTGAGCTACTTGATGGCAGTGGATTTGGTTTGCTTTTGGAAGCCCAAATCACCACTGGACTGAGGCCCTCAGTTGCTGATGTAAAGGAAGACACTGGATGGAGGCAATGGCTGATCCACCAGTGGGGACATTTCTATCTCTTCAGTCAGCCTCTGTATCCTGTCTTGGGATCAGTTTGTTTTCCTCTGGAACTCTTAAAGTTATCAATAAAAAATAAACCTGGTGGCCCCTTTACTAGGCCAGTTCTAGCAATCAGAACAAGTAAATGTAGTCCCACCACGTCATGGCAACAACTCCCCTTCTTAATAAGCACCTTGGTTTATAGAGTTTCAGCATTTTTGTCCTATAATGAAACTACAGTCAGTTAAAGATAGCCTCAGTTTATGGAGAGAAACCTTATTATTTAGTCTTAAAATAGCGTTCAGAAAAGTCCAATATCAGAACAATTACTAATATTTCATATTCTACAACTCTAGGAAACATCCAGCTGTTTATGCTCTTGTGTAATATCTTGTGGAATATCAACTCAGCCAATGAAAAAGGAGACGGTTAGAGAAATAGTCCGAATTCCTGGGTTTTACTTTTAGACCTTGTTCTCCAGTTTCTTTCCCATTATGATCTTATTTCCCTTAGCATTAGTCAAAGCAGGGCTGGGCTGACGTGGTCTGTAGGCAATGAGGCAGTTGCCTGTGAAAAAATACATTTTGGGGTGGAGTTAGGTCTCTGGAAGGGTCAGAGGCGATGAGAAGGGATGTTGAAAGGGGTCCAGCTGAAAGGAACTGAGTTGTTTAATGTGAAAACAGAAGCAAATTTCAGGCCGATTCATAGGAGGGGCCCCCAAAGAGGGCCCAGAATGGTTGCTGACCAGAGTTCCGCTGGCTCCTGAGGCGTGTAGCCCGCCAGGTTGGATGGTTGTGGTGGATTGCTGGTGACCGCTAGGTGGCAGCCGTGCGTTTCCAAAGCTGACCAGTTTACCGGAGAGCCAGGCTGAAAGCTGGGATGCTAGGAACCGAACCTGAAGCCCCGAGGGAGAAGAGACGCCTGGATGACCCCTTGTCCTCCAGCGGCTGGGACAGATAGAAAGGGAAGGAGAGATTCACTTAGCCAGTCGAAGGGTAGGCTGTGATATGTCACAACCTTGCGTGGACTCACAAGGTGGGGGAGAGTAACCCCTCCCTTTAGTGAAGTCTCCTGGGGGCTGGGTATGACCTGAACCTTTCAGGTTCTCCACTCCAGCGCTAATGAGTGTGAAAGAGTGCGAGCGCGGAAGACTGCTCCTCATCTTTACTGCGTCCTCGGGAAACACTGGTTCCCTAATTCCTGCAGCGTTAGCACCACAACGCGGGTCACTGCGCCCAGGCTCAGCGCTCCGACGGCTTCCAGCGCTCACCAACTCCAGTCTCACGGGCTCTGCCCTTCGGAGCTGCCGATTGCGTCGCCGAGAGTCCGAGTGCCTCCCTTTCACCCGGGAGCCGCCAAGAGAAGGAGGCGGCGGCCATGGAGAGGCCGCTGCAAGCAGACAAGCAGGCAGGGCCGCCTTTGATGTGGGCGCGGCGCACCCAGGCGAGCTGAGCGCCCGTCCGGCCGCGCCCCGAGGGGGGAGCCCCCAGGCCCCGCATCCTCATTGTGCCGGCTCGGGCCCGGGCCCGCCCCCGGCCCCCCGCCCCCTCGCCGCCCGCGCGTAGAAAACGCCCCGGCCGCCGCCAGTGGTGGGAGGCGGCGATGCGCACGGCCGGAGAGACGCGGAGGAGGAGACATGAGCCGGCGGGCGCCCAGACGGAGCGGCCGTGACGCGTTCGTGCTGCAGCCGCACGCCCCGGCCCCGGAGCACTGACCCCTGGCCCTGCGTAGCCCCGCACATCGGCCAGAAAGCGCGCCCCAGCTGCCAGCCCCGCGGCGCATGCCGCTCTTAGAGTGAGCTGGGCAGCCAGTAGTACCCCGCGGACGGCCGGTCAGCAGGCACTGAGCAACCGTCCCGGCACCGCCCGGTGCCCTCTGCACAGCGGCTGCCGCTCCGCAGCCCCCCGCGCCAGCCCGGAGGGCGCAGCGCTCGGGAGGAGCCGCGCGGGGCGCTGATGCCGCAGGGCGCGCGGCGGAGCGCCCCGGAGCAGCAGAGTCTGCAGCAGCAGCCGGCGAGAAGAGAGCAGCAGCAGCGGCGGCGGCGGCGGCGACGGCGGCGGAGGCGCCCGGTCCCGGCCGCGCGGAGCGGACATGTGCAGGCTGGGCTAGGAGCCGCCGCCTCCCCTCCGCCCAGCGATGTATTCAGCGCCCTCCGCCTGCACTTGCCTGTAAGCGCCCGCGTGCGGGCTGCCCGCCCTCCCTGCCCGTCTGTCTGTGCTTGTGGCTCTGCCTACCCGTGCGTCTGTTCGTCTGACTTTCTGACTGCGTGTCTATCTGTCCGCGCGTTCTCCTACTCCTATCCCCCTACAGGTCTCACTGACTGCCTCTCCATCTCTCTCCCGCAGGTGTTTACACTTCCTGCTGCTGTGCTTCCAGGTACAGGTACGTGGGCTCCTGACTCCGACCTCCTCCCGCTCCTGCTTCCCTCCCGGTTGATGTCGACCCCCCTCCCCCGGGCCGCGCCCCCTCTCTGTGCCCCACCCTCCTGGGCTCAGAGCCCAGTGCACCTGTTCCCAGGGCGCAGGAGGGAGGCTTCGCGTGCGCCCTGCGCCGGGTGTGGACCAGTCAAGGCCAAGGGGCTCTGCTGGGGGGCGAAGACCGGTACGGGATGTCGAGGCTCTTTTTGGCCTCGACTGAGAGGCTATCTCGCAGAGCGTCAGGCTTAGCCGCAGCAGTATGCCTGACTCCGAGCCCTCTGTCCGCAACTGGCGAGGAGTTGGGACATGGGGCTTTTCTCTGCCAACTGCCCCTTAATATTGCCGCTCACTCTTCCAAACAAAAAGGCGCCTTTCAAGTGGCGGAGTGGATTTCGAGTCGAGAGAGAAAGCTTCAGTTGTAAATTATTCTGTGGTTTTAAATGCGTTTACAGCCTTTCTGGAGAGGGAGAAGGAGGTAGACATAGGACGTAGGACGGCTCGGGGCGACAGGGGTAGATGATTGCCCCTCGAGGTCGCTCCAGGCCGGCCGCGCTGCGCACGCCCTCGCCCAAGGTGGTGCAGCCCTCCGCTGATTCCCCGCCTTGCTCCCCGCTCGCTCACTCGCTCGTTCTCCGTGAATCAGAAGAGGGCTTGGCGCTCAGCCTGGAAAGCACTTGCTAAAATCTGATCTGTTACTTCAGCAGCTTTCAGACTCGGGAAGGTCTTGGCACGCAGACAGTTGGAACACTCTGGCTTCCAAAGCCGTGGAAATGAAGGAAAAAGGAGGGGAGGGGGAGGGAGAGAGAAGAGGGAGCCGACTTCAGCCCCGATTAGAACCAGACCAAGGCTGCCTCAGCACGAGGTGGGGGGAGAGTGGTGGCGGGCAAAGGGAATAGGAAGCGCCAGCTGCCCAAACCCCCACCCACCTAGAGCTGCAAGGGAGGGGCCTTTGGGGGAGCTGGATCCGGGCCAGAAGAGGATTATCTGCCCCTTCCCCCTCTCGGTGGAAGGCAGGTGTCCTCAGGTTGGGAAAGGGGACGCTAAGTCTTCTGCGTTCTGCATTCTGAGGATGCCCCAAGAGAACCTGAGCTCCGGAAGGTGGTGGCTGTCCCAATTTCCCAGTCCTCAGGAGTGTTGTGAGTGTTGAGTGCTACTGAGACTCCACAGACTCTCGCGATGTTGGGGCGGGGGTGGGGACGGGCTCTGCTTCTCTCTTTTCCCGCTCCTCTAAGAGGATTGCTATAGTGGGCATTAAACTGGGGGCAGCCAGTGTGGCTCGCTGATCGAAGGATGGATGGATGGATGGATGGATGGATGGATGGATGGAAAGACAGACAGGCTGGGGTCCCCAGTGGCTCCTCAAATCAATACAACTGGAGTCAGTAACTTAAGACTGGCTGTTTACCAAAGCAGATGTAACCCTGTGTAGTGACAGGGGTGGGGGTTGGTGAGTGGCTGGTGTCAGAAAGAAAACCCAATGCCAAGCATAGCCTGCCTACCCTGCAGCAGAGTTCCCAAGCACAGGTCAGACCCCATGGTCACTCCAGGGTGTCTACCCCAGAGAGAGCTCTGAGGCTGCTGAGGACAAGGGAGCAAGGGCTGGTAGAGGGGAGGCAGGCAGACCTTGGTCCCCTTGCCTGCCCAGTGCCCTTGGGTTTTTCTTGAAGTGAGGCCCAGGAAGGGATCCTGTGTGGTTTGTGTGTTCTCCATGGAGTGTGAGGGAAGGAGCCTTGACTTCTCATCCTACCTCCACCTCCAGCTGGAGCACTTCTAGGAAAAGAGCTGTGTGGTCAGCCTGGGTCAACCTAGGAGGGAGCCCTGACTCCCAGCATATAAGAGCACAACAGCCTCCTCACCACTCCTTTTGTCCCCTCTATTTTTCCTCATCCAAAGTCGTCTTGTTGTTTACCCGGAATCTCCGAACTGACTCGTAGATGGCCCTCTGCCTGGTTTTCAAAGGCAGTTACTTGCATGGGTGGAGATTGCCCATCTTTCTCCATCAGAGCATCTGGTGGATTCAAACTGCATGCCTTCGGGATTGCAGTGCAGCTTTTTACCACTAGGCTGCCAGAGCTTCCTACTGATGTTTTAGACTCACAGTTCCATCCTAGAGTAACTAAGGATGGGATTATGGTTGAGGGTGTACTCCAGGAAACTTAAGTATGCATAGTGGTGTGTAAATGTTTTGGTGTCTATGTGGGGCTTCTTAGTTCCCAGCAGAATTTACAGGCCTCCTATGATTCCTTGGGCTGAAACATTCCAGGCAAGGATAGTAAGTTCATGCTTCTACCTGTGTTCCAGGGGAAAAGGTAGGTGGGCATTAAAAAAAAGAGATGAGGTTAGAGACCCATGTGTTAATTGCCAGGGTCTGAAGTCTGCATTGAGGTTCCACTTGGCAGCTACTAGGGGAACAGCTACTTCAGGGTCAGGGATCCTTAAAAGGTGATTGTGAGGGGGATTAGGGAAGGCCTCTCTCCATTGGATGGTGGGCTCAGTGAATGGGGACCTGAATCTCAGCTTCTTATTTCCTGTCTATAGATTTCTGCAAGCCAGAGTTTTGTCATTTGGGAGATAAATGACATTGAGATTGACGTTATATATATGGTAGGAATGGGAAATGTTTTGCAAATTCTCATTCCCCTAGGAAGGCTTTTCTGGGAAAAGGATACATTTATGCCCTTGCCGTTTCTACCATTATATTTTGGGGGAACTGGACCAGCCTTAGCAGTGGGATTTCTGGGCTCTGCCCCCTCACTCCATCAGCCACCAGGAGTACAATGCCCCTCTGGCCCTCTGCCACCCCCTGCCACGATTCTGTGAGCACTTTCCACACCAGACACTGCTCAGCTCCTCCTTCCATGGGGTGAACCCCACTCTCACCCGCCAGCCACCCCAGGAAGCGGGAAGCCGAGAATTTAATAAAATCCCTTCTCCACATGACTCAGGACACTGTGGATAGCTCAAATCAGAAGAATTTTAAAAATTTCCGAGGGGAGCAGGCGGCGTGACCAGTAAATTGTTTTTCTGCACTTGGCTGAGCGCTGACAATGACACCGGACTGGGCCTTTCACAGAGCTCAACCGGCACCTGCCTGACATTGTTCCTGCCGCCAGGCTCGGCTAGGTCTTGGCCTTCCCCAGACCAGACAGGGCAGGCGGGAGGTGGGCCAGGGCTGGGGGCTTCCGCCCGCCCTTTGTCCCTCCCACAGCTCTGCTTCCTCTCTCTCAACTCAGATGTATTCTGTTTTGCAAGTTTCCTTCCATGCCCCCTCTTAGCCTCAGGGAGGTGCAGGCTCTTTCTTTAAGGTGGCTAGGATGGGAAATTCAGAGATGCTGTCTTTTGGGACATGGGAATAAAGGGAAGCTGTCCAATTTGATGCTGTTAATATTAGGGACTGTGGCATGTCCCCAACTCCCCACACCTGTTCATCGAAGCACCATTCACAATGCAATCGGGCTTTTGTGATTTATGGGATTTCCATTGGCTGATTGCTAGACCTTTTTTCCTAGTCTGTCTGAATCTGAGAGTTCTGTTGAAACCTGTTTGGTGTTATAACATGTGAGCCTCATGACAGTACTGTGGGGACCGCACAGGAGATGGACTGGCCAGGGATCAAACCTAAGCCTCCCGCATGGCAGGAGAGGATTCTACCACTGAGCCAGCACTACTTTTTGCTTATTAGACAGCACTTGCAATTTCTTAATGCCACATTGTGACACATCTGCCTATTCATTCAACAAATGCTTCTGAGGAGATAAGACCCAGTTAGTCTTGGCTCTAAGGAGCACCCAGTCAAGATGGGGAAGGGTGTAAGCTGAATGTAGTTGAAGCACACCTGTGAAGTACACTCGAAGGGAAGAGGCAGAAACCAAGGCTTGAGAGAAGTAAT
This sequence comes from Elephantulus edwardii, assembly GCF_000299155.1. Classification (NCBI taxonomy): domain Eukaryota; kingdom Metazoa; phylum Chordata; class Mammalia; order Macroscelidea; family Macroscelididae; genus Elephantulus; species Elephantulus edwardii. The sequence continues at coordinate 11,008,218 of NW_006399783.1, forward strand.
TTGCTTAGAGTAAAAAGAGAAAAAAATGGCAACGCTTTTTTCCTTCTTTTTTTTTTTTTTTTAAACCATCAGGAGTCTCCTCTTTTCCGTTCTACAAAGAGGGCTGAGATGGGTGGGAGAATATGAGTCCCATTTCATTGGAATTGGGCAGAGGTGGAGAGTGGGGGAAGGAATTGGTCAAGGACTCTGGTTTGGAAATTTTGTATTCTGCGTATTACACCAAACTGTTGCAGGTCGGTTTTTGTTTTTTTCCTGAAAAAATGTATTGGGTGGGGAAACAGAGTCTCAAGAGACCTGCTCAGGTCAGGTAGAGTGAAGGTGCTTTCTGGATTTTGGCAGTGATGATGGTGATATGGTCTGGGGAGGTGTGTCTGGGATTGAGAGCTTTTGACTCAAGTCTGCAGGCCCTGATGCCTCTGGAGTATGCTGATCCCACAGGGTCCCTGAGCTGGAGGGGGTGATTTTGGCGGTGGATCCTAGGGGATCCAGTCTCCTCCTTCAGCTTTGCTTTCGGGGAAGGGGAGGGGGCACCTTGCCAGCAACATTCTTGCAGCCAGGGAGTGTCACTTGCTCTGAGATAAGAAGGTGGATTTGTAAAATTTCTAGTGGTTGCCATAGCCATTATCAGCCTCCTTAGGACAATGTGTCAGGGAACAATCCCTGCTCCTGATTGCCCTGATGGCACCTGGACCCACCAGGGAGAGACTGGAGGAGAATAGAGAGAGGAAATTGGCTGTTACAAAGGCAGGACCTTTTGGTTCTGACAGGAAAAGTGTGGCTGTGGATGGTCAGGGTGCAGATGTATCAGAGTAACACTATACTTGCAGCAAGCCCCAGGCACTGAGGGTTCAAGGGAATTGACTGCTACTTGACACATTATCTTGACTGGGACTTAACCATCCTGGAACTCAGCACTTTATTTCCCATTCCATAGATGAAGAAACAGTACTTCCCATTCTATAGATGAAGAAACAGTGGTTCAGAGGCTTGCAATAACCTGCGTATGGCAGTACAATGAAAGTTCTAATTCTGGGACTTCCCAGTTCATAGGAACAAAAACCTCAAAACTCCTTTTCATAACACACCACCCCTCCTACCCACCCACCCCTACCCCTTCCAGAATGCAACTCATTGTCATAAGGTTGGAATGGACTCATAGCTGATGCTTCAGTGGGTTTACAGAGGCAGTAAACGGCACAGGACGAGATTGACCATTTTTCTCCCCCTGAGCAGCTGTTGGCTGGTGGATTTGGGCCACTCTCCTTGGGATTGGCAGATTAACTTCTTAACCATGAGGCCACCACAGCTCCCAGGAACAGGGCTTGCATCAAGGCAGCGGAAGGGCACTGGAGTGTGGCCCCTTGAGTTCAGATTGTTGTTTTTCTCAGTTCGCTTTGTGAGTAAGTTGCTTGCCTTTCATGAGCCTCAGCATCTGCAGCTGTAAAATGGGATGAAAACTTCCTACTTCCCAAAGCTCAGGTGGAAGGGCTGCACCCAGAGCTTGGCACAGAATGAACGCTAACTTTGTTGCTGTTGGGCACCAGGCAGTCTATTCTGACTCAGGCTTCTTTGACAGTGTAGAATTGGTGGTGGGGTTTTCTAGGCTGTAATGTTTGCAGAAGTAGATCTCTAGATCTTTCACCTGCAGCACTGCTGTGTTTCTAAGATTCCTGCCTGAGGGTGAGAAGTTAAGCACTTAACCGTTGTACTTCCAGGGCTCTGATGGGCACTAACCAGAGAATAGCTGCAGTTGTTATTGTTGTTGTTAGGTGTCAGTGAGTTGACTGTGGCTCCTGGTGGGCCCTGTGAACAGCAGATCTGAACCATACCCTGCCCCATCCTCACGACCTATGCTGGAGCCCATTGTTACAGTCACTGGGTCAGTCCATCTGATTGGGCGTCTCTCTCTCTCTCTTTCTCTTTTTCCTTTTATTTTTAGTCTAAAATCTGTTCTGTTTTTTTACAATTTTTTATTTTATTTTTTCTCTCTTTATCTGACCCTGCACTTTTGTTCTTACTGAGGTATCATTATTCCACGTTTTTGGTTTGGAGTCCTTCTGTCCCTGGGCCCTTGGGCATGGAAGGCTTTTGTGGACTGTCTCTATCTCCAGCCCCAGTCTCACTAACACTGCAGATTGCTAACCTTCCAGGCTCTTTGCCCAGCCTTTGCCCCTTTGCTGGGTGCATTCTTGTCCTTGTTGTACAAGAAGACATCTTATACATTTTACCTGGAGAGGTTTTCCTTGAATCTATTGCCCTTTTCAGCTATAGTGAGTTCCATCTAGTGGGGCACTGATGTCCCCTTGTCATCTGGGGAGTGGTTTTTACTCTTTCCCTTCTGAGGGCACAGGCTGGTCTGATTATTCTGTTTGCTGTGTGTTTTTGATGGGTTGGGTGTGGTCCCCTCCCACAGGCCTGTGACAGCATGGGGTGGGAGCAGTGTCAGAGGCCTGGCTGCGTGGCCGGAGCGAGGGAGATCTTTCTGGTCTTTAAAGGACAGGTCTGCTGGCAGCACATGAGCCTGAGTAAAGGGCTTTGTTCTGGAACATCAGCCAGTGAGTGGACCCCTTCTTGGAGCTTTAGTCAATCTTGCTGGTTGGGGACAGGAGGGGTTTGGGTTCCTTTTGCTTAGACACGTGAGTGACACGTATACGTCAGTTGTTTTTGTGTCTTGTCTGACTTGTAGTGACACCATGTGTGTCCTGCATAGCATAGGGCTGTCAGTGATTGATTGTTCAGAACTAGACCACCAGGTCTTTCTTCCAAGGCATTTAGACCTCCAGTCTCTACGTTAGCAGATAAGTTCACTAGCTGTACCATTTAGAAACTTCCAGAAGGACCCAGACTAGTTCCAGTTAAAATGCTGCTGAGCCAAGGACGAGGCCAAAGACAAACGTCCTGTGTGTCGTGGAGCAGAAAGGCTCTCAGTATTCCCAAGTTCTGGTCCTGACTTTGCCCTTGACTCATTGTGTGACTTTCCTCCTTGTCTTGGTTTTCCCATTTGAGTATCAGTGAGCTGATCTAGGCCACTTTCCTGGACCTTGGATTTATTATGTGTCAGAGAGACATAGGTTTGAGACCTGGCTTTGCTCCTTACCCTGTTGTTGGCTCCTGACTGTATGCTCAGCCAATTTCTTAATGTTCACCTCTTTGTGCTGCTGTTTTCCTTATCTGTAAACTGAGATCATGAGCTGGATCTCCCTCCTAAGAGCTGTTGTGAAGACTAAGTGGGATAACAGACACGTGCACACAAAGTGCTAGCACATTGTTGGACATACAATACACGATACTAATGAGTACTTGTAATTGCTTAATGAATGCTATGTCTAAGTGTGTGGTAGGTATGTAACATGCTTCAGGGATGGATTGGATGAAGCAGGAGGGAGGACCATTTGGGAGCGCAGGGTTTTGGATGTAGGTCTGTGTTTCAATCTGATCCCATCACTAAAAGACTGTGTAACCTTGGGCAAGGTTCCTAAGTTTTCTGCATCTCCACTTCTTCATGCTGTGTGAAATCAGGTTAATGATACCATTCTCTGGGCCTGCTGGGAGGGGTACTCGAAGCCATGGACCCAGTTACTTTTGTTAGCTGTCATCCTGTCATCTCTGATTTCAGACGACTTTATGTGTAACAGAGAAACATTCCTGTGTCATCTTCATGATCATTGGCGTGTTTTTGATTCTCTTACTAAGATCTTATCGTGTCCTTGGTAATGGAGGTCTTCACAATGGTTTGAGTTTCTGTTCAACAATTTCTACAAAGTTGTTCACTGACCTTGGCTACATTCTTCCCAATGGATGGCCCCTCTGGTAGCTCTGTTTCGATCGTTGGTATGTTTGAACCCATGGTATCAGTAGTTGTTGCTGAGTTGAGTATGACTCACAACCATCCTGTGACCAACAGATCTAAACCCTGTGCCATCCTTATTGTCTCTGACACACTTGAGACCATTGCTGCAGTCACTGGGTCAGTTCATCTTGTTGAGGTTCTCTTTCCTTTACTGACCCTCCAACTTTCCAAGCATGATGTCCCTTTATAAGGAACGACTCCTCTTAGCAACATGCCCAGAGTGTGTGAGACGAAGCTTCACCATCCTTTCCTCTAAGGAGCAGTCTGGCAGCACTTTTTCTAAGACATATCTGTTTGTTCTTTTGACCATCCATGAGATATCTGTACTTTTCTCCAATACCAAAAGTAAGGCATTGATTTTTCTCTGTCATCTTTATAATACTGGGCCCTGATGGCAACCAGCAAACATTTATGGGATACCTGCTGCTTGCCTGATGTTGGGTTGGTTTTGGAAGGAGAAGCCATCCATGACTTCAGCTTTTTTTTTCTTCTCTCTTCTCTTCTCTGAATGGGTGGCAGACACTTTGGGCAGCTTTAGTAACCATCTATCCTCCCCACCCTATTCCACCTTGTGCCTGAGAATCCCACGGCACTTTGTGGCTGTCCTGTGTGTCCCCCGCTGGGATGCACAGAGGGATGGCTCTGGGGGCTCAGGCTCTGAACAACCTACCTGTGTCCTGTTGCACTTGTCTCTGTGTCATTCAGTCTGGGCCTCCTGGTTTCTTTTCTAATGTGGGCGTTGGGATAGAGCCTCCCCCATGGGAGTGTGCTATGGGTGGCTTGTGGTCAGCACTTGGAGCCGCACCTGGCTCATTTTAAGTGTTAAGTAAATGTAGTTCTGCCTTTGACTCTACAGTATATCTAGAGGCCAGTTTGCTGCCAGCTCCCAGGTTCTTAAAAGGCATGGCAATTCTGACCTGTCTCCCAGGTCCTGTGGCAGCTAGTGTGAAACCTGACATACAGGGTGGATGTTAAGTGAATGGAGGGGCAGTTCCTGCATTGACTCTCTGGTGTATTCTTCTGGTACCAGGTACCAGGGCACTAGGGGTGAGGGTGGGATCAGAATCTGTCTGTCCCATTCCTTGACTATGTGCCAGAAATCTGAGAAGTGTCCGTGTGGGAAATGGGGACTGCTGGGTGCGTGTAGCAGATACTCCCTCTGTTGGAAAGTCATGTTGCAAGATTCCGAGGAAGAGGCTCTGGCTGAGGAAGATGGCCAGGGTGCATCTTGGAATAGGGGCAGGCCAGTCAAAGAGGTTATTGTGAGCCCTGGTGTGTGTGTTTGTGTACACACTCGTTTGCATTTAAGAGATATAAGGAACAGCTCTGCCTGGAATCAGGTCTGCACTCAGGGAACTCCAAGCCAGTTTGGGTAGCTGAAGTATCAAGTTGAGGGATGGGGTGATGGGAAAAGCAAGGCCCAAACCGTGGATAACCTGGACATTGATTGCTGGAATAAAGGATTTGTTTATTGTCTTCTAGGCATGGATAACACCTCCCATTACCTCCACCCCCATCCCTAAAGGTTCTAAGGGAAATGGAATAGAAACGGGGATTGCAGGGAGAGGAGAGTCCATGAGGGTCCAGCTGCTCCCCAAAGCTGACTCCTGCCAGCAGCAGCAGCAGCAGCAGCAGCAGCAGCATTGCCAGCAGCCCCCATATTGACAATCTGTACAGAGAAGGCTGATGTATGGGGGGGATAGCGGCTGACCCTGGATTTCAGCCCCCATCCCTCAGCTCTGCAGGGCTCCTGTCAGCAGCCTTGGGTGGCAACATCCTCCTCACAGATGCTGATGGCCCAGCCCTGCCAATCAATACATTGATAGCCTGGGAGCTTAATGGACAGGTTGGGGGTGGGGAAAGGCCCTTGGCCACATCCCTCAGTCCTGGCTGGGCTGGCTGTGAAGACTGTGATAGGACAGAGAGAGAAACTGGCTTAAGGGGCCAACTGTAACTCAAATGAGGGGTGAGCTCAGCCTACCTTTTTGCTGCCCTGGGGTGCTGACTGGGGGAGGAAATAGCAGAGGTTCTGACACCAGATTTAGACACATCGTGACCCTCTACGGCAGAGTGGAACCACCCCATAAAGTTTCCTTGGCAGTCCAAGGCGGGGAGCAGGAGCAGAGGGGTGAGGATAGTCAGGGGCAGCTTCCTCTGAGGTACTGATACCTGGAGAGGGTCCTGGCTGGAGCTGAGGCCTGCTCTCAAGGGAGGGTCTAGAGAGCCGCATTTTGAAAGGGGGGCCTGACTTTACCCGGGATTACCCCTGGGAGATACACATCTCAGATTTGGAGCCAGAGTTTGGAGCAGCCCTGAAGGCGTTGGCTTGGAAATGCCGCCTTTGGGGGAGGTGGACAGGGATGGAATGTGGACATCTGTGGGTCAGCTGGGACCCTCCCATTCTGGGCAGGCTGCTTTGAGATGGGGTAGGAGTAGGGGGGCATACTGATCTTGAGCCCCCTTGAGGAGCATGACCTGGGCAGGAAGGGGCAGTCTGACATCATCCTCCTTGCTTGGATGGGGGAGGCGAACTTGAGGCCTTTAGCCTTTTTATGTTCATGGCCACCAGTGCTCCAAGCTTGTCACCAAAACCAACTACTATCTTGACATAGGGGAAAGGTGGCAGGCGTGAGGGAGAGAGTGAGGGGGGAGCAGCAGATGGGAGGTGGAGTGCCAGAGAAGCTGCATTTTAAGGTTTTTTAATGAATATTTTTATCATTCATATACAGTGTGTTTCATGCATGTACATTGTGTTTTATATTTACATTATATTTCATCCATGTATATTGTGGGATTCCCCCCTTAAAACCATCTTATTACTGCATTCATGAAGGTGTATAAGCCAGATACTTCATACCTCCTGCCTTTATATCTCCCTTTTAGATAGCCACTTTCTGATTTGCCCATTCCTATCAAACCAGTACTCTGAGGGAAGAAACATGTCCCTTTTGCTGAAGAATCCTCTGTTCAACTTGGAAACTTTGAGCATCTTCATCCACAAGCGAAGTCCAGTCCAGAGCAAACTATCAGGGTGCAGCAGTTGCCCCTAGCTCACAGAGTGCTTTTGAATCTTGATTCCTTACTTCTCCGATTGTGTGATTATTGTTGTTTGGCAGCATGAAGTCAACTAGGGCTCATAGCACCCCCATGAACGGCAGATCTGAACCTTGCCCTGCTCTGCGCCATCACCATGACTTCTGTCATGTTCAAGTCCATGGTAGTCCTGGTGCCAGTCCATTGGTAGAGGGCCAATTTCTCTTTCACTGAACCTCTTCTCTTTCCAGCATGAGATCTGTGGTTGTGGACAAGTGATTTATAACCTCTTTGAGCTTCAGTTGCTGCATCTGTGAAATGGGCATACTACTCATACTGACATAGAGTTGCCCAGGGATTACACGGGATCATTTGCCTAAAGTGTATTCTTACACAGAAGGGATGTCACATAAAATACGCTATCAAAACAAAACCAAATAAGGGAATGTAAACCCCATAGTAACACCCCCCATTGTAGTTATTATTATGAATATTATACTTTTCAGAGATAAATATTAGAAATGATCCTTATTTTGCAGATGAGAAAATTAAGGCTTAACGAAGTCAGATGATTTGGTAATCTGGGGTGGAGCTAGGTGTCCTGTAAAGTGAGCTTGTTGTTTTATTGTTAAAGTAGCTGTGGGGGGTGTGAATTTATGTAGCGTGTGCATGTCAGTGGTGTGTAATGTCATTGTGCATGGGAGTTGGGAGTGTGGTCCTGGGAGAAACAGACCTTTCAGAGCCATGAGAGGGTCTGTGAAGTGGAAACCTTTGGGTTGGTGGCTGCTGGATGCTTTTTGGGTAAGGGACTCTGGGGACACCCCTGGCTGCTGGCACTGGGCTGAGAGCTCTTCTCTAGTTCTTTCACTGCATGGAGGTTCCCACGCCTGAAGATAGGCAGGGCTGGGTGGTGAGGGGCTATGGATGGGGGCCACTCAGGGCAGGTTTTTGAGCAGGGAGATGCACTGACTGTGCACGTGGATGAGGGTGAGTGGGCATCCTACCCTACTATCTCTGAGGCTGATGCCCAGGACCTGGGCAGCTGCTGGAGGAGATGGGGGAGTGGAATCTGACCCTACTTGGGGTACTGTCACTGTGCAATTTGGAGAGTGAATATTCTCCCCAGACCTTATGTGTGCAGGGCAGGGGCAGTGTTGTTGGGGTCTTTGGTTTCTGGGCAATCCCACGATAGGCCACCCAGCTATAGAAAATGCTCCGTCTACTCTAAAGGTAGTTCTTGCGTATGGGCGTGAGGGAATGACAGAGCGATAAAAGGCACCTTTCTCTGTGGAAGGCAGCCCTCGTTTGTTGTGTGGCAGCAGTGCAATAATTTGGTTTTCCCCACATAACATCTTTTCAGTGCCCCTGATAACTTTGCTCCTGGAAGGGCATTAGTGCTCTGACTGTCTGGGAAGACCCTGAAGAGAGACCTGCTCTCAGGGCAGTTAAGGAAGTGGCCTGCCACGAGCTGATGCAAAACATAACTCCAGGTCTGCTTCCTTTGAGTTGATTCTGGATTCTAAGTCACCTTGACTGCATACAACAGAGTTAAATGGCCCTATAGGGTTATGAGAGCCCTGTGCCTAGTGGTAAGAATATGCATTGCAATCTGGAAATTGTGCAGTCTGAATCCACCAGCTGCTTCACAGGAGAAGGATGGGCATTCTCCTCTCTTGAGGTTACTTCCAAAATAGTTTATGTAGAATTGGTGACAGTTCTTCTCTGAATGTTTGATAAAATTCACTTGTAAAACCATCTGGTCTAGGGCTTTTTTTGGTTAGAAGTTGTCTTATTACCTTTTCTCTGAAAATCCACTTGAAGGGCCAGCTATGGGGCAGTTCTGACTCAATGGTGCATAACAACATAGGGTTATGGGAGGGGGTGGCCTTGTCTTTCTCCTGAAGAGCGGCTGATGGACTGGAACCACTGACCTTTTAGTCAGCAGCCCAGTGTATAATACACTGTGCCTCCAGTGCAGAAAAGGATTGGGGCATAATGTTCCTATTTATGAGAGCCCTGGATGCAGATCTCGTGGCCCTGGAGAAGTTCTCAGAGGTCAGATCTGTCAAATATGCTCTACCGCTGTAGGTGAATAAGGGAATGTAAGCAGCACCATAACCTTTCTTTGGAGACTCTCTGTGTGGATTCACCCAGCCAGCCTCATGTGGTTAAACGCTGCACGGCTGGTCAAAAGGCTGGTGTTTCAAACCCAGGCCAGAGACATCCTTGAAGACAACCTGGCAATTGGCTTTGGGGAAACAGTATAGAGCTGTTCAGCTTGGCCCACATAGCATCACCGTGAGTCAGAATTTACTTAGTGGCAACAGCAGCCAAGCACCGGGGTCGCCCCAACTGTCAAAAACCTGGAGAGCACAGTTCTGCCCTGGCACGCTCAGGGCTCCCAGGAACCAGGATTGACTTGATGGCACCTGACATGGTTTTTATTTTTGGTTTTCATCTCTAGAGTGCTTTTTGGACTGAGAGCAGCTATCCTCTGTTGGGCACTGAGTTTGCTGGTTAGTGAAGTGTGGTGTGTGTGGGACGACCGGAGCCTTTGGTTTCCTAGTCTGAGCCACAGTCATGTAACCGACGTTTGCTGAGCATCTTCTCAGGCAGGGTCTGTGGGCCAGAGCGAGACAGCTTTGTGCTTTCCACAGGCCTGAGGGACAACAGGCCATTGCAGTAGTGCTCTAACCTAGATTTTCAGTTTGAGACACCTGAAAGCAGTTGCTCAGTCCCTGAACAGAAGTCCCTCCTGGAAGCCCAGGGGAGACCCCTGCCTTTGCAGGACAGACCTTGCTTCCGTGTCAGAGGCCACTCCTGTGACCTCCCTTGGGGTCCACTCTGCCACAAAGTGTGGCGTCAATCGTGGAAACTGGGCAAGATGGATCGTCCCCACCCACATCCTGGAAAGGGCCACCGGATAGCCCCTGCTGACCCTGGGTCAGTGGTCAGGGAGAAAATCATTAATGTGAAGCCAGCTTCTGGGCCCTGGCAGCTTCCCTTGGGAACCCAGGGTTAGGAGATTGGTTTGACCTTTGGTCGATAAGGTCTTCTGTGAGCAGGAGGAGAGGAGAGGCTAGGGAGGGGTACCAGGAAGCCCAAGGGGGAGGGGAGAGGCCTGGCAGCCTCCGGAAGTCATTCCAGGGAGGTCGAGGGTCTGAGGAGGAGGCTCTAGGACATGTGTTCCCAGGTTTGGGCCTCAGGGGCCTTGAAGAGCTCTCCTCCCAGCTGTGATTTGGAACAGGGACTGGCTGTGAGGGGTAATGGAAGCCAGAGGACCTGCAGTGCATTCCACCCCAGCGGCTGGGCAGCTCACAGCAACTGCACTGGGGTCTGAGCCTCGCTTTCCGCTTCTGTCAAATGAAGCGATCAGCACTCTAGGGAAGTGTTAGAGTTGTTGGGAGTATTACAACAGCACCATCTTCCTGAACGTATACTGAGGAAGCCTCCTGACTCTCAGGGCATGAGAGAGTGATCTGCTTGTGTTGGTAGAACTTTGCTTTACCTTTCGCTGTGGAGCCGAATTGGGCTTATGGCCACCTTGTGTGCAGAGCAGGGATTTCGAGGCTGTGACCTTTCCGAAGCAGATTGCCAGGCCTTTTACCTGAGGTGCTTCCAGGTGGGTTTGAATTGCCAATTTTCTGGTTCTGACTTCGTCACTTAAATGTATGAGCCACTCAGGGACTTTCGACTTCATGTAGAGCTTTTTAAAGCAGCTCTCCCGTGTGCCAATGGTTACCCTACAGAGCCAGGCACTGTTCTAAGCAGTTTCATATGTTTTATCTTCACAGCAACCCATGAGGTAAGCACCTTTAGCATCACCTCATCTTTTAGGTAAAGAAATAGAGGCACAGTGAGGTTCCCTTAGCTATGCAGTTGGGACCCTGAGGCTTGAACTTGGGTCCTGTGCTCTGATCATCGCAGTATTTCTTACTGGTGGGCAGGTGGTTTCGACCTAGGAGGGGTGCAAGGACAGGGCCTGAGGCCTGAAGGCAGCCTGCAGGGGATGTGCACCAGCTCAGAGGCCACAGAGATGAGGGTTTAACCTTTCCACAGTCCACTGTGACCTTATCAGTTAAGTTTCTGATCCTCATCTGTAGGATTCTCATCTGTTATATGGGGTAATGCATCTACTCAAAGGATTACTGTTACTATATCCAGTTGAAGTGCTTGTGGTGTCCACAGTGGGGTGAGGAATGTGCAGGTCAACTTGGGGTTGCAGAGCCCCTGGGTGGGGTGTGTGGGTTTAGCAAGGAGGAAAACACAATCCCTGGCCTTGGGTACTCACAGTTGAGAGGTGCTCTGCTGTGGGCTGGGTGTAGCTGTGCTCCCAGGTGGGGTCCTGCACACCCAGTACCATATCAGAACTTGTGTGCTCACAGAAGAAATCCTGTCTTATGCTTAGGATGAGATGAAGTCTAGGTACAGTCAGCAGTTCATACTCATTGCTGTCAAGTTAGAACTGACCCATAGCTGACCCACCAGTGAGGTTTTTCAACCCTGTTAATTGCAAGGGAGGAGATTGCCTATCTTTCTTCATTAGAGCCGATAGTGGATTTGAACCACCAGAGAAGCAGTCTTTGGGTTAACTGTGGATTAGACCACTAGAGCTCCGTTAGCAGTTCATAGGAAAGTTCATTTACTTTACTGCTAACTAGCACGACAAAACTCCAGCTTTACTCAAGATTCATTTTCATTTGCTCATTCAACAAATGATGGTGCCTGCTCTGTGCTGGGCGCTGGGATCATGGCAGTGGGTCAGGCACAGCTCCGGATTCCTTACTGCTGCCTGTCTCGTGGAGGAGACAGACAGTAAACAGATCAATAGACGCTCTATCAGGTTGAGAAGTCCTGAAAGAAAAACAAAGCGTGAAGGGATGGAGAATGATAGAGGCAAGTGCTGTCTCAGAATGATAGTCAAGAGAAGCCTGTCTCACCTAACAACACTTGTAAAAATGAAGTCCTAACCGAAGGACAGACAGAAGTATGAACAGAAACTAGAAGCACAATGAGCAAGTGGGAAGAGTGCTGTTGCAATATAGGGACTATAATCAGTGTCTCAAATCCTCATGTGTATGAACTGTGGCATGGAAATCCAGCTTGCTCTGTAAACTTTCACTCGAATCACAATGAAAAGGTTTGGTGTTGTTTTTTTTTTTTTAATTTTTTTTTTTAAGAAAACTCTTTCTGGGGAAATGACATTTGAGCAGAGACTCGAACGAAGCAGAGAGGCCAGAAAGGGCTACAAGGCAGTAGGAACAGCAAGTGCAAATGGCCTGAGGTAGGAGTGTCATCAGACATAGTGAGACAGTCATTGTGACGAGTAGAGACTTCTCGTAGGAAGTAGGCAGAGCAGGGCTAATCCTTGAAGGATACAGAGGGTCTCATGGGGCATGGAAAGACCCCTTCAAGAGGGGACAGGATGTGGGCAAGTGCACTGTGTTGGGGGTGGTGTGAGGACTTTTGTGGTAGGGAAGAAACCCCCAGCACAGGCTCCCAGGGGAGAAGTTGTGGTGGACTCTGGCTTATTCATCCACAGAATGAGACTCACCAGGCCTCCCTTTTTTCCAGCTGTGAATCCAAACAATTGCTCATCTCCATTTGCATTTTGTGCAGTCCCCCTCTTTGCTCATTTATCCTCCCAGCCACCTTGGGTTGTCATCAGCTCAGGGGTTCTGTACCCTCCCTCCTCCCCCATTTAAGAGAGAAAGAATATGAAGCAGGACAAACTGCACACCCAAGGCCAAGCCAGAGCCTTCTTTCTAACCTTCTTACTAAATTCTGTGTTGATTCTTAGCTTTACCACTTCTTGGTTGTGAAACCTTGAACTCACCCCTCTGAGGTTCAGCTGCCTCGTCTGTGAAATGAGGCTGTGTAGAGGTGTGTGCTGTGCAACTGGCCCAGATCCTTGCTCTTTGTTGTGAAGGTTGCTGGCTTCTGTGTGGAGGGGACCTAAGAGTTCTTCAAGGTGGCCTCACTGTCTCCTTTTCCCTGACCAGGTGCTGGTGGCCGAGGAGAACGTGGACTTCCGCATCCACGTGGAGAACCAGACGCGGGCTCGGGACGATGTGAGCCGTAAGCAGCTACGGCTGTACCAGCTCTACAGCCGGACCAGTGGCAAACACATCCAGGTCCTGGGCCGCAGGATCAGCGCCCGCGGCGAGGACGGGGACAAGTATGGTATGTGCCAATCCTCTTGCCTCCAAAACACGTATTTGTCTCCTAAACACACACTCAAACACTTTTAAACATTTTACAGTTCAAATCCTAGTTTTGCCATGTCCTGCTGGGAAACCTAGGATGTGTCACTCAGCCTTTTTGGGCCTCAGTTTCCTCCTCTATATGATGGGCATGCGATTGTGCATCCTTGAGAGCCTTGTCAAGAGTATGGACTGAGAGGGGAGCTCTGGTGCCCTAGTAGCAAGGAGCCGCAACTACAATCCCAGAGGCACACAGTTCGAATCCACCAGATGCTCTGCCGGGGAAGGAGGGACAATCTCCTCCTGTACCAGTCAGATCTGATTTGAGGGTACACTCACACAAAAATAATAAAATAAAATAAAAAAAAGAGTGTGGATTGAGGATGTGCACAGAAAGTGCTTTGCTCCTGGTAGACACTCTATAAATGGCAGTTGTCATAGCCATCAGGGCTGTGGCTGCCTGGGGAGCTTCTAAAGTTGGTGGCTGCTCCCATTGTCCCAGGATCAGGAATTCTGAGGAGGGAACCTTTGGATAATGCTTTTTGGCTGCTGCTGCTGGTGCAAATTTGGCCTGCTGGGATGTGTACTGTGTATGTAAGCGCACATGCTTGCATGTATGTGCTGTGCCTTTGAGCCTGTGCACCTGCGAGTCATGGGCACTCATAACACCTCGAGACATGACACCCTGAACCTGCCCTTGAGGCTGGACCTGCCTAACCCCTATGGGGTCTTTGGAGCCATCTCCCTTTGCTGGTCTAGAAGCAGTGAGACAACCTGACGCAGCTCATTCCCTGAGCCCCCAGCCCACAAAGAACCTCGGCCTGGAATAAGCAAGCAAGTTGTGAGCCCGCCCTCTGGAACTTGGGGGGATCTGGCAAACATAAACACGAGACATGGGAACACCATCCAGGTTATTTATTTCAAGTTAGTTACTAGAAGGAGAAGCAGAGGCCGTGAGACTCAACTGGTCTCCCGCCCTTGACTCTTGCTGGACAAGCACCTGTCCTCCCACTACCTCGTTCGTCCTCGGCACTCAGGCCCAGGTGAAGAGCTGTGGCAGTAAGTCCTGTGGGCAGTGGCTGAGGCTGCCAGCACGGGCCTCTCTGTGTTAGTGCCCCGGCTGCCCACAGCCCCTGCCCACTGCAGTTGGGATGTGACAACAAGACAAATAATTTCTTGGACCTTTTATCTTGGACACCATTTATTTTCCCTCAGCCCCAGGGCAGGACTGACCTCATGGTAGGGCCCAAGTGTGGCAGCTGCACTGCCACTGGGGGTGGGGTGGGCCAGGCTGGACGGGCAGGGCTGGGCCGGCCACACGGGCGGTGGTGGGGCATCTCCAGGCCAGCTGCCGCCCTCACTTCTCCCTGCCCATTGCTTCTTCCAGCCGCTCTTCCCCTCCCTCTGGTGTCCCCTTCTCCCTCTCTTCCTGTGTGTTGTTTCTTCTATTACCAGGGTCTCTGTCTGAGTCCTGGTCTCCTCTGTCCTGGCTCTCCTCTTGCCCCCTCTTTGTTTCTGTCCATCTCTCCGTGCCCCCAACTCTGTCCTTCTCCTTGTCTCCCTCCCTCTCACCACCGTCTCTCCCCTCCTCCCTGCCTCTCCCAGGCCCTCTGCTGGTTGCCTTTCGGTGGCCTCCTGTGGCTCTGTGCCCCCCTCCCCTGACACCCGGCTGTGCTGGGCAGACCCAGGTGGCGGTTTTCCCTAGGATCTGCTGTCCAGTTGCTGCCAGAGAAGGGGCAGCTGGCTGGCCAGGCAGGCGGGAGGTGCCCTCCTGGGGAACTCTAGCTGGCCCCTCCAGGCTGGGAGAGTACAGGGGGGGTCAGATTCTGGTCTGAACCATCTGTCTACGCCATGAGACAAGAGGCAGGAACTTGGGAGAGCAAGAGCCTAGGGATGCTGGCCTCAGTCCAGCCAGTCCTGTGCCCTGTTCCTGCCTCCGCTGAGCTCTCTTTGACCTTTGCCTACTTCGGGACTCAGTTTCCCTTCAGTAAAACATTAAGTGCTGGGCTAAAGCCGTGCTTCTTAAATGTTCACTTGTGTGTGAATTCCCGCTGGGCCTGGTTAAGTGCAGACTGTGGCTTTTGAGGTCTGGGATGGGACTGGAGTTTAGACATTTCCAACAAGCTCCCAGGTGGTGCTCTGGGACCGCACTTGGAGTATAGAGGGACTGGTCGATCGTGGTTTCTCTTCCAGTGCCACAAACTGCGTGATTTAGTAACCCTCTCAAGGACTATCTTTATGCTCTCTGCCAACCCTGCAGAACCCAGGGCAGCACAGGGCCTTGCTGGCTGCTGCCGTTCCATTTAAATGTCAAATTAGAAACGCAGATGAGGCGCAGGGACCCCATCTGTGAGCTCTGGGAGAGGAAGTGAGACAATAGAGCCAATTGAAGCTTCCAATCTAGATAATCAATACAAATATTATTGGGAGGGTGATTTATGTGGCCAGGCGGACGGGGCTGCGCTGTCGATCTGCATTAGGGCTCTGCCCAGCCTGTGGGGGAGGGGTGGCAGGGATCCTGTCCCCGCTCATGTCAGGGGTCCCACGATGATGGTCCAGGAACTTGCTCCCTGCCCAGGACACAGTCGTGCCAAGAGAAGCATGCAATAGGAGTCTTTTAATACATATTTAATTAGAATCACGGAATATGACATTTCGGGATTTCAGCAAACACACAGTATAAACAAGATCCTTGTCAATGCCTGGAATCTGGATTGTGTGGATCACAACAAACTATGGCTCACATCGAGAAGAATGGGGATCCCAGAACTTTTAGTTGTGCTCATAGGAAATCTTTACCTGGCCCAAGAAATTGTTCTTCAATGGAACAAGGGAACATGGTATGGCCTAAAGTCAGGAAGGGTGTGTGTCAGGGTTGTATCCTCTCTCCATACCTATTCAGTCTGTATGCTGAACAGATAATTCTTGGAGCTGGACTCTATGAAGAATGTGGTATCAGGATCGGAGTTATACTCATCAACAAACTGCATTATGCAGATGACACATCCTTGCTTGCTCAAAGTGAGGAAGACCTGAGGTGCTTGTTGCAGAAGATCAAAGGCTAATTTCATCTCAACATTAAGGAAAACAAAGGTCCTTACCAATCAGCCAGTAGTGAATATTATGATAGAGGGAGAAAGTTTTGAAACTGTCCAGGATTTCATCTTGCTTGTATCCACAATCAACACCCGTGGTACCAGCAGTCAGGCGATCAGGAGATGTGTTTCTTTGGGCAAGCCCGCTGTCAGGGACCTCTGTAAAATACTAGAGAACAGTGATGTTCGTTTGAAGACTCAGGTGTGTCTGATTCAGTCCATGATCCTTTCAGTTACTTCCTATGCATCTGAGAGCTGAATAGTGGTTAAGGGTGACAGAAGAAGAGTTGATGCCTTTGAGGTGTGGTGCTGGAGGAGAGTACTAAATATCCTGTGGGCTGACAAACAAATGAACAGGTATGTCTTGGAGAAGGTGCAGCCCGAGTACTCTGTGGAGACAAGAATGGTGAAGTGTTGTCTTTCATACTTTGGACATCTTGCTAGGAGAAGCTCTTCTTTGGAGAGGGACATTACGCTTGGAACAGTCAGTGGAAGAGAGAAATACCCTCATGAAATGGATTGACATGGTGACTGCAGCAGTGGGTTCAAGTGTATCAGAAATGGTGAGGATGGCACAGGATAGGACAGGATTCAGGTCTGTTGTTCATAGAGTCACTATGAGTTGTACTCAACTTGACAGCATCTAACAACCACAGCAACCAATATTCAGAGTCTTACAAATGCCCCAAGTGCACAGGATGTGCTAGACTTGGCCTGGGAGGGCTCAGAATGCAGACCTACTTTTGTCTGGGTGCTTTGCAGCAGTGGGCTTTGTTGAAGTCTCCATAGATGCTTGGATATCATGCAAGAGCATCTTCCTGGGCCCCTTTGAGCAATGTGGAAGTTTCAGGAGTAAGCTGCTATTGAAGAGTCCCATTATAGAAAAGTTGTGTCAACTTAGGGACTGGTCTCTGGAGGTGGACAGTTGCCTCCAGAGGATGGGAGACTCTGGCACTGGTAAATCTGGGAGTGGTAGGGCCACTGCCCACCTGATATTACATCAACCCCATTCCTTCTTGTCCTCTGTCCAGG
The DNA here is from genome assembly GCF_000299155.1 of Elephantulus edwardii. Lineage (NCBI taxonomy): Eukaryota > Metazoa > Chordata > Mammalia > Macroscelidea > Macroscelididae > Elephantulus > Elephantulus edwardii. The sequence goes on from NW_006399783.1 coordinate 11,025,431, forward strand.
CACCTTGCCTTGGGCACTTGCTTTCTGAGAGGAACAGCACCGGCCCAGGAGACAGGACATCCAGGTGCCACTTGCATTTTGAAACCTGGCCAGGTGTCTCTGGTTGTGAGCTCAGTTTCTTCATCTTAGAAACGGGCATGAGGACCAACTTCACCTGTCTCTAGGTTTATGCACTTAAGTTTCCTGGCTTCAGGAAGTGGTGGTGGTTCCAGGATGGAGTCCCAGATAGAACTGGGTACAAAGAGCACTTGGACCTCTGAGCTCAGACTTATGAAGAATTAGGGATCCTGGGATTGGTTGAGAAGCAGCTCTGCTTTAAAACCTAACAACAGAGCGCTTCTCTGATTTCACTTGAAAAGGGCTTTCTATTATGGAGAAACAAACCAACAAACAACAAAATCCCAAAACAACTAAAAATGTTTTGCATTTTAGACTGAGCAGGCCAGGGGCAGGGCTGCAGCAGAAAGAGAGGCAGTAGTGGGAGAGGCTGATTCCAGTCTGAAGACGTTGAGTCTGAGCAGTGTCACTTACCAGCCGGGAGGCCGTAGGTCTGTGAGTGGGTTTCGCGACTGTTTCCTCCTCTAGAAAATGAATTCCTTGAAATGACATAACATCTTATGTACAAAGATGGTATTATTAAAAGAAGAATAATAGTAATAAAAACATCATACTCACTGCATACTCTGGACAGGCCTGGAGACAGGGCACTGACATGTGCTTATAATAAGTTTCTGCTCCTTAGAACAGTTTTCCTGGGCTTCCACGAGCAACCCTGGAAAGGGAAGGATGTTGCCTTCTCCCACTGGGAGACCTGGCATGTCACTGAAGACAGAGAGGGTCTTTGAGCCTGATTATGGGCTGTGGGGTCAGTCCCGTCCTGCATAGGATGCTGTCCCAGGCCAGAGGAGGAAGGGTCTTTGGACCCTCTCATTGGGTGTGTTCTGGTCTCACTCAGTCAAGGAGTAATTATGATGGTGAATCCATCATAGCTGATCTAGGCCCCTGGGTTCTCTCGGTCCAGGCCCCTTGGTCCTTTCTAGAGAATGAGCATGAGTGGGAAGAGCCAGTGCCACCAACTTTCATGGTGACCTTGGGCCCTCCCTCCGCATGCTTCCTCCACCTCGGGCATGGAGCCCATCAAAAGCCAGCTTTCCGGTCAGCCCGCCTCCGCTTGGCTCAGCTCCACAAGCAGCCTCCTCAGCTCTTGCACCGCAGGCCAACGTGTTTGCACTGAACCCTGCACTTGGCCTTGTCCAAGTGAGGACCTTGGCGAGGTGGAAGCCTTTGCTGCTGTGTCTGGCTCCTGTCTGAGAGTTTGAGCTCTAGAAAGCAAGGACTCTTCCCTGCTTGCTGCTGTGTCCTCCTGTCCAGCTCAAGACCCAGCAGAGAAGAGCCCCTCCTCCATGCAAAGGTCACTGGATGAATGAATAAAATGATTTTTGGGACAACGCCAAGTATACCCAGTCTGACTTGAATGGGTCTTACAGTAAGGGGGTGGGCTGGAGGCAAGGGTTGGGGGGCAGTCCTTGTCCCCATTTCCTACACTCTGCTGTCCCAGTGTGTTGGAGGGTTGAATCTCAGAAAGGAGCAGGGACTTTGGGCCAGCTGGTGAGGCCCCAAGCCCAGGGCTGAGGCAGCAGGGACATCTACTCTGAGTTGAGACTAAAATCTGAGAGCTCTGAGCCTCTTACCTCACTTGAACCTAATCCAAATCCTCAAACCAGCTGCAAGGCCTGAACGCACCCCGTCTCTGACTCAAGCTCTCCTTGGGCCCCAGCGGGCTCCTAGTTGAAGGCCTCGCATTGGCTGTTCCCCCAGCTTGAGAATGCTATTGTCAGATGCTCCATGACTGCTTCTCTGCTTGACTTTTCAACTGTCCCCTTATGAGATGGTCCTCAGGTATGTGCTTTCTTCCTCACCCTCGAGGATTGTGCTGTGCATTCGGTTACTGCCGTTCTCTCCTGCTGTACAGACACACTCCTTGAGGGTGGGGTCTCTCTGTTGCGTTCATTGTTGTATCCTCAGTGCATGGTTCTGACTACATGGCAGGTGTTTGGTATCTGCTTGAGCAAGTGGGTACCAGGAACATCCAAGTGCACCCAAGGTTTTGGGTGGACGTGAGTCATTCCTCTGGGACAACTATGACGACTAATGGGCTTCTTTTTACCTTGGGAAGTGCCTGGTGCAGAGGTCTTTGGAAAATCAATCCTTCCATCGCTTCTTCCACCCTTCCTCGTTCTTTCCTTTTTACTCACCCACCCGCCCACTTACCCACCTGTGTTTCCATCATCCATGGGACCATCTGTGCAGTGAGATAGGGGAAGAAAGACCCCACTTCCCTCAGCAGCAGGTGCACCTAGGCAGAGGCAGCAGTATCGTAGTGTGAGCCCTGTGCCCTCTGAGCTCATGACCCAGAACTTCTGTCCCTGATGAGGAGCTGCCACCCATGCCTAGCCGACCCCATGGCTGAAATGGCCACACCAGGGCTTCAGTGAGGATTAAACATAGCTCTTGATCAATCCTATTGATTTTTCCTCTCCTTTCTGGTGAGCCCACGTGGCCTGTAAACCTCCTCAGGGACGTTAGGAGAAGGGGAACTGTGGGCACTTTTAGCGAAAAGACCAGCACATGTGTGTGAGAATGTATGGGTGAGCATCTGTCATGCATTTGTCGTTACGTGCATGAAAGTGTCAGTGTATGCATGCACTGCCTATGTGGTGTGTTTCTCTGTGTATAAGTGTGTGTCTCTCTATTTGTGTGTGTATGTGTGTAACAGTGATGGGAAAAGATCTCCAGAATGAATGTCTCTCCCACCCCCACTACTCTCTCCTTTTCCTGGCCTGGCCCACCTTCAGAGGGGAGGAAGGGAGTACTGATCCGAGGTGACCTCCAAGCTCCTTTCTAGCAAGGACATCTCCTGCTGCAGGATGATGCTTGGAGAAGGGCCAGCAGCACTGTCAGCTCTGGAATTGCAGGGACTGGCTGCTGGCCTCTCCGCAGGGCCCACATTGGGGGCCATGTCTCTCAGCTCTCTCTGACTCTTAACTCCTTTCTGCTTTTGTAGCGGTCTGGAGATGACTTGCTCTTAGGTTTGGAAGAAATAAACCCATTCTCCAGTTTTGCTGTCTGGATCCTGCCTCTGCATCTCTGTCACTTTAATTTCTTTATTCTGTACCACTCTCTGATTCTCTGGCTGCTACTCTGTGCTTTTCTCTGCACCACCCCCCCACCCCACCAACCTTGCAACCAGAGATCTTTAAAGTGAGGACCCAGTTCATGATTCTGGGATGTCCCTTGGCAGATCACACTAGAGTCCAACAATCAATCAATGTCGCTTCTCTTTCTTTTGACACTCTGTGCCCACACTGGGTTTGTCCTCCCATGCCTGCCTGTCTCTGTCAGACTGTCCCTGTCTTTCTCCTGTGGAGCATCTGGTGGATTTGAACCTCATACCTTTACCTTGGCAGTGTTATTCCTTAATACTAGATCACCAGAGCTTCTTGTATTCAAATCCTGGTCCCTCCTCTTATTAGCTGTCTGGGCAAGTATCTTGACTACACAGAGTCTCAATGACTTTCTCTGTAAAATAAGGAAAATTTTCCTACTTCTTAGAGCTACTGTGAGATCAAATGATATAATCTATGGTTTGAACTCTGCCCTCTCGTTAAGTGCTCAGATAAGAATTACCTATTATTTTTAAAAAAATACAGACATTTATGAGAAGCAAGAGATAACAGGATTGAAAACAAAAAAAAGACCAGACCAACAATATCCTTCCCACTCCGTTTTCCTTGCACTCTTTCCCCTTCCTGCTTTCTCCTCTGGGTGTGGGAGAGAGAAGGGAGTGGGTGCCTTTGGGCTTCTTTCCTCCCATCCCTGCTTGGTCCCTATGTACTGGGCCCTGGAAAGACTGAAAAGCGCCTTTCCAGTGATGTGGAACTCCCCATCTGGCTCACACAACCTTTTCTTCCCTCACCCAGATCTGAAACCCTTTCTTGCCCCGTGGGCTGTGGTCTGATCCAATCTTGGTGCCCTGAAGGGCTCCCCCATCTCCCACAATGGTTCTAAAGCACCTTCCTCAGGGTGGTCCTAGAAGGGCTCCCCCATCTCCCACAATGGTTCTAAAGCACCTTCCTCAGGGTGGTCCTAGGGGCCATCTCCTGCCTCAAGCTTGTTTGGTAGTGGAACTAGGGGGAGGGATGGGCCTCAGTATTTGGCACTGCAGGTACTTCTCCACTCATTGGCCTCTACTCCAAGAAAGGACGACAAAGAGAAGCCCTCACTGCCTTGTGCTTGTTGTTCACTCCCTCATTTACTCCTCTCAAGATGGACCAGGGTGGAGGAGAAGTAGGTAGATGGTGGCACAGGTAGGCTAAGACCAAGGACTCTGAGCCAGCTTCCCTGAGTTTGCATCTTAGCTTCATCACAGTGTGATCTTGGAACTCAGTTTTCTTATCTGTAACATGAGGATAACAATACTTCTAGCCTCATAGGGTTGCCGTGAGGATGAGATGAAATAATACCTGTTATGTAGCTAGAGCAGTGCCCAGCATTGCAAGTTCTACATAAGTGTCAATTACTGATATTTCTCACAGGGGCAGAAGCAAGAGTCCTTTGAGGTCACCTGGTTCTGGCTTGGAGAGGGACAGAGTTTTCCTTTGGTTATGCAGTAAGTTGGAAGATATTGCAGTAACACTGAGCCTGGTGATGGGGTGGGTGGGACCCCAGGTTCTAGTGAGTGTCTGGAGTAGTGCAGGCTGGGGATTGCTTTACCAAGAGGAAATAGAGTGGGGATGAGCCTTCACCTCTCTGGATCTCATTTCCTTTAACACTTAAGTGGTGTAGTCCTATCTAACTGACCAGGTTGTTTAATTGATTTATTATGAGCTGGGCACGCACTGGTGCTGTTGCTGGTTGCTGTAGAGTTGATTTTGACTCGTGGCGACCCCTTGTGTGTGCAGAGTAGAACTGATGGGGTCTCAGGGCTATGAGATTTCAGGAGTAGGTTGTCAATCTCCTGTTCTGAGGCATCTCTGGGTTGGTTTGAATCACTCTTTCAGTTAGTAGTTGATCACTTAACCACCTGTGCTAACCTATGCCCCTGGGCATGTGTTCTCACTCAAAAAACTCATCGTCATCCAGTTAGAACTGACTCATTGCTGACCGTCCAGCAAGTTTTCTAAGGCTATACATTGAATGGGAGGAGAGTAACCATTTTTCTCTCGTGGAGCTGCATTCGCACTGACAGGGGTGCACTACCTTTGGGGTTAACAAAGGAACTCCCAAGCCACCAGGGAACTAGGAGTTGGAAAGGGCAGTGGTAAATAAGACCCCACCTTCATGGACTTGCCATCCACCAACAAAAGAGATAATAGATGAAAGAATTTCAGAGAAGAGCTCTGAGGAGAATGGAGCAGGTGTGAGGGTAGAGGTGGGTTGGGGGGAGTTGTGCTGACATTTGACACTGGCAAGAGAAGGCCTCTCTGAGCAAGTGGTATTTGAGTCAGAACCTGGGAGATGAGAAGTCATTGTGGGAGGGTCTAGGTAAAACAATCTCCTGGCAGAGGGAATGGCAAGTGCAAAGGCCCTGAGGCAGGGTCGTGTTTAGGGAGACGGCTAGGCTGGCTGGAGGGCTGGGAATGAGGGGCCAACATGGAGTCAGTGGAGCTTGAACATGTACCCTTTTTGGGCCCCAGTAAAGGATTTGGATTGTCTTCCAAGTGGATTGAGGAGCCCCCAGGAATTTTTTAGTAGGAAAGAGACATAATTAAATTTATGTTTTCAAAGGAGCTCTCTGACTGATTTGTGGAGATCAGCTTGCGGGTGGGGGCCAGGGTAGCCACAGGACCAGGCTATGGAGCTGTGCAGGCTGGAGGTGGTGGTGGCCTGCCAGGATGGGAAGGCGCTGATGAGGAATTAAGTTAGTGTCTACATTCTTTATGTCTGACCCAGTGTCCGAGCCCTGCGTGGAACTGAGCTAGATGAGGCTTCTGGCTCCTAGAAGCCACTTCTTGGAGGTATGGGGACATGAGAGGAGGGAGTTTGATACCAAAGACCAGGCAGACTCTGACGGTAAACCTAGCCTGGGTGGTGTCTCTCCCTCTTTCTCACTCACTTGCTGAGAACTGCTGCTGCTATTACTCCCCAAAGACTTTACATAATTCTGGCCCAGATCCCTCCTCATGATGTCATGTGTTGAGTGGAGTCTAGGTCACTCCATCGCAGGCTGCGGTCGGTGGTAGAACAGAATTTTGGCTCCCCTGATGCTGAGGCCTGGTGCAGACCCTCCCCCTGCTGGGTGGGGGTGCCTAGGCTTGCAGGGGGTGTTGGTGGGTGGAGGCAGTAAAGTCCAGCCCCAGGCCTGCTTGGCCTGTTCAGGCTGGGCCTGGGCCTCCTGCAGTGTTCTGGCTGATGGCTGATAAGTGGTGGTGGTGGAGCGGCAGTAGTGGGGGGACTGGGCTTTGGGCTTGTCTCCCCAGAGCCCAGGCACTGCCCTCCCTCTCCTTCCAGCCCCTGCCTCTAGTAGAGGCTGGCAAACCTGTCATCAGCCCCTCTTGCTAGATGTGGCACTGACAGCCTCAGTTTCTGAAGCTAGTCTTCTGCAAAACAGGCTCATAGGAACCAGGTTGCCAGGCAGAAGCTGTTCTGAGGACAGAGACTCAAGCATGTGCTGGGGGGAGGAGTGAATGTAACAATCTCCCCTTAGATTTAGTTGGGCCTCAGTCCTAGGACTTCACCATTGGTTACCTTTGCCTATTCCAGGCCTTCTCTCAAACTCTGCTCCCCAAATGCCAGGGAGAGCCAGCTGAGGTGAGAGAAAAGAGGGGTACATGGCTTCTCAGAGTCACACAGTTTAGCGTGATAATGCCAGAAATGGGATCTGACCCCATGAGACTCAAGTCGAGGTGCTTTCCGATGTATCTTACAGGTCAGATGCCCAGGGTCTTGGAGGATGCTGAGGAAGTATAGATCAGAGGGCATGTCTTGGGGAGACAAGTTCTGCTCCACCTCTGACCTTTGTCACAGCTGATATTTCCCTGCTATTCTTTTGTTGTTGTCATGCAATTAAGAGAATATGAACAGCAGTCACTGAGCTTTTCAACCTCAGAGAACAGGGAGCTAGGCTCTTTAGAGCATCATTCTGTATAAACCCCACAATAACTGATGAAGGTTAAGGAAGATGTGGCACAAGGAGCAGTTAAGAGCTTGGCTACTAGCTGAAAGGTTGGCGGTTTGAACATACACAGAGATACCTCAGTAGACAGTCTTGATGATCTGCTTCTGAAAGGTCAAAGTCTTAAAAGCCCCTAGTGCAGCTCTGTGCACGTGGGGTCAACTGTGAGTCAGAAGCAACTAACAGCAGTATTTTCATTTTACCAATGAGGAAACTGAGGCTCAAGGTCGTATTGTTAGCAGATGGAATCAGGGACCCTTGTCCAGATGTGTGCATTCCAGAGCTTCCCCTCCCGATACATGCTTCCTCTGTGGGTGGAAGAAGCTCTTGGCAAATGGAGACCCTCCTAACCACCCTCAGCCCTATCCCTACCCTGCCTGGGATTTAGCTAAGGGAGCGGATGGAGAAAGGGAGTTCCAGGAATGCTGTGATGTTTGGCCCTGTGTTCTCCCAAGCAAGCTAACGAGGAAAATTATAGGGAATTTGAATTAAAGGGAAACAGGAGGACGGAGGTTTGTGTCACCCCCTCATCTTGGCGTTAGTTACTACTCCTGACTCAGTGTTTACTAGAGGTAGGGGGCAGGTGGGGAGAAGAATGTGCCTCCCCTTGTTTCTAGAATTACAAAATTCTTGTTAGATCTTTAAATTTTATGTAAATTCTTCTCTCTTTTTCATGGAAAGGTGGGTATCATATTTTAATTAGTCATGGTGTCAAAGGAGGGCTAGATTAATTATTGGAAATCTCGAGTTCCAGATGGTTTTAATTTTCACAGCAGGGCACCAAGGTATATATTTTTAAAATTTTTATTAAAATCATACCCGGTGTATTTTAGGGGCACTGAGGTACACTCTCTGCGGCTCCAAGGATACTGTACTCAGGAATGTGGGGCCGTGATTTTTGTTCTAGAGAAGCAAGCCCCTTGTCACTGAAATGAAAATTTTGTAGATGAGGGAGGGGCGGATGTAAGAAAAGTGTGGGAGGATGGGGGTGGGATGCAGAGGCAAAGAAGGCAGCAATGGGGGGTGGGCAGCAGAGGTTAGACACAGGCGTTCAAGACCAGAGAGGAGAGAGAGAGCTCAGAAAGGGTGCATGTCTTACCCAAAGTCACACAGCATCCCAATGAGGACAAAATGTGGACTGGCAGAACAGCAGGGAGGAGTCTAGACACAGCATGCCTCATCAGTGGATGGCCATCCTTTGGCCACTTGATGTCCTTGTTTAGTTAGGGATGTGTGAGTTCCTTCCTTCTGGACAATTTTATCCAGAGAGGGTGGTTTAACATCAGGTCTCCTATTTCTATACTACATAATGTTCAGTTCTGATTAAACTTCTGGGCTCCTGGAAGTTAGTTACCCTGAGCCTTGGTGGGCTTGACTGGGGGAAGAAGGATCTATTTGAGTATAGGCCCAAACGTCCTCCCCTACTTCCTTTCAGATTTCTGGTGGCAGAGTATTAGCCCTGGGAAACAGGCCTCTGACCTAATTCTAGAGGAAGTAACCTGATGTCCACAAAGACAGAGTGTGTGCAAGTGTGTGTCATATGCAAACTCATCCATCAGTTAGCATGCTTGCATTCATCTGTCTGTCTTATAGTCCCAATATGACTCTTGCCCTTGCTTAGAGAAATGATGTTATTTGGTATAGTTCTCTGCCTGGCTCTGGTGAAGTGGGTTATTTCTTTGGCCATTGATTGTGGTTTGGGGAAACAGAATCATCTTTATGGCTGGCTGTCTAGCTTTGCGGAATGAGGCTACATGTATGGCCGCTGATCTTGCTCTGGGGAATGATGGAAAAGGGTGGTGGGTGAAGAAGGGGAGAAGACAGGCACAGCTATATTTAATCACGAGGGGCTGAAGCAACCTGGAACTCAGGTGGAACAGAGACGTGAGGGGCAGGAAACAAAAGGGATAGCTCTCATCTGCCTGCCAGAGGGGCACACTGCTCCAGTGGAACCTAGAAGAAACCTCCTTGTGCTTGACTTTGGGGGTTAGGGGAGCCAGGACAGGGTTAGGGACAATAAGTCACTAAAGTCATTGCCCCTAGTTAAAAACATGTCTTGTTCTCTTTCTGCCTTTCGAAGCCCAGCTCCTAGTGGAGACAGACACCTTCGGTAGTCAAGTCCGGATCAAGGGGAAGGAGACGGAATTCTACCTGTGCATGAACCGGAAAGGCAAGCTTGTAGGGAAGGTGAGTGATGGCCCTGAATTCCCGGAGATCTGGACATGTGTTCAGGATCCTGTCAGCCCCCAAAAGACTGTGAGCATGTCTATGCCAGTGATTCCCATTGTAGTTTCTTCCTTTCACCTCTTCTTTGCTTCACACTTTGCCGGTCAGGCCAGAGTTTCTATGGCTGCATCCTTGGGGTAACTACTGGCCCCTGATGTCTACTGGTGGATGTGGAGTTCTGGTTGTGGGGGAACCCTTGTGGTGTTCTGGGCTCCCTGACTGCTTGTACCTGATGTCTGGGAACGGGGAGCTGGCAGGCCCAGCACAGCGGCTGCAAGTGATTGTTTTAACAATCGCCAGGGGTTTACAGCACCACGCAGCAGCAGCCTCCGGAACCCAGCCTTTCGTCAGCATGCCGGGCCTCACGATTCTAGCATTTCAGGAAGATTTTATTACTTTGGAACCGGCAGGAGAGACGCATGTAATGAATTAGGGTGGGGTGCGGGGGCTCTGCGCCTCCATTGGTGCTGCGTCCTGAGCGGCTTGTTTGCGATGTTCACACACTTCTTGCTCCCCCCCCCCCCACAGTGTTCACATGGAGGCGACACTGGCAGCAGCTGGGTGGTGGAGTCCTGCACTGTCCCCACCTTCTCTCTGCCACGGCCTCTGCTCGCCTTCACATCCATCTTGCATAATGGGGGGAGAAGGCTCTCGGCAGGTGGAGTAGTAGGATGGAGGGTAACCTCAGTTTCCAAGGGAGGGGGACCTTCTCTTGCTTGAGGGCAAGGCCCTGGTTGCCCTTTATTGTACCTTGTTTATGAAAGAAAGGGACCACAGTCTTGTAAACAAGCAATGTTTTTGATTTTTTCCAATGTCCCACTTCCTTCTCTCCCCGCCTTCTCCCGCCCCACACCCCCATTCTCAGGGCGCTGAATGTAACTTGCCAAGGACCTGAGTCAGGGTTTTGTCGGGGTTATTATTACTTGCTATAATAATAACAACATTAAGAACCACTCCCATTGACCACGCGTACTTTTTGCCAGGCTGGAGCCAAAGTACCAAGAATCTCACGACGTTGCTGCCATCACCTCCCCCATTTCACAGATGTGAAAGCTGAGGCATGGCGGTGCCCCTGCCCTCGCCCTCATCCCTTGTCCCAGGCGGGGCGGGATTCGGAGCCCTGTTTGGATAGAAAAGATTCCAGCCACACTGCCCACACTCACTCAAGCTTCCCAAAGAGCAAAATAATAGTAATCCGAAGAGCGCGTCTTCTCCGTGCTGAGGAGTGGTTTTAATTAGTGATTCACTCCGCCGTCCCGGGAGGCGTGGGGCTCCCGGCCGGGCTGGGGGCGCGGGCGCCGGGTCCTCCTGGCCGGCCGTTTCCTGTGGCGGCGGCCCGGCCCCGCGTCAGGCGCTTTGTTCTCCTGCCCGCCTGGGCCGCCTCCCAGGCCCAACCTGCTTCGAGTTTGAGGCTCGTTTTTCTTTCTTTTTCAAGGCGGGGGCTCGCGCCGCCCCGCCCGTGCCCGGTGCCCACGCGGCCGCGAGTGCGCCCCGCCCCGTCTGCGCGCGTTTCCCGGCACGGCGACCCCAGGAGGGCCATCGAGGGGTCAGAAGAGCAGCCGCGTCCCCTCGGGCTGCTCCCCGCCGCCGGCTGGCCGCTGAGTCACCGCTTCCACAGGAGCCGGCTCCGATTTCCTGCCCCCTCGCCCTCTCTCCAGTCAATAATATTGGGGACGGTTCAGCTGGCGCTCGCCACGGCACAGCGGAGGAAGCCCGCCACCCCTCCTCGTGGGCTGCTTCCCTCCTTCCTTCTTGCTCTTACTGTGATTCCCCCACCTGCCTTAAGTCTCCTTCTGGGCTGCCTGAGGAGGGGTTCCCCTAGGCAAACCCTCCCCTCCCTAGCTCCCCATCCACCTGTCCTGACTGCCCAGCAGGCGCTGATTCGGCTGTTGGCCTCAGTCTTCTGATGCTGCCATCCTTAAGCACCAAATGGATGTCCTACCTCTAGCCTCCCAGATCTGTCAGAGCCCAGGTCCTGCAATTGCTCAGCACTGACAGCTGGGTGCTTATGCTCTCCTTCTCTGACCTCGGCCACCGCCTCTTTCTGGCCTGGTATCTGCCTGGGGTTTATGCCCACCTCCGTGGGTGTGTTTCTAGGCACAGGGCTCCACCTCACCAGCCCCATCCTCAGCTTTCAAAGGCATAAAAGAGCGCAAGTCAGTGGCCTCCCATTTGAAACCCATCTGTCCATGGGTTCTCTGCATGTATTGGAGAAAAGCCACCTCTTTAGTGGGATATTATAAACCCGGCCAGCTCCCTGGTCTCATGGCCCTTCCCGTTGACCTAACCTCCTTCATGCCACAGACACGTGGCACGGCTGACCACCATTCCTTGGTACTTTGTAAATGTTGTTCTTTCTGTGGCAACTGCCATTCCCCGTATGCATCCACTTTAAGTCCTTTCTTGCTCATCCTTGAGGATCTGCCAACTTTCTCTAAACCCCTTAGTCTGCTCACCTGCCCCAGAGCCCACAGCCTGTGAACAGTCCTCTGAAGCCTAGCAATCTGTATTGTTACTGTCTGACTTCATCTGTGCCATCCAGAGGTGCCCACTAGACTGGATCTCAACTGAGGGCTGATTGTGTGTCTGGGTACCTGACCAGAGGACCATGAGCCACCAAAGAAATAGAAATGTGGTTTGTGCTTTCCAAGGGTTTGAATCTTGACCTATAGCCGTAGTTATCCTTACGTGAGTCCAAGTGCCCTAATCTCCCTGAGCCTCAGTGTCCTCATCTGTGAAATGGCAGTGATAAACTGGCATTTAGTAGGCATTTGCTAAACATTAGCTCCTTTCTCCTTTGAAGCCAGTTCACAAAGCCACCCCGTCACTTATGTAGACCCCTGGCTACTACTCCTTCGGAAGGGTAGTGAAGGACAGCTTTCTTGGGCTGTTTTGACTTTGGATACCAGCCTTGTCAATTTTCTGGCCACACAGCAAAGCGCCTGCACTGAACTTCCCAAAGAGCTTTTCTTGACTATAATTGCTTCCTTTGTAAACTGTACCTACCTTCTTTCCCCACCTCAGATATCTCAAATAGTTCAGATAGCTCTCCTCCCTGCCTCCAAATCCAAACATCCATCTATCTGCAAAAAGCAGTGCCTCTTTTCATCCATACATACATTGAATGCTACCATCTCTGGAAACTCCACTAAGATTTTTCCACCTCACTTCCATGGTCAGTGGCATGTCCTCTGTGGACAACATAGGAGCCATAGGCTTTCTCAGTGAGGGAGTACCTGAACCACCAACCTGGATATGTTCCAGTTGCTTTGGACTGAAATGCCAATCAAAATGCCTTAAACTGAATAAAGGAATTTAAGACTCTGGCATGAGTATCTGATACTGGTATGTAGTGCATTAGACTGCTAACAAAAAGATCAGTGGTTTGAATCCACCCTTTGTTCAAGGGAGAAAGATGCCCAGCCTGGGAAACCTGATGGAAGGTTGTTATGAGTCAGAGTTTACTTCATGATGATGGCAGTGGTTTTCCTCCTCTGTTATATATCTAAACTCATTGCCATTGAATCAGAACTGACTCATAGCTGACCCTTCATTGGGTTTCTAAGGCTGTAAATTGCATTGAGGGAGACTGCCCAACTTCTCTTTTGGAGCTCTGTTGGATTTGAACCACCAGAGAGGCATGGCCTTTGGGTTGGTAGCACAACTCCCTACAGACTATACTGCTAGGGAGCTCCCAAGTTTTACACACACACACACACACACACACACACACACACACGCTTATGCTGTATGTTTATATATATGGATGTATGTTTTAAAATATATATAAACGGGTGCATCCTTATATGTAATATACATATACACATTTAAAGCTAAAAAGTCTAGAGGTTGTTCTGGTTTTAGTTAAGATAGATCTTGGGGCTGAATAGTATCATAAGAATTCAGTCTTCAGGTCAAATAGAGGGACTAGGATTGATTGTAAAGGAGGTAGGAGGTGGTCATGAGGATCACGCATCATGGTCACTGATGTTAATTCCTGCTTGATGACCCTATAGGACATACTAGAACTACCCTATAGAATTTCCAGGGCTGTAACTATTTTACAGAAGCAGACTTCCACATCCTCCTTTTGTATAGTAGGTGGTGGTGAGTTCTAGCCTCTAACCTTTTGCTTAATTCTTTAAGGCTTACCTGCTTTGCAACCAGGGTTCTAAAATTTCACAAAATACCCAAGATCTTGGGATGAAATACTCACTTAAATACTGATACCTCTGTCTTTGCTGACCCAACTAAGTCAGAATTTCTATGTGTAGGACTGAGGTCCAGGTATTTGTAAATTTTTTTTTATCTTTGAAGATGATAAATAAGATCAGAATAAGAGACAGAAATCAAATCCAGAAGTAGGCTTCTCATTTGTTCATGACTGAGTTCATAGTGGGGACTTTGTGTCATCATAGTACTATTGGCTGCCTCCTGAGTAACCTAAACTCGCTTCTGCACCTGAGCTCTAGGGATTTTTTTGAAAGTCATTCCATCTCCTTACTGTTCTAAATAAGGCCAAACATGCTCTAAGCATATTTGCCAGGAATTGTGCTAGCCCTGTGCACATCCCAAACCTGGTTTTGTGTTCAGAGAGTCTGTGTGGGCCTGGTGGAGGGTATTGTGACAGGTGATGCATATTCTTCCACTCTGTTTCTCAATGTGGTCTGTGTGTCTGGATTGGATGGAGATGTAGGAAACTGCATTGGTCAGGGCGGGTTCACATCCTGGTTCTGCCACTTACAAGTTCCACCACCTTGTGCAGGTCCTTTTGCCTCTTTGAACTTTGTTAACTCATACCAGATAGATTTACTTCAAACTAAGAAGATTAAATGAAACAAAAGAGGTGACAATGTCTGGCTCATAGTAGACTAGTTATAAATGTTACGTGAATGAATGGATAAACGCAAAGGATGGGAGGTCATTTGGGCCAGGCGAGATGCCCAGTCTCTGCCTGTTTTTTCTCTTTTCAACCACATTCTGATGTCTGTGCCTGGGACAATCTAAATCTGAGAAAACCCTTTTTATGTGTCACTCTCACCATGATGCTCTCACTCATTCAACCACAAACTTTCTGCAGATGCTCTGTGCTCTAGCTCTATGCCCCTGGGCTAGAAAAGGCAGGCAAACACCCAACTGCTCTTTTGGGAGATGGAGGGAGTCCCCAGAGGAGTCCAGAAGATGGAGTACGTGAGCTCAGGAAAGTTTGAGTGGAAACTTGAGGGAGAAGAAGAAATTGCTCAGGGAGGTAAAATGCAGTCAGGGGGTGCTTCCCGGAAGAGGCAGCTCCTGTGTTGAGAGCTTTGAAGGATGAAAGCAGTGTTCTTCGTAATGTTAAGAACTCTAGGCAGGCAAGCAGCTTAGGCAAGTTGGCAAAGGTAAGCCCTTCTGTTCAGTTTCCTCCTATGGTCCATTTGGAGCAGCCAAGGAACCTGGACTCAGGTCAGACAGGCGGCTTCTAGAACTATCTTTGGGACAGTCACTGGAACCCAAGGAACACTCTTCTCTATCCCTGTTGTATATCTACCTTGGTTTCCCTCATAGCAGTACCCCCATACTGCCCTCTGGGCCCCAAGTGTGTTTCCCAGGCCTGCTCCCTGCCTGCTCTACTCTCCTCGAAAGATCTCGTCCTCCTGAAAGTGTTTTCTTACCCTGCCTAGCCCTTTCTGCAAAGTTCAGCACTTTGTCTTCAGGGCCCAAGCTTGCCCTCTGCTCAAAGGTGAACGTTCCTGGAAGCTCCTGCCCATTTTCCACTTCAAACAAAAGGCTGGAACTCGCACCTCAGTCTCCACACACAGCCAGACCGCTGGGCTTCCAACTTGGCCAGGCAGCTGTCCGTAACGAGGAGTGGGCCCGGCCTAAATTTGGAGATGTTAGTTGGAAACGCGAATGCTGCTAATTCAGGCCTTCCAACTCTGTGTGTTTCCCTACTCGGCTGTCTCAGGGAGAAGATTCAAAACCCTGCCTCTCCTCCACCCTTTGTCCAGACTAGACCCAAGGGAGAGAACCAGACTAGTCAGAACCACCTGCTCTTCAAAAATAAGTTAGCAAGTTCCTACTGTGCGTCAGACTCGTTTATGAGCAGAGGTCATTGTCCTCATTCTGTAGATGAGGAATCAAGGAGTTAGAGACTGGAATAAACTTGCCTGAGTCATGCAAGACGTCTGAGAGCTGATTTGGCTCCTGACTCCAAATCTAGTGCTCTTTGCTGGGCATACTTTGTCTACTAAGGGGTTCACACATCTGCTCAGCAACCCGAAATTCCAGAATCCAGGGCAAAGGCTCAGGAGTTTGCCTGCGTTAATGGGTTCACTCACAGCAGAGATTCTGAGGATGGCCCAGGAGCAGGCAGGGTTTCATTCCATTCACACTGTGAGTGGGAGCCATCTCTGCAGCACCTAACACCGACAACCCACTTCACATCAAATACTAAAATGTACTCACAGTCCACTTCACATTAAATGTAGTTTGTATTTAACGGCATAGTAGAGTTGAGCTACTGTTGAGTAGGTGGTCTGATGTCAAGTTTAGTGCAAATGATAGAACACACTGATTTAAAGGAGATTTTGACCATGAGGTGACTTGAGCTTCAGATGCAGTTTGATCCAGAGCCCTAGCGATGTGATGAAGACTTGGTTTCTCTTTTCTTTTTCTTGGCTTTGTAATCAGACATTGCCCTCATGGTGATAAAATGGCTGCCTCAGCTAGAGCCTTACATACTTCTCAAGGCAAAATATACCTGTGGGTTTCTTTTGGGCTTTTTTTTAAAAAATGGAGTTCTTAGGTGTTAAAAAGAAATTGTTAAGTGTTTAGCTGTTACCAAAAGTTTGGTAGTTTGAACCACCCAGAGGCACCTCAGAAGGCAGAAGGTGATCTGCTTTTCACAGCCATGAAAACCCTACACAACACAGATGTACTCTAAGATACATGAGGTTGCCAGGCGCAACAGTTTCCTCCCTCTTTTTATTGAAAGATCTCAAGGATCACTCTGATTGGATAACTTAGGTCACATGCCTAGACATTACTCAGTCACCAAGATCTAGACAAAATAATGTGATTGGCTGAGTCTGGCTTGTACAGTTGAAGTAGAATCTGGTTGAGAGTAAGGAAGGAGTTGGAACACAGTGAATGGAAGTTTGCTATCTAATTGGAGGAGAAGGAATTGTGCAGGAGTGACCAATATAAAGAGTCTGTTTTACTTATTCAGGAAGTGATATAGCTGAGGCCAGAGCTTGGTTCTGTAACTCCTGCCTTGGGCCTTTTCTCCTCTGATCAGTGACCAAACTTATTTCTTTTTTTAAATTGCAAATGCTTTTTATTTTTTTATTAATTTTAATGAAAGTTTACAGAGACTTAGGGTTTCCATTCATTCATTCATTGTTGCACTTTTCTCCTGCCCACCCCTGCCCTCCTCTTTTACTTTGAAAAGTAAAAGAAAAATTCTTTCGTTGTTATGCAATCCCTCCCCCTAGTCCACTCCACTATGCAGCCTTCATTCTGGACTCCTGTCATGACAATAATAACTAACCATATATCCCTTTTAAACAGTTCTCTCCCTCATCTGTTTCAATGCAGTATACATTATTTATCCCCTCTTCCTCAGTCTTCCCTCAACCTCAATGTCAGTCCCATTTTACAACAGTGGCCCTATGCAATATTTGTCCTTTTGGGACTGAGATATTTCAGCATAATGTCTTCCAGGATCATCCATACTCCCTTGTCCTTATAACAAAGCTGTGAACCATTGCATCCTCCCCTTCTCATCTTACCTGCTTTTTCTCTCTCTTCTGCAGCCCGATGGCACCAGCAAGGAGTGTGTGTTCATCGAGAAGGTCCTGGAGAACAACTATACCGCCCTGATGTCAGCCAAATACTCTGGCTGGTACGTGGGCTTCACCAAGAAGGGGCGGCCGCGGAAGGGCCCAAAGACCCGGGAGAACCAGCAGGACGTGCACTTCATGAAGCGCTATCCCAAGGGGCAGGCTGAGCTGCAGAAGCCCTTCAAGTACACGACAGTGACCAAGAGGTCCCGGAGGATCCGCCCCACACACCCGGGCTAGGCTGACCCTGTGGCCCTGCACGCCGCCCCAGCCCACACTCACACTCACAGAGAACTGCATCAGAGGAATATTTTTACATGAAAAATAAGGAAGAAGCTCTATTTTTGTACATTGTGTTTAAAAGAAGACAAAAACTGAACCCAAACTTTTGGGGGGGGCACGATAAGGATTTTATTGTTGACTTGAAACCCCCGATGACAAAAGACTCGCGTAAAGGGACTATTGTCAACCCACAGGTGCTTGTCTCTCTTGAGGAACAGACAACTCTAAACTCGTCCCCAGAGGAGGACTTGAATGAGGAAACGACACTCTGAGAAACCAAAGTCCTTTTTCCCAAAGGTTCTGAAAGAAAGAGAAAAAAAAAAGATAAAGATAAGAGTGGTACCACTCAGCAAACCCACCTCCCTTACACAGCCCTGCCCCAGACTCCAACAAAAATCGCTCTCTGGTTTGCAGTCATTTATTTATTGTCCGCTGCAAGCTGTCCTGAGACACCGCGCAGGGAAGGCGTGCCCCTCGGAATTCTCGGCGCCTCGACTCCCGACGACAGACGGCCTCGTCCAATCATGGTGACCCTGCATTGCTCGCAGTTCTGGAAGATGCTGCTAACGACCTTCCGTGACTCACGTGACCTAGTACACCAATGATAAGGGAATATTTTAAAACCAGCTATATTATATATATTATATATATATATAAGCTATTTATTTCACTTCTCTGTATATTGCAGTTTCATGAACCAAGTATTACTGCCTCAACAATTAAAAACAACTGACAAATTATTTAAAAACAAAACAAAACATGAGGCGAGTGGTGACTGGGGCAAGGCTCACTGGAGCTGTGCCCTTTGTGTTTATATTTCTGATTCTGGTGTCTTTGCAGAGAGTGGAGATATTACTCATTCATGCATTCATTCACGGATACATGCACAAACACTTAACTATGCACCAGGCACTGTTCTAGGCACTGAGAATGTAATTTTAGGTAAAATTTTAGGTAAAATCCTTGTCTTCTGGGAGAGATTACATTCTAATGAGTCTTGATTCAGTGATACACTTACATATTTTTACTAGGGGCCTTTTATGTGCCAAGGCTCTAGTCTAGATAGTGGGGATCTATCAAAGAACAAATGAAAAAAAATAACCAAAAAAACAACCCACCCACAAAACCCCAAAAACCCAAACCAAACAAAAAAACCATGCTAACAGGAAAACCATTACTGCAGAAGGTCTAGCAACTCAATGCATTGATTTCTTCATCCTTTTTCTTGATAGATTTGTTCACTGAACATATTTATTAGGTATTGAGTAGTCTGAATGGACTGCCAAGAGAACAGGTCCTGAAGGGTGAAACCAAGATGCAATTTGGAGATAAGGATTTTGAGGCTCCATCTCACATACTTTGGGCACGTAGCCAGGAGGGACCAGTCTTTAGAGAAAGATAATCATCATGTTTGGAAGGGTTGAGGGAACAGCACAGAAGAGGAAGATCCCAGATGCGATGGATTGACAATAACTGGGGTAATGAGGGTAGATGTATCAGAGACACTGAGATTGGCTCAGGATAGAGCAGGATTTAGAGCTATTGTGCATAGGATCGCTATGAGTTGTAATCAGTTTGACAGCATATAACAACAACGACAGTCTGAATGGTGAATGCTCAGCTGCTCATTTTGTTGAAAGTTCAAGTCTACCTAGAAATGCCTTGGGAAAAAAGGTTACTTAAAAAAATCAGCCAGTGAAAACCTTGTGAAGCTCAGTTCTCCCTGATACATTGCCATGCACTTTAGCAAAGGACAAACCATCCAAACCCCTTACTGGTCAGTCTAGACCAACTCATGGTAACCGCCTCACATGAGTAGAATTGAAATGCAGACTTTTCTGTGCTGCTATCTTTATGGAAACAGTTGGCCAGGCCTTTCTTCCACAACACTGCTAAGTGGTCAGCCTTTAGTTAGCAGCCACATGCCAACTATTCTCACAACTCAGGGACCTCTAGTTATTATCTATAGCACTGTCAAGTCATCACGAACAAGCGCGACTCATGGAGCTTGCAGTCTAAGGGCCACTTGAATTGTTTATATATCCTGCATGTCCACATGGAGGGTGTTGATGGTATACATGGTCATTCAATTGAATACTGAGCTAAAAGTCTGGCCACTCCAGAGCTGCCTCAGACGACGGGCCTGGTGATTGGCTTTGGTAACATCGCAGCTTGAAATCGTGTGAAACAGTTCTATTCCGCACACGTGGGCTTGTCATAAGTTGCAACTGACTCAATAGTAATCTTCTCCACCAGTACACACACACACACACACACACACACACACACACACACACACTGTCTTCCAACACTGATCCTTGGGGCTTTGTGAAGCCCTTTAAATATTAAATACATCCATGGGGGACTCTGGTGGCATAGTACTTAGGACTTTGGGCTGTCAACACAAGGACCCCATCTCTCTGGTGGATCGAATCTGTGAAGATAGACAGTCTTTTCTCAGGTGATTTATAGGTTTAGAAACCTGTTAGAGGGTTAGCTATGGATTGGTTCTGACTCGACAATGATTTTCTCTCTCTCTCTGTGTCTCATCTATGTATGTATCTGTCTATCATCATCATCATCATCATCATCATCATCATCATCATCTATAGCAAGTAATATTCTGCTAAGCACAAGCTGAACAAGGCAGTAGAGGAATCCACTGTCCTCTGTCTGGTAGTAGAGGAGCCAAGGGACCTCCAGGTTGCACCTGATGTTTCTCTCCTTGTTCAGAGACTAGAGTGTGAGGAGTCTGTCTGGGGTTGTTAACTTACAGGCACACTTTACCTTCAGTCTTTTTTATCATAGCTTGCCCTATATTGCGGAGAGAAACCAGGGGCATGAGAGTCGGTTGAGAATTCATGCTGCTTCTCGCAGAGACTGTGTTGAATGGGCATGAACAATGGGCTGAGGGATTTTGTGGTCTCCACCCTTCTCTTGGTTTCTAGTTCAGGTCTCTTCCTTGGGCAAATTGCACATTCCACTTCCACTTCAGGCAGGGTGAGAGCTTAATGGGAAGTGCTTCTTTGTGGGCCCTGCTCCACCATCTACAGCCCCTAAAGACACCCCCACCCCCGCCCCCACCAGGAGTGGCTGTTATGGGATCTCCTTTGATGCCTATGGAAGGAAATGGCATGGACCAGGCTGAGGCACTTTCTCTGCAGACTCCTGGATGCTGAGGAGCCTTGTTACTTCTGAGCTCTACATGCCCTTTGTGTGCCACCTCCGAGCTGGGGGTCAAGGGCAAGCATTAGTTCTGCCCCTTCTTTGCAGTATGGGGGTTCCTCTCTTCTCTTCTGTGCCCTGTTGCACCTGTCTTTAATGGTATCTACCTGGCCCAGCACCTTTCCTTAGGGTTTCAGGAGGCTCTTTCAGATAGGCAACTCATTCTGTCCCCAGAACTACCTTATTAGTGTTCCTATTTTATAGATGAGGAGACTGAGGCTAGCAATGTTATGTCGCTTGTGCAGGATTGAAGAATAAAAAGTGGTGGGTTCTGCCCTGAAGTTCTAGACTCTGCAGGATTATGAGTGATCACTTCCCTTTGCAAAGTGGCTCCTGTGGGTCAGGCCCCCTGCCAGGTGCCTTATCATCAAACTGCCTGGCCATCAAACAACCCCGTGTGGAGTTGGGCACTCTCTGCACAACCCTGATGGGT
Source organism: Elephantulus edwardii (assembly GCF_000299155.1). Taxonomy (NCBI): domain Eukaryota; kingdom Metazoa; phylum Chordata; class Mammalia; order Macroscelidea; family Macroscelididae; genus Elephantulus; species Elephantulus edwardii. Next base: position 11,046,591 of record NW_006399783.1, read on the forward strand.
GAACAGATTGAGGCCTAGAAACACCACTGACTTACCCACGGCCTCACTAAGCAGAACACACCCCAATTCAATGACTCTGATTATGTTCTTCAAATGAAGCAATTCTCATCTTCCTCTTCTGAATGAGCATAAAGTCTCCATTAATATAACTCACTGTTCACTAAGGTTCCTATCAATCTTCCTCATTGCTATTGTCACTTTGATCCCTTGTTGACGACATGGATCATGTTCTCAAAATTACATAGTGTTCAAAAGTCCAAGACCTTTGACAATAGAATAGTAGTGATTCAAGTTGTCATTTATGGAGCACTTATGTCAGCTTCTTTTACCTTTATTTTCTTCAATGGCAACAATAACCCTGAGAAGGTATTTACCATCTTTTGCATTGGAAGTTTCAGAGAAATGAAATGATCCACCCAAAGCAACACAAGATGAAGAATTAGGAGAGCCAGAGTGCCTTCATTCACTCAAGAAATACATGTGGAGCCTGCTTGGTGCCAGAGGCTGTTCCAGGGACCAGAGATACAAAAAGTTGAAAAAGCCCTTGCCCTCACAGAGCTTAATTCTCACTAGGCAAATCCACAATAAGTCAAATAAATATAATGCCAAGTAGAATGAACCATTATAAGACAGCAAAATAATATTGTAAAGGGTTGTTGTTAGGTGTCATCAAGTTGGCCCTACCTCATGTACACCAGAATGAAACCTTACCTGGTCACAGTCTCTACTGTGCTTAAGCCCATCATTTTACTTAAGGTCTCAGGCTATTTTAAATAAGGGTCAGAGAAGACCTCTGGAAAGCAGATTTTTTTTTTGAGCAAGGCCTGAAGGAAGTGAAGAACTTTGCTGTAGAAGACCAAAGACTACAGCCTTCAGTATGGATTACATCTCAGTATTAAGGGGGAGAAATAATCCTCACCACCGGACCAATAAGCAATAAATATCATGACAGAAGAGATTGAAATTGTCAGTGATTTAATCTTACTTGGGTCTACAATCAATACCTTTGGTATTGTTGTTGTTGATTGCTGTGGAGTCGGGCATGATTCATAGCGACCCTATGAACAAAAGGCCTGAAGCCTTTCTATAACTATCGTCATTTATCACAGTTCATAGAGTTTCAATAGACATGTTGTTTAGGAAGTAGATGCCACTCCTGCTTCCAAGCCCTTGGTACTAGCAGTCAAGAAATCAAACGACATATGGCATTGGGAAAATCTGCTGTCAAGGACCTCTCCAATGTGTTAAAGAGCAAGGTTGCCAGTTTAAAGACTAAGGTGCATGTGATCCAAGTCATGATCTTTTCAGTTACTTGCTGAGCATCTGAAAGTTGTCAGTGACTAAGGATGACAGAGGAAAATCAGCCAATGCCTTTGAGCTCTAGTGTTGGAGAACAGTACCAAATATCCCATGAACAAATATGTCTTGAAGAAAGTACAATCAGGGTGCCCTTTAGTGACAAGAATGGTGAAACTTTATCTTATATACTTTGGGCATATTATTACAAGGGTCCAGTTATTGGAAAAGACATCATGCTTGGAATGGTGTAGAGTCAACAATAGATAGGAAGATCCTCAATGAGATTGACACAGTGTCTGTATCAGTAGTTTCAAGTATATCAGAGTTGATGTTTATGGCACAGGCCATGGCTAACATTAAGAAGAACGGGAATTCCAGGACACTTAATAGTGCTCATGTGAAACCTACACCCAGATCAAGAGGCTGTTGTGTGAACTGAGCAAGGGGATACTCCATGGTTTAAAATTAAGAAAGGAACATGTCAGAGTTGTATCCTCTCCCCACACCTATTCAATCTGTAAATTGAACAAATAATTTGAGAAGCTGAACTCTCAGAGGAAGATTGTGGCATTAGGATCAGAGAAAAACTAATCAATAACCTGCACTATGCAGGTGACACAACCTTGCTTGCTGAAAGTGAGGAGGACTTGAGGCACTTGCTGCAGAAGATCAAGGACTACAGCCTTAGCTATAGTTTGCATCTCAACATCAAGAAAACAAAGATCTTCACCACAGACCAACAGTCAGCATTATGATAGATGGGGAGAAAGGAATGAAACTGTCCATAATTTAATCTTCCTTCGTTTAACAATCAGCACTCTTGGTACCAGCAGTCAAAATATCAGGAGAAGTTTCACTTAACAGATGCAGCATTGGATATGCTTACCAGTCTATACCAGGAAATCTGGAGGATGGCTGTCTGGCTAATGGATTGGAAGAAGTTCATATTTGTTCCTATTCCCAAGAAGAGTGATCCAACTGAATGTGAAAATTATTGAACAATATCATTGATATCACATGCAAGCAAAACACTGCTGAAGATCACTAAAAAACAGCTAGAACAGTATATAGATAAGGAATTACCAGAAGTTCAAGTGAGATTTAGAAGAGGCCATGGCACCAAGAATATCATTGCTGATGTCAGATGGATCCTGGCTGAAAGTAAAGAATATCAGATGAATGCCTATTTGTGCTTTATTGACTATGCCTTTGCATAGTTCGTGTGGATCATGACAAGTCGTGGCTCACATTGAGAAGAATTGGAATCCCAGAGCGTTTGATTGTGCTCATAAGAAACCTATACCTGGATCAGGAGGCTGTTGTGTGAACAGAGGTGGAAAGCACTGTGCGGTTTGGAATTGGGAAGGGAGCATGTCAGGGTTGTATTCTGTCTCCATACCTGTTCAGTCTATATGCTGAGCAAATTATCCGAGAAGCTGGACTCTATGAAGAGAAATGTGGCATCAGGATTGGAGGAAGACTCATTAATAACCTGCGCCATGAGATGACACAATCTTGCTTGCTGAAAGTGAGGAGGACTTGATGCACTTGTTGCAGAAGATGAAGGACTGCAGCCTTCAATATGGACTGTGTCTCAATATCAAGAAAACAAAGATTCTTACCACTGAACCAACAGGCAGTGTTATGATGGGTGGAGAGGAGATTGAAACCGTCAACAGCTTCATCTTGCTTGCACCCATAATTTACACCCTTGATATGAGCAGTCAGGAAATAAAGAGACACATTGCAATGGGAAAATCTGCAGTTAGGGACCTTTCCAAATTATTGAAGAGTTGTGATGTCAGTTTGAGGACGAAGGTGCGTCTGATTCAGGCCATGGTCTTTCTGATTGTTAGTTATGCATCTGAGAGCTGGACAATGAATTAGGATGACAGAAAAAGAACTGATGCCTTGAGCTGTGGTGTTGGAGAAGAATACTGAACATCCTATGGATGGCCAAGAGAACAAACAGATATGTCTTGGAGAGAGTGCAGTCACCGTACTCTCTGGAGGCAAGACTGATGAGGCTTTGCCTCACATACTTTGAGCATGTTGCCAGAAGGGGCTATTCCTTGGAGAGGGACATGATGTTGGGAAGGGTGGAGGGTCAGTGAAGAAGAAGAACTTCAACTAGGTGAATTGACAGGATGACTGCTCCAAAGGGCTCTTGTGTGTGAGGAAGTGTGAGAATGGCTCAGGATAGGACGAGGTTCAGATCTTTTTTTCATAAGGTTGTTAGGAGTCATGCTTGACTCAATAGCACCTAACAACAGCAACAGCAACAACAATTGGATTGGCCAATTCTGTTACCAGAGATCTTGAATGTTGAGGAGCAATGATGTCAATTTGAAGACTAAGGTGTGCTTAATTAAGATCATGGTCTTTTCAATTACCTGCTACTCACTGGAAAGCTGGACAATGAATAAGATGACAGAAGAATTGATGCCTTTAAGTTGTAGTGCTGGAGAAGAGTACTGAATATCCCATAGGCTGCCAAGAGAACAAACAAATAATGTGTTGGAGAGGGTGCATCTGGAATGCTCCTTGGAGACAAACATGATGAAGCTTTGTTTTTCATACTTTGAGCGGATAGCTTATCTTTCATACTTTGGATATGTAGCTAGATGAGGTTATTCATTGGACAAGGATATCATGCTTGCAAAGATGAGGGGTAAGGGAAGGAGAGGAAGACTGTGAATGAGATGGATTGACACGGGCTTGAGATGACGAGGATGGCACAGAAAAGGGCAAAGTTCAGGTGAGCTGTATATAGGGTCGCTATGAGTCATACTCGACAACAACAATGCAAGATTCAGCTCCATTAGTCATAGAGTCACTATGAGTCATAGTCGACTCAATGGCACCTAACAACAATAACAGCACACAGGGGCACGGAGTTCCATTTTAAAGACCTGAGCTGTTATTCAGAGTGAGATGGGAGCCATGTATATCTTAAATCTGACTCCTATTTGAAGGAGGAACAACATATTGCTCTCTGAGTCTGCGTAATCCCGTAACTGTATTCTATACCACATTACCCTACGCGACTACCTGTTTCTGGGTCCAACTATACAACATTCCCCAGTACATACTTGGCCTTCATTCTAGCCTCTAGTCACCTCCTGGGGCCCTTCCTTCTCCATCTAGGGACAATGGAAATAGTGGCTGTGTCCTTCTAGTGGTTTCTGACTTTGGAAGATGTGGCCTCACTTCTGTTTATTAAAGACAGTGCATGCTGGTAATTTCTGAGCTATGGGAACTATGCTAATGAGAAGGCAGGGACCTGGTAGGGAGAGTTCCCAGCCATGGTTTTTGTTTTCTTAGAAATGTGCCCTAGAGGGAGAAGGTTTCCACAGTCCTTCTAGGTAGGAAATTGAAGTAATAACACCTACCCCATTCAGAGCACCTACTATATATGTGAAAGCTGGACAATGAACAAGAAAGATTGAAAAAGAATAGATGCCTTTGAATTGTGATATTGGCAAAGAACATTGAATAGACTAAAGTCTGCCAAAAGAATAAACAAATCTGTCTTAGAGAAGTGGAGCCAGAATGCTTCTTAAAGGAAAGGAGGGTGAAACTTCAGCTCATATATTTTGGGTATGTTATCAGGAGGGACCAGTTCTTGGAAAAAGACATCAGTCTTGGCAAAGACAGAGGGTCAGCCAAAGAGAGGAAGAACCTTAAGGAGATGAACTAACACAGTGGTTTCAGCTGTGGGCTTGAGCTCAGTGGAGATCGTGGGCGGGTGCGTGACAGGGCACGGCTCTGATCTGCTCTTCATAGGGTTGCAGTGAGTCATGATCAACCCTGTGGCAACAAATAGTAGCAAATAGGGAGGCTGAGATTTTAAACCAAGCCCCATCCCCAAAGCTGTGGCCTGCTTCAAGTCTGGATGCCTGACGTTCTTGTCTCTCAGGGTCTGATCCTCCTTAGGGGTCTGCCAGCTCTCACCCTACCAAAGTGAGGAGGCAGACATACAGCCCATTCCTAGCAACTGCACCTCTCATTAACCCAATTGTTCTTACCCCTGGGCGGGGGAGGTGGAAATGAAATGCTTACAAGAGAGCCCAGAGCAAATAACAGGGGGACACACCTGCCTGGGGGCAGAAGCATTCAGTGGTAGAGTTCTCTTACCTCCATGTGGGAGACCTGGGCTTGGTTTCCAGTTCACGGACCTGCTGCACAGCCTCCACTCTTCTGTCAGTGGAGGCTGTATTTGCTATGATTTTAAACAGATTTTAGAGGAGTTCTCACACTAAGACGGACTAGGGAGAAAGAATCAGGGGAAAGAGCCAGGGCCATCTATTACTAGAAACCAGCCTGGTGGCTCACAGTTGTTAGATCTGCCTCTAGTTCTTGTCCGAGACTGGATAACATTCCTTTCCCTCCTACATTCTTTTTGTGTTATGTCACCGTGAGCTGAGGCTGACTCCATGGCAGTTAGCAGCAAATTCCTGACCAGTCAAAGCTAGAAAGTCCTGGCAGGTGTGGTCCAGTTTCTCAGTCCTCGCTTCCCACCTCCCTGCAACCTCACTACTTTTCAGACCATGCAGAAACTAGGGAGGGGAGATGGCTGCTCCATATGACCCAACAAATTAATAACAGAGCCCATTAGCTGATCAATTAATTGTAACGATGGTGGCTGTCAACATGGTGGGATGTGGGAAAAGGAGGTGAGTAATTTTTTTTCCAGTGTGTGCACGTCAAGAAGGTCCTATTAGGGGCCAGCCAGATCCTTCTTAGCATCTTTCCCAAATTTGCTTTTCTGATGCAAAACACAGAGCAGGGAGCAGAAGGGTGAGTCTTCCAGGAGGAGCCTCCAGGTTCAAGACCCTCCTCACCTGCCCTCTGTGACACTGCTGTGAGGCTAGGCTATGCTCTGGCATTGCCGGGGGTCAGCAGGCAGGAACATTGAGTGGTTCCCAGTCTCTGGGAGAGGTGAGCTCGGAGAAGGTGCTCGTTCCACCTGCCCCACTCTTTAGCATTGTTTGGATACAGCATTCTCTTCCTCTCTGACGACCCGTCCCTCAACCATTAAAATCCACTGTTGATTCAGTTCCAGTAATTTCCATTAGGTTTCTGGATGCTGTAAATTGTTACAGGAGGAGATTGCTCATCTTCCTTCTGGGAGATTACTGGTGGATTTAAATTACCAACCTTCTAGTTAATCTCATCTCAATGTTGTGGATTCAAACTGACTTACCGCAGACCCTCCAGGAGCTTTCTGGGCCTGTACATCATACGGGAGGAGAATGCTCCTCTTTCTCCCTAGGGGCCACTGGTGGATTCAAAGAGGCCGAGAAGCCTGACCTTTGCGTTAGCAGCACGACTCACTGTGGCACAAAGCTTCTTACCCGTTGCAGTCAGCAGCCTCATTTACATAGCATCCTTCATGATCTGTACTGACTGACCCTTTCTGCGGACAGTCGTGTGCGCACGTTCTATTTAGCACTGTTCCTAGTACAAAGAAAACTCTCAGCACCCTGACTCACAGCTCTGACTCATTCATATAACAAAACAAAGCACTGCCCAGCATCACACATCTTCCCAATGGTGAATATTCTGAAGTTCCTTGTTTGTGGCCCCTGGGTGTTCTGAAGGTTTTCCAACCAAGGGGGTTCATTCTCTGGCTCTCTATGAGACCATGTTCTGTTGTGAGATCCACAGAGCTTTACTGGTTCATTTTCAGAACCAGATCACCAGGCTTTTCTTCCTAATCTCTCTTAGAAATCCTTGCTGCTATTTCAACACTCGTGGCATAGCTTCTAGCATTACAGCAACACACAAGGCACACAGTAGTACAAGGGACGTGATTTGACACCTCTGCTATTGCGACTATATCGCAGTGCACACAAAACTCCAGCAACATAGCTCTTAGGATGTCTGATTTGTACACCAGAGTCTGAACGTGTCATGGTAGAAAACAGGAGTCAATATTTGAACCAAGATTTTGCTGTTTGTTTTTTTTTTCCACTTGATTGTTGTTGCTGTCCTCCCTTGCTTATGGAATGGGTAGAGAGAAGAATAAAGCTTCTGGTGAGCATGGGGAAGACGTCTCACAGGATCAACAGGAGATGTTATGGTTTGAGGGGTCCCTGCTAACCAGGTAAGGGCCAGTGCAGCCCCAGTCACTGTCCAGGAAGCTGGGGAGAGATGCTCTCTCTCCAGCTGGAGCCTAACAAGGCCCTGGTTGGGATGCCTGCTCAGCTCGAAAACCCCATAAATGCTTGAGCTCTCCCTCCCCAGCCTCAGGTCTGGGGCTTCCAAAGAAACAATACTGAATTAGGTGCTAAAGATGTGAAGGCTGCTCACCAACCATGCAATTAAGTAGTGGGTCTGTTATAAACATTAGCCCAGGAGTTGAGGGCCAGATGGTGGCAGGACGCATGCTCTGCCCTGGCTGAGGTTTTCAGCTCTGGCATGGAGAGAAGACTGTAGGTAGCCAGAGAAAGGTCCCCTGGGTTGGTAATTAACCAGGCATCACACCCACTTTCACAGGTAGCCTCATGGAGCCCATTAGCACTTGCCAGCTTTTCTGTCCGGCTCTTCTGCTTGCAGAAGGAGTAGCTCTTTCAATGTTCAGCCTCCTGGACTGACCGCTCCACAGCTGCAGGTCTCCCATCAACCTCTGGGGCAAGCTGGAGGTGCTGGTTGATTTTTTAAAAGACTGTCACAGACTTAAGTCGCATTTGTTTATCCTGCTCAGGGCTAATTGTCATCTGCTGGGCTTGACTCTGTGCTGGGCATTTTATCTGGTTTGTCCACAGAATTCTCAGTCTCCTCAGGTGATTCCTATCATCTGTTGGGAGCTGCACTGCTGAACAGAGGCCTCCCTTATCTGACAGGTGGACTCCACCAGCAGCAATGTGGGAGAAAGAGGCTAGGTTCCTCTCATGCAATTTACAGCCCTGGAAACTCCGTACAAGGTCAGCTATGAGTTGGTTCTGCCTTGATGGCAATGAGATGACTCTACAAACAAAGGTACCCTGGTGGCAACTATATGTGTGCCTGCTAAGTAAGAGGTGAGTGATTTGAATCTACCAGTTACCCTAAAGGAAAAAGATGCGCCAGCCTGCTCTCATTAAGGTTTACAGCTTCAGAAATCTGATGAAGGGCTGTTGTCAGTCAGAATCGACTCAGCAATGAGTCTGATTTGACTCTACTACTAATAAGGGAGTCTTTGGTGACACAAATGATTAAAAGGCTCAACTGCTAATTGAGGGGCTGGAATTTGGTTCCATCCAAAGATGAATCAGAAGAAATGTCTGGCAATCTACTGCCAAAAGACAGATCATGTGGAGCATGGTTTTATTTATTTGTTTTTATTATTAATTTTTTCTTGTTGTGTACCATTGAATCAGACCTGACTGGCACAGGAGGAAATTACCCCTCTTTCTCCAGTGGAGCATCTGGTGGATTCGAACCATGTGCCTTTGGTACTGCTACACAGCTTCTTGCCACTAGGCCACCAGAACCCTGCCTTGGAGTACAGTCTTAGTTTGATACATAAGATCACTTTCAGTCAGTACTGCTTTTACAGCAACTGGTTTTATCAATGAGGAAACTGAGGCTCAGAAAAGGGAGATCATTTGCTCAAGGTTATGTGTCTAATTCTTCAAGTCTTGCTCATTTTAACCCACACAGAAGTCTCCCCAGGGACTGTTTTATACAAGGACAGAGTATCAGAGAGGTGAAATTATTTGCTCAGTCACACAATCATTAAATGGTAATGACAGAATTTGAAACCAGGTCCTTCAGTCTCTAGAATCTTATATTTCAATCCTCCTTTCTCGTTTCCTTTTCTCTCTCACCTCCACTTCTGTCCCTGCATTATTCAAGATTCTTTTGGCTATAGATGGCAGAAACACATGGGAATTAACAAAGAAGTGCATGGTGACTGACTTCAAGCATGGCTGGATCCAGGTGCTCAATCTCGTCTCTGCTTCCAGTGACTCCTGTAAAAGTCCCAGGGGCTGACTCTGATGGGACCGACACACTTTCTCTCTCTCTCTCCCTTTAACAAATCACTGTGATTAGGAAAATAGATAATTTAGTTTAACTATTCTTCTATTCTATTTAGACAGTTTAAGATTGATTAGGAGCCAGTCCCTAGAGCTAGGGGTTGTGTGTGAGATAGTCCAGTCTCACAAACTGAAAAATGATAGAGTGATTTCCTAAAGGAAAACAGAGGGTTATTACCATGTGAAATGGGGCTTTGATGATAGAATTCTGGTTTTTCATGTGGGAAACCCAGGTTCAAGTCTAGGCCAATGCACCTTATGTTCAACTATAAGACTCCAGTGGAGACTTGAATGTTGAACAGTTTTCAATTGAGCTTCCAGACTAAGACTAAGAAGAAAGGCCTGGTGATAGACTTCCAAACACCGGCCAGTGAGCACTCTATGGATCACGAAGGTCCAGTCCTGTTGTACATGGGACTACCATGAGTTTGGACAATTTGACAACAATAGAAGAGGAGCTCAAACAAGCACAGCCTGTTCCAGCGGGCCTCCTGCCTGAGCACATCAGAGTCCTCTGGGCCTTGTTAGACACAGATTGCTCGGCCTAACCCCTAAACCCTCAGCTTCAACATGTCTGGGTGGGACCAAGGAGTTGGCCCTTAACCAGATCCCAGGAGAGCAGCTGCTGCTGGGCACTATGGGGGCCAACACTTTGAGAATTGTGCATCCATGCCTTTCTCCCATTCTCATTCTCCTCATCTTTATGGTATGTTTTTGCCACAAGGCAATGTGTTTCAGACCAGGGAAGTCAGATCTGAGAGTAGCCTGTGTATGGAATGACTTTCCACGAAGCATTATGTGTACTGTATTCTTACAAGAATTTCCGGAGCCCCAATATTCCCCAAACCCCCTTCTACATCTGATCTGCCAGAGAGTGTCTCTGTGGCTGGCTGGTTTCCCCACAGTGGCCGTTGTGAGGAGGGTGCAGCACTGGACAGCGTTCGATTCTGTCATATCTGAGATAGTTATGAGTTGGAGCTGCCTTTACAGCACCTAACAACAACAGGATTTCTTAGTAAGTCACCTTTTCCCACCCCTCTTAATGGGAACAAATGAAGATCTCTTGCAGTTGGTTGACCTGGCATTTCTTGGCATAAGCTGGTGAGCATGGACAGGACTGTATCTACTGAAAGATGTCAACTGGTATTCCTATCAATGAAAGAAGGAAGAAGTTCACACTGTGTTGAAGGCATTTGGCCAAAAAATAAGGCCCCGGGAATTAATGGAATACTAACTGACATGCACTTCTTAAATTTAGGTGAACTGGATTTCACCTAATAAACTCTACTGGAATGGTATCATTGCTGATATCTGGTGATATCATTGCTGATGTCAGATGGATTATGGCTGAAAGCAAAGAATACCAGAAGAATATCTCCTTGTGCTGTATTGACTATGCAAAGGCATTTGACTGTGTTATGTTGTTATTGTTAGGTGCCATCAAGTCAAGTATGACTCATAGCTACCCAATGAATAATAAATCTGAACCCCACCCTATCCTGTGCCATCTTCACACTTCTTGACACACTAGAACCCATTGCAGCAGTCACTGTGTCAGTCCACCTGGTTGAGAGTCTTCTTCTTCTCTCACTCTCTGCCTTTTCAAGCATCATGTATTTGAAGGAATAGTCCCTCCTAGCAACATGCCCGAAGTATGTGAGGCAAAACTTTATTATCTTTGCCTCCAAAGAGCACTCTGGCTGCTCTTTCTCGAAGACATATTTGACCGTGTGGGTCATAACAAATTATGGCTAATATTGAGAAGTATGGTATTTCTAGAATACTTAATCATGCGCATGTGAAACCTATACATAGACCAAGAGGTTATTGTACTAACAAAACAAGGGAAGACAGCATGGTTTAAAATTAGGAAAGGTGTGTGACAGCATTGTATCCTTTCTCCCTGCCTATTCAATCTGTATGCTGAGCAAATGATTTGAGAAGCTGGCCTCTATGAAGAAGAATATGGCATCAAGATTGGAGGAAGACTCATCAATAACTTTCATACTGTTTAATGTCACTGTTGTAGAGGGGAACTGACAAGGGGGTGGGGAGAAAGTAAAATAAGAGGGGATAAATAATGAACACTGCATTGAACAGATGAGGGAAAGAACTGTTTAAAAGGAATATCTGATAAGGCATTATTTGCATGACAACAGTCTGGAATAAGAGGTGCATAGCAAAGTGGACTGGGGAGGGGGAGGGAGGAAATTATGCAACAATGAATGAATTTTTTCAAGAGAAAAGCGAACTGGGGCAGGGAGTAGGTAGGGAGGAAAATGCAACAATGAATAAATGGAAATTAAAATATTCTGTAAACTTTTGTTAAAATCACAGTAAAAAATTATTTATAAAAAACCCAAGAAAACTTTTGTTATGTGGACGACATAATCTTGCTCGCTGAAAGTGAGGAAGAATTGAAGTGCTTGTTGCAAAAGGTTCAACATGCAGTCTTCAATACAGATTTCAACACAATGTCAAGAAAACAAAAATCCTCAATGATGGACTAATAAGCAACATTATGATAGATGGAGAAAAAATTGATACTGTCAGAGACTTCATCTTACTTGGATCCACGGTCAATAAACTTGGTACCGGCAGTCAGGAGACCAGGAGATGTATCACACTGAGAAAGTCTGCTGTCAGGGATCTATCTCTCCATATTACTGAGGAACAATGATGTCAGTTTGAGGACTAATGGCTGGATCAGGCCATGGTCTTTTCAGTCACTATGCATTTGAGAGCTGGCCAATGACTAAGGATGACAGAAGAAGGATTGACACCTTTGAACTGTGGTGTTGGAGAAGAGTGTTGAATATTCCAGGACTGCTAAAAGAACAGGTCTGTCTCAGAGAAAGTGCAGCCGAAGTGCTTCTTGGAGGCAAAGATGGTGAAGCTTCATCTCACGTATGTTGGGTGTGTTGGTAGGAGAAGTTATTCCTTGGAGAGGGACATCATGCTTGGAAAGATGGAGGGCCAGTGAAGGAGAGGAAGACCCTTAACAGGATGGATTGACACAATGACTGCAGCCATGGGCTTGTGTGTGTCAGACATTATGAGAATGACACAGGATAGAACAGGGTCCAGATCTGTTTTTCATAAGCTTGTGAAGATATATACTCATTTTGTTGGCACTTAACAAAAACAAGAACAACAAGCAGAGAGATCATTTTCAAAATAAATTCTGTGATTTCATGGATAAAAGAGTGTGAAGATTTTGCTTAAATCTAATCCATACATTTGTACACTCTCTCCCCAGCCTGCCCCTGTAAAGGTTTATGGCCTTGGAACCTTAAGGATAGTTCTGTTCTGACAAAGGGGTGCTGTGAATTGGAATCAATATGGCACTGAGTTTGGTTTGGTTGGTGGTTTACACCCAACATCCACCCACGGTCTCAATCCTACAAATATTCTCCTGGGCCTTACCTACCTGTCATATCTGGGAACACAGAAGGGTCTCCACTTGTTCCCTGTATCTCTCGGGGAGCTCCTGGCTGAATGGTGGAGACAGACTTGTGGAGGGCTTGTAGATGGAGGCCTAAGAGTTTTGTGTGCACAGAGAATGAGGAGAGTAACTGTGAAATGGAGAGGACCGGGGCCAGGGATGGAGGCAAACAGGCAGATCTGGAAGGTAAACATTTAACTCTACAAAAAAAGGGAAGAAGAGCAGTTCAGGAAGAAGGAACGGCAAGGCTTAGGGAACTATCCTGTGAGGGGCATGGAGACCTGGGGCACAGCCATGGGAGATGAAGCTGGAGGGGAGGAGATGAGATGGTCAAGGCTTCACTTTGGTTGCTAGATACTGCTGAGTTGGTCTCTAGCTCATGGCAACTCCATGTATAAGGAGTGAAACACTGCTCACTCCTGCATCAACCCCATGATTATTTATAATTGAATCTTTGTGATCTATGTGCTTCCCACTGGTTTATTTTTGGAAATAGATTACCAGGACTTTATTCCTACTCTGTTTGAGTGTGGATGCTTCACTGAAACCTGATTAGCATGAGAACAACACACACAAATGTGTAAGGTACCTTGACTGGACATTGAACTCAGGTCTTCTTGATGGAAGGTTCTACTACACAGAACCTGCCCTATCGTAGTGCTATTCCCCCATCTTTGCAGGCATCCCTAAGTTGCGCACACACATGTGTCCATATTCAGACATCCCCTGCTTAGTATTCCTGGGGACAGCTGCTCATCCAAATGCACACATTAACAGGTGGTGACGAATCATCCCACCTTTCTTCCTTCTTTCTGTCAGTATTTCTGGAGCTCTATGTCAGATTCCTGGGAAATAAAGGAATGAACCAGGTACAGTCTCTGCCATTAGTTTTATTGAGGACACTGACAATGAACTACCACACACTATGTTGAGTGCCACAATGGACAAAGACCATGCAAAAGGGGAGTCAGGAAAGGTTTCCTGGAGGGAGCTGAGAGCTGAAGAATAAAGAAGTATGTGTAGGAAGAAAAAGGAGTTTAGAAGGTGAAGCTCTACAGGTTGAGGCAGCAGCATGTAGAAAAAAACTGGCTAAGAAAAAACTCCAATTTACAAGAAAAAAAAAGGATCTAGAGGAGAATTTATGATTTCAATATAGGGGCAGTAGCTTGGTTAGAAAACATGGAGGGAGAGAGTGTTAGGAGACTCTCTGGGTTTCTGTTCCATTGAGGAGTCTTGAGGGAAGGACTTCTGGAGATTGATGATGGTGGTGGGCACTAACCCCCCTCTAGTGCCCCTTGGGCCTGCTTTGAGTCAGCTGTGGCTCACTTTCTCGTCAGATTTCACCTAATGGTTTTAGCAGCCAGTGATTGGAAAGTTCTCAAACAGGAGGGCGGTTGGGGAGGAGGAAGGAAGACGATCTTGGCTCCCAGGAGCACGTGGTAAGTAGTGTGTGTAGACTCTGTAAGGAGCTCTCGTGCTGGAGTCCATGCACTCTTGTGCTGCGAGTCAAAAGATTGCACATCTCTGGCTGTTTGAATCACCTGTGGAGAAAGCTGGACGGTCTCCTCCTGTTAAGATTTATAGTTGTGCAAACTGGATGGAGGGTCACTAAATCTGATGGAGGGTTGATAAACCTGATAGAGGATTGCTATGACTCAGAATTGACAGGGGACTTCTTTTTATCCACTTGGGATACACTTTATGCTGTCACAACTAGAGATAGAGGGGGTGGTGCTACTAGCATTTTGTGGACAAAGCTAAGCATACTGCAAACCATCTTATAAGCACACACAGGACAGGACCCATTGCAAGGAATCATCTGCTCCCAAACATTTGTGGGGAGGTTTGTTGTGTACCATAGAGTTGGAACTGACCCATAGCTGACCTTTCAGCAGATTTTTGTTGTTGTTGTTGTTATATGCTGTGGAGTTGCTTGCTATTCATAGCGACCCTGTGTACAAGAGCCTTAAACCCTGCTCTATCCTGTGCCAACCTCACTGTCTCCGACACACCTATTCCCATTTAATCACTGAATCAATCCATCTCATCGAGGGTCTTCCTCTCCTGTGCCGTCCCTCCACTCTCCCAAACATGATGTCCCTCTCCAAGGACCAGTCCCTCCTTGCAACATGCCCAAAGTATGTCAGATGAAGCCTCAGAATT
>NW_006399783.1:11062581-11081355 GCF_000299155.1 Elephantulus edwardii
TTGTTGTGATCCACACAGTCAAAAGCATTTGCATAGTCAATGAAGCACAGATAGACATTCTTCTGGTATTCTCTGCTTTCTGCCAAGATCCATCTGACATTAGCTATAATATCCCTAGTAACACGACCTCTTCTAAATCCAGCCTGCACATCTGGCAGTTCTCTGTTGACATATTGTTCCAAAAGTTTTTGGATAATTTTCAGTAGAATCTTGCTTGCATGTGATATCAATGATATTGTTCGATAATTTCCACACTCTGTTGGGTCACCTTTCTTCGGAATGGGAACAAATATCGATCCACGGTGTATTCAACACTCTTCTCCAGCACCACAACTCAAAGGCATCAATTATCTTTCTATCATCCCTAGTCACTGTCCAACTCTCTAATTGCGAAGACTGTGGCCCTGATATAGCGAGTTTTTAGAGGCAGGTAATCACACAGGAGAAGATTGGTCATCCTTCTCCCACGGAGTGGTTGGTGGCTTCTAACTGCATGCCTTAGGGGTTGCAGTGCAGCTTCTTGCCACTAGGCTATGAGGGCTCTCATAGAATAGTGATTTAGAAACAATTATTTCAGGAAGGTGGGAAATGGTGACTTTTTAGTTCTACCATGACCTCTGCATTTACCAGCTGAAATGCTTCTTTGGGAAAAACCCTTCCCTCATTAGCTACTCAGTTTTTCTCTGACATAATTCAGACAAGAAAAAGACAGGGTGAATAAGTGATTCTTTCTTTTTGTTGACCAGATTTCAGGAAATTTAGTTATGTCACTCTACCCGTGTTAAAGGACAAAATTTTGTGTCTAGTATTACCTGAGCTACATGATGGCATTTTCAATCATCTCATACCTAAGAACCTCTCAAAATTACTGAGGAACAATAATGTCAGTTTGAGGACTAATGTGTGCCTGGTTCAGGCCGTGATCTTTCCAATCACTTACTATGTATCTGAGAGCTAGACAATGAATAAAGATGACAGAAGAAGAATTGATGCCTTTGAGCCATGGTGTTGGAGAAGAGTGCTGAATTTCTTAGGAACTACCAAAACATCAAAAAGATATGTCTCGTACAATTTGAATTCTCCTTGGAAGCAAAGATGACAAAGTTTTGTTTCACATACATTGGGCATGTTATTTGGAGGGACTATTCCATGGAGAGGGTCATCATTCTTAGGAAGGTGGAGGGTCAGCAAGAGAGAAGGGGATCCTCGCCTGGTTGGATTGACACAGTGACGGCTGCAACAGGCTTGAGGAAGTCAGGAATGAGGAGGAAGGCACAGGACCGCTCTGGGTCCAGATCTGTTTTTCACAGGTTTGCTGTGAGTCGTACTCAATTTGATAACACCTACCAACAACAACATATGCTTGTGAAATCTGGACAATTAATAGGAATGCCAAAAAAGAGCTGATGTTGTTGCTAGAAAGCATGGAATATAGCACCGAATGCTGAAAGAATAATCAAATCCATTCCAGCGGAAATGTAGCCAGTGTGCTTCTTAGAAGCCAGGATGGTGAGGTTTATCTTTTATGTCTTGGACATATTGTCAGAAGGGACCAATTCTTGGAGAAGGACATCACAATTGATGAAGTAGATAGATGGTCAACAAAGAAAAGAAGGTGGTCCTTACAGACAGATTGGCACAGTGGCTGCACCAATGGGTGAAGACATAGCGTCAAGTGGGAGGGTGAGCAAAGCCAGGCAGTGCTTCTGTCTGTTCTATATATGATTCCTCTGAGTCAGAAATGACTCGACGGCACCATCCAACAGCAACACAAACTTTTGAATTATTTAATTTATTAGTATCTTTCAATCCATGGCTCTTCCATCTCTGGGCAGTGGGAGCTCTTCTGGGCAGCTCTGTGTCCTTTTGTCGCAGCCCTTGTTCTGTGGAGGCTTCTTTGATTTCTGGTGCGATATGATGCCCCAGGCTCACCTCAAACACTCCAGTGGCATAGTTTGTAGACAGTTGCCATGGTGACTCAAAGGCGGCGTCTCTCTGGTGATTTGAACCCACCAGATGATCCTTGAGGAAAAAACCAACCCCCAAACCCAAACTCGAACCATGAGCAATCTCCTTCTGTGAGATTTAGAGTTTCTGAAAACCCTCTGGAGGGTAAGCTATGATGCAGTTTTGGCTTTGTGGCAATGAGTTAAGGAAAATCTAGAATCATCAATTTCTCCCAGAGACTTGTCTTATTTTAGGGGAATTAGACCTTACTGAAGGTTATGAAACTGGATTACATAAGAAGAATGTGACATCAGGATTGGTGGAAGACTCATCAACAATCATAATAGATAGAGAAAATATTGAATTTGTCAACATTTTCATTTTACTTGCATCTACAATTAACATTCATGGTAACAGCCACTGGGAGACCATGTATATACCCTAAAGAAACCAGAACTGCCACCTAAACAGATATATGCACACCTATGTTTATTGCGGCATTGTTCACAATAGCAAAGAGTTGGAAATAACCCAAATGCCCATCAACAAATGAACGGATAGAAAAGCTGTCCCCCAATGGAACACTATGCTGCATTGAAAAACAAAGAACTCATGAAATATTATCCAGAATGGGTGACCCTGGAGGACATTATGCTGAGTGAAATATCTCAGTCACAAAAGGGTAAATGCTGCATAGTGCCACTGTTGTAAAATGGGACTGACTTTGGGTATATTCAACACTCTTCTCCAGCACCACTCATCAAAGGAATCAATTCTCTTTCTATCATCCCAAGTCATTGTCCAGCTTTCTGATGCATAGCAAGTGATTGCAAAGACCATGGCCTGTACAGGCGTACCTTAGTCTCCAGATTGACATCATTGCTCTTCAGTACTTTGGAGACTTTGCCAACTAGTCTGACAGCAGACTTTTCCAATGCAATACCTCTTTTAATTTCCTGGCTGCTGGTGCCAAGAATGTTGATTGTGGAGTCAAGCACGCTGTAACTGTTAACAGTTTCAATCTCTTCTCCATCCATCATGGTGCTGCCAATTGTCCCAATGGTGAGAATTTTTGTCTTCTTGATGTTGAGCTTCAATCTATATTGAAGACTATAGTCTTGACCTTCTGCAGCAAGTACTTCAGGTCTTCCTCAGTTTCAGAAAAAAGAAAAAGAAAGAAAAGGTGACCCAACAGAGTGTGGAATTTGTTGTACAATATCATTCATATCACACACAAGCAAAATCTTGCTGCAGATTATCCAGAAACATCTGGAACAGTACATTGACAGAGAACTAACAGAAATAGAAGCTGGATTTAGAAGAGGCCGTGGCTCTAGAGACATTATCGCCAATATCAGATGGATCTTGGCACAAAGCAAAGAGTACCATAGGAATATCTATCTGTGTTTCATTTACTATGCAAAGTTTGTTAACTATAAACTAAGAATTAACTATACATATTAACTATAAACTAAAGGCCATTTGTGCCCAGTACAAATTGAAAAGAAAAATAGAGCATTTTCAAAGTGTTCTATCTAAAAAAAGTTTTTACAAAAGAACAATTTTACAGTTTAAATTATTTCTGACTTCCCATAGCAGAATCCACAGTGGCCAACAGACAAACGTACTCAAAAAACCAAGGCAGAAACTCCTCCCCTTTGTAAGATGCTCTCTTTGTTAAAGACATGATGAAGATTCAAGTATTATACATTCCCAATTGCAAGTCCCTTGTTGTTAGTTGCCAGTGAGTCAATTCTGACTCGTGGAAGCCCCATGTATGCAAAATACAACATCATAAGCCTTTCACGACCATGGGTCTGTATGCTTGTTGTATTGCGGTGACTTTATTGTATTGCTGTGACACTGGGAGCTAGGCCACAGGCATTTCAGTACCAGCAGGGTCCCCTAATGGACAAGGGGTCAGGTTTCAATGGAGCTTCCAGACTGAAATAAACTAGGGAGGACGGAGGACTGTCCACCCTCGTCTGAAACCACGAGCCCTTGAGAACCCTGTGGATAGCAGTGGAACATTGACATAGAGCCCGAAGATGAGGTCCTCGGCTTGGAAGGCGCTCAAAAGAAGATTGGAAAAGAGTGACTTCTGAATGCTCGTCACACTTTGTCTTGCATCTTTTGGGCATGTTATCAGAAGAGGCTGGTCCTTGGAAAAGGACATTATGCTTCGAAAAGTGGAGGGTCAGTGAAGGAGAAGAAGATGCTCAATAAGTTGGGTTGTTGGCAGTGACTTCAACAATGGGCTGGAGTAGAACAGAGACCAAGGAGGATGAGGAGTTTTGTTCTGTCATACACAGGGCAGCTGTGAGCGGGATACTCAGTGATACTTAACATCAGCAACAGCACAGGGTTTTCAAGAATATGACATTTTGGAAGCAGGTCTTCAGGACATTCTTCCCTAAACAACTCTGAGTGGATTTGAATAATCAGTTTATTGGTTGGTAATTAATCCTTTAACTGTTGATATCGCCTCGGCACAGGAAGTCTCTGAAACGTAAGTGAACACTTTAAAATTTTCTTCTTAAGTGCTCCCTGAATAAGAATGGCTTCTCATCTCAGTAAATTCTGTTACCTCTGATTGACTAGTTTATAAAATTTTCTTTTCCCGACAAGGTGCACTCGAACCTTCAACATTTCTATGAGCTGCTCAAAGACTTAATATTTGCACCACCCAGGGACTCTGGAGTTCAGCAAAGGTTCAGAGAGGGCTGAGAAGCTTCAGTTTGTTGGGCAGCAAGGTGGGGCCTACCTTCAGAGCGAACAAATCCATTAAAAATGAAGCCAAGGTAAAGCTGGCAGGGGAAGGGAGCAATTAGTTAATTCAGGAGTCAAGGCCTTGCTTTTATTTGCACTGTCAATTTTAATCCTGTAAGAACCTTTGACCTATGCCTTGGGGGCAATTAGTGCCCATTTGCAAAGTGGTGGCACATTTGAACTTCTGCCTGCCTTCTTAGACCAGTGAATACCTTTGTATTCTATTACAGTAATCGAAGTAAAAGAGGTTATTTAAACTAACAAATGATTATTTTCTACAATAGAAGCACCATTGTTAGTAGGTGAACTGGCTCTCAGAGCCTTGCTCTGCTTTGTCTCAGGGGAGGTCTGCATTTTATTTACTGCTTGGTCTTCTCTCTCTCTCTCCCTCCCTTGCTTCACTTTCCTTCTTCCAGTTGCTTCCCTCTACCCTCACAACTCAATTCTGTAAATTCAATGTAATCTGCATTCTGCCACTACTGTCTCTGGACCAGTCCTTCTGAAGGTACCAGGACCTTGGATCCCAGTAACATTCTGACCCAATCCAGGACTTCTCAGTTAGTGACAAAGACAGACCCATACCCAGATAAATGAGATGGCAGCTTTCTCAAGGCCAAGTAATTCAGCAAGTCTAGACAAAGAAAATGAATGGTGTGGTATGGTACTTGTGTGGAAGAGTCTAGAAGGGGAAATAACAGAAACATTTAAAGTATTAGATTTTTCCATGGCCTAGAGAGAATTTTACCCAAGTGACTTAAAAGGTAGACATTTAAAATGAAGGATTTTAAATAATCCTCTCTGGTGTTTTTCCCCCCTTTACCTTATTCTTTAAGCAGGTTGTTTTTGGTTGGTTCCTCTCCTTATTGTACAATGCTGATTTAGCTTGGGTTCTGTGTTCTCACATGGTCTACATCTCGGAAGAAGCATGGCCACGATATTCCCTTAGAAGCAAGGATAGTTAGACTCTCACATGTTTGGTATGTCATCAAGAGGGACAAGCCTCTGCAGAAGGACATCATATTTAGTAAAGTATGATGTTGTTGTTATTGTTAGGTGCTGTTGAGTCAAGTTTGACTCATAGCCATTCTATGAACCCTGTCTGAACCCTGTCCTATCCTGTACCATTCTCACAATCTCTGACATACTCAAGCCCGTTGCTGCAGTTACTGTGTCAATCCACCTGGTGGAGGTTCCTCCTCTCCTTTACTGTCCCTTGATCTTTCCAAGCATGATGTCCTTCTCAAAGGGATAGCCTCTGTTAGCCACATGCCCAAAGCATGGGAGTCAAAGCTTTATCATCTTTGTCTCTAAGAAGCCCTCTGGCTGCACCTTTCTCAAGACACATCTGCTTGTTCTTCTGGCAGACCATGGGATATTTAACATTCTTCACCAACTTCACAGTTCAATTCTTCCTCTGTCATCCTTATGCATTGTCTAGCTTTCAGCTGCATAGCAGGTGATTGAAAAGACCATGGCCTGAATCAAGTGCACCTTAGTCCTTAAACTGCTCAAATATTTGAAAAGGTCTCTTCAGACTTCCCCAGTCTAATACGTCTCCTGATCTCCTGACTGCTAGTATGAAATGTATTGATTGTGGATCCAAGTAACATGAATTTGTTATGGGGTCACAAAAAAAAGTCATTCCTCAGGAAGACGGATTGATGATTACAACAATAGGCTCAAACATAACACTGATTATGAGGGTAGTACAGGACCAGGCAAAGTTGTGTTCTGCTGTGAAAAAGGTTGCTATGAGTTAGAAGCAACTCAGTGTTGTTGTTAGCTGCCACAGAGAGGACTACACCTCATAGTGATCCAGTGAACAATGGACCTGAACCTTCCCCTATCCTGTGCCATCCTCATCACCTGATATACTTGAGCCCATTGTTAATTAATTTCATTGAGAAATCATCCTCTCTTCTACTGACCTTTCACCTTTCCAAGCAGGATGTCCCTTTCCAAGGAACGCCCCTCCCTAACAACATGTCTATAATATATGAGATGAAGTTACACCATCCTTGCCTCCAAGGAGCATCCTGATTGCACTCTTTCCATTTGCTTGTTCTTTTGTCAGCATAGAGGGTATTCAGTACTCTTTTGCAACACCATGGCACTGATTCTTCTTCTGTCATCCTTATTCATTGTCCAACGTTCAGATGCATAACTAGTAAGTGAAAAGACTATAGGTTGAATCAGGGCACCTTAGTCTTTAAGCTGATATAATTGGAAAGGCCTTTTACTGTGTAGATCATAACAAGTTATGGCTGTCATTGTGAAGAATGAGAGTCCCAAAACACTTAATTGTTCTCATACAAAACCTATACCTGGATCAGGAGCTTGTGTGTGAACAGAATAGGGGAACACTGCATGATTTAAAATTAAGGAGTGCATCAAGGTTGTATTTCCTCTCTCTACATATTTAATCTGTATGCTGAGAAAATTATTTGAGAACCTGGACTCTATGAAAGAGGAGTGGGGCATCAGAATTGGAGGGTGACTCGTCAATAACCTGCATTATGCAGATGACACAACCTTGCTTGCTGAGAGGGAGGAGGACTTGAAGCACTTCTTTCAGAAGATCAAGAAATTCAGTCTTCAGTATGGATTATATCTCAATGTCAAGAAAACAAAGATTCCAGCAGTCAGGAAACAAGGAGATGCATTGCACTGGAAAAATCTGCAGTTAGGGACTTCTCTAAATTATTGAGGAGTAATGATGTCAGTTTGAGGACTAAGGTGCATTTGATTCAGGTCATACTCTGTCTGATCATTTGCTATGCATCTGAGACCTGAAAAATGAGTAGGGATGAAAGAAGAGAATTGATGTCTTTGAGCTGTGGCGTTGGAGAAGAGCACTGAACATCTCATGGATGTCCAAGAGAACAAACAGATATGTCTGGGAAAAGGTGCAGCTGGAGTGCTCCTTGGAGGCAAGAATGATGAGACTTCAACTCACATACGTTGGGCATGTTGCTAGGAGGCGTTATTCCTTGGAGAAGAATATGATATTGCAAAGGATGGACGGTCAGCGAAGGAGAGGAAGACCCTTGACCAGGTGGACTGACACCGTGAGTGCTGCAATGATGGTACAGGGTAGAACAGGGTTCAGATCCTTTGTTCAGAGGGTTTCTATGAGTTGTACTCAACTTTACAGGACCTAATTACAACAACAAACAACAACAACATAAACACACTGCTTCCACTTCCTCTCTGTAATTCTCATTTCCATTAAACCTTCTCTCTTACATCTTCTTGCCTTCAAGGTTTATCTTCGGACAAATACTTCCATTGACTTTATATGGTCGATTGTGCTGAGGAGAGCCTCCCTCCTGTTGTTGATCACCTTATGGGCTATCTGGTTGAGCCATAGAGTGAGTTTTATTCCAGTTCCAAGAGTGACTAAGGACCATAGTCTCAAAGGCTTATACATGTCTATTGGATCATTAAGCCTGATATTTTTTTGTTCTTGGGTTTTGTTCCATAGATTTTTTTTTTAAATTCCTTGAGACAGAGTCAAGGAAGTCGTAATCTTTTTCTAACTCTGAATGTTGGTGAACATGTGATGCAAGGAGCTGCTGCAGCCATCTTGCAACCATGAAGAAAGTTTGTTCCTCTAATGAGGATTCTCAAGAGAAGAAATGAGAAGAACCTAGGTCCTTGACAACATTGGTCAGCTGCTGAATTCAATTGTATGAGGTCTACTTGGAGACTTCTCACTGTCTGAGATAATGGCATTTTCTTCTACTTGAGTCTTCACCCATTGGGCTTTTCTGAACATGTTGCTGAAAGCTTCCAGATTGATACAGAAGAGGAGGTAGTACTTGAAGACGGAGTTGTGAAGAGAAAGGAGAGTATATCACAGGGTGTTCAGCAAGACAAGATAGGAGACAGGCATAGAATGGGAGTGCAGAGGAGGCTGGTTCTGAGAGGTAAAGTCCATGGTTCAGCCAGACAATAGAGCTCAACACCCCCATCTCCCCCTGCTCTGCTCTCTGTCTCTGCTCTCTGTTCTTCAATCAGTCTCCTCTTCATATTACAAGCAAGCACGAGCAATCTTAGATAATCAAAACAACCCACTGCCCGAAAGTCGCCTGATTCATGGTGACCCTCCATCAGGTATCTCAGGCCGTAACTCTTTCAGAAGAAAGAGAAAGTTTTCTTTTAAATGTTAATACTGAAGCAAACAAAAACATCAAGGAGTTAATTTAAGGAAAACGATTCAGGTAAAAATGTTCCAGGTGATTATGTGGATATATTGAAACTTAACACAAGATATGAAATAAATGTGTGTGTGTGTGTGTGTGTGTGTGTGGTGTGTATGTGTGTGCATGCTTGCAAGTGTTATTTTCTTGCTTAGCTGCCTTTACATATATAATCTTCTCCACATGCACCATAGTTGATTGGTACAAATTTTTCCTCAGGATTCATGAAATTAAGAAAGTTCTTTTCTAGTGGCAAAAAATTATAAGACACATAGGAGCTGTTGGTGACTGTATGCTTTCCTTTACCAAGGACATTGACCCCCAAAGTGAGGGAGAGAGAAGAAGAGATGACAGACAGACACACACACACACACACACACACACACACAAAGATACACAGAAGGAGTGACACAGAGAGAGAGAGAGACAGGGAGAAAGAAATGAGAAATGGGTATCTGGTATAGATTGAGTCCTGGTTTTCACAGTATCTTTGTCCTTAGTTGTTTTATTTGAGTACGTGAGGTATTTAAAAATCCTTTCTGAGGTGGATTCAGTTGGAGCTCCGTTGTTTGCCACCAATGTGAACCTTGACGCATAGTAGGTCCTCTGCCAATATGTGTTCCTTCCTTTCTTTGTGGACTGCAAGGCTGACTAAAGGTAACTAAGGAATGTGTGTTCTCGGGACAGCAGTGGTTGAGGAAGACTCACGGCAGAAAAAAACAGGGAGGCAGTGCATTCTCAACTCTCCCTTTCACCATTAACAGCAGCTGTCACTTCTTGCCATGTTCCAGTGCAGAAGGAAAAGTCACTGAATTACAAACCCAGTTGTAAGCTATTTTTGGTGGCGTTGTGTGTGTGTGTGTGTAATGTACACATTGGGATTCTTGGCCACCGCCTCTGTTTGTATCAGCTGTCAGCAAATCAGAGGCGCCATGCACGTTTGTCATAATTCATTACGTTAATTAACCACGTTTGAGAACTGGGCGTGGGCCAGAGGAGATGCGGGGGAGGGAAGCCTCCACATTGTTGTGTCTGAACCTCCCGGGTCAGAATTTCCATGGTTTGATGGGCTGCCATCGCCTGCACATGTGTCCCCTAACATGTGGACCTTGATGAAATCATCATGTTTACATCTTGGGATATTCTCTGCAGATGATGCCCGGGGCAGGAAGCCAGAGGCAGAGAGCATCCCAGAACTTGGCTCTCATGGACCATCTCTGTACCCAAAAGAGTTTGGAATTACTCTGACGTCTGATACCAAATTGGGCATCCTTCTCTAGTTCATCTCTCCTGGCCAGTTTCCTGGGCAGGCTGCCTGTCCCTAGGCCTTGTGCAGGAACGTGGAGCCAACTATCTCACTCTCACACAAGACGTAGCGGGGTGAAGCCATCCTTTTACAGTGGTGCCAATTCCTGCCCACATGCCAGCTGAGGTTGACTCTTGACTTCTTTGCCATGTGCAGTCTGTCTCCATATCCTTTTGATTCTCCTTGACTAACTCTTCCTAGATCCCCCTATTTCTCCTCTACTTCTCAGCTGCTCCCATAAGGCTTCCCGTGACTCTCTTGCCTGGTATATAGGAGCGTCCTCAAACTGGCCTTATTTTATTCTTGTGTCTCTCCTTTATTGTTCCTCCAGAGGATATTCAGAAAGATTTTTCTACAATGTATAAATAGAAACACATCGCTTTCCTATTTAAATCCTTCCATGCATTTCTTGGGCCTTGGGACTCTACTACGGTTTACAAGACCCTTCCCGGCACAGCCTTGTTAATCCTTGATTCCTGCCCATTTCTAGGCCGTATTTTCCAGCTTTTGACCAGTTTTTCCCAAATTTTTAAGTTAGTTTCTATTGCGTGCAGCTAAAGGATTCTGATATTTGACTTGTCAGAACTAATATTTGTCCCACATGTTAGATGAAGACAATTTAATTTACACTTTCTTTTTTTGTAATTTTGTCATTTTTAAAAAATAATTTTTAAATTAATTTTAATGAAAATGTACAGAGACTTTGGATTTCCATTTATTCATTGTTACACTTTTCTCCCTGCCCACCCCTCCCCACCCCAGTACACTCTTCTCTTTGAAAAATAAAAGTTCCCCCATTGTTTTACAATCCCTCCCTCTAGGTCCACTCCACTATGCAGCCTTCATTCTGGACTCCTTTCATGACAATAATACTTAATCACATATCCCTTTTAAACAGTTTTCTCCCTCATCTTCAATGCAGTATACATTATTTATCCCATCTTGCTCGTCTCCCTCCAACCCCAAGGTCAGTCCTGTTTTACAGCAGTGGTACTATGCAGTATTTGTCCTTTTGTGACTGAGATACTTCACTCAGCAAAATGTCCTCCAGGGTCACCCATTTTGAATGATACTGCATGAGTTCCTTGTTTTTCAATGCAGCATAGAATTCCATTGTGTGAATATACCACAGCTTTCGTTTGCTGATGGGCACTTAGGTTGTTTCCAGCTCCTTGCTATCGTGAACAAAGCCGCAATAGACATGGGTGTGCATATATCTGCTTGGATGTCAGTTATGGTCTCTTTGGGGTATATATTTCCAGTAGTGAAATTGCTGGGTCAAATGCTATTTCTATTTGCAACTTTTTGAGAAAGTGCCATACCACCTTTCACAGTGGTTGCACCATTTTATGCTTCCACCAACAGTGAATAAGGGTTCCAGTTTCTCCACAACCCCGCCAGCATTTATTGCTTGCTGTTCTATTAGATTTTGCTATTCTTACTGGGATGAGATGATATCTCATAGTTGTATTGATTTGCATTTGTTTGTTGGCCATCTGAACGTCTTCTATGGTGAAGTATCTGTTCATATCCTGTGCCCATTTTTCAATTGGATTGTTTACCTTTATCTTGCTGTGGCATAATTTACAATTTCAACAAAAATATATCCCAAGTTCTTCTCAGGTTCTCAGAAACTGGGCCACCAGTTGGTATTCAACCTTTGAGTCTTCGGTGCTTCTGAAGCAGGTCTTTGATAACATCATTTAAGTTATCTAATCAAACCTTACCTGAGGCCAATAACAAACATTTTCCAGTGTCTTGAGCCAACAGATTCTCCTTAGTGACAGACTAAAACTTTCTGTGACTTTCAGCTTAACATAGACACGAATCACAAGTTGTTTTTCAAGGACTACTCCTGCTTCATCCTGATCCCAGCATGGGCTTGCTTGCTCTTTGCATTATTCACTTCTATTAGCAACCTCTTCCCTGGTGGTGAGGCATCTCTTCTGCATCCCCTCACAAGGTGAAAAGCATTCTTACACCCACTACCACACGAAAGCCTGTTAACAGTCCTCAGAGGTGGCTGTAAGTTCATTTTGGAGATAAAAAAAATTGAGTCTTACAGAGGTCACATTGACTAGCGACAAGCAGAGCTAATATTTAAATTCACTCTTCTGATTAAGAATTTACATGCTATATTATACTCATTCACTTTAGAATAGTACAAATTATTGACTGTGTACCCTGTACAGAACTCTTGCTTAGCTAATACATCAGTGAGTGAGAAAAGGTGCACGTCCTTAAGGAACTTAATATCTATCAGGTGACACAGGCAGCGGCAGTGCTGTGTGAGGAGATCTACGATGGACACCCAACATCATTCTGAGCCTGAGCCTCTGGTCAGCACTCGTCACTGGAGTAGATGAGTCTCGTCCATTTTCAACATCTTTGTCCCACTGCCCAAGATTCAAACTCAGGCTTGAGTGGGGGAGAAGAAGGTGAGAATAGACTGTATGTGACTCCTCCAAAGGTCAGTGGGATGTCCCTTATAAGGGGAGATGGATGTACACTGTGATCCAGGGCACCTGAGCCACTTCCTGGATTCCAGGATTATATGAATATGTATGGCTAAGCACAATTGATAACAGTGCATTTAAATTCCAAAATCAATCTCCACAATAGTCTACGTGTTTCCTATTGCCAAAGGGGCCTTTAGAGTAGTGAGAGATCTTCATTCTGAAACCTACAGCGTCCCTTTTCAGCAGGAAGTAGCTAAGAGAATACGCCATCCCCTTTTCCTTATGAATCAGGGTGAAGTCTCTCTCAGGGAGGAGTGATAGGGAATCGCAAAGGACACACTGACAAAGGAGATTGATCAGAACTGGTTTTGACAAGCACTCTGGCAAAGGGACAATTAAAACAGACTTTCAAGAAAAAAAAAGAGGAACGAACTAGGAACGTGTAGAGAAAATAGTGTAACAATGAATGAATGGAAATAAAAAATCTCTGTAAATGTTCATTAAAATCAATAAAATAAAATTTAAAAAAGGAAAAAAATTTTTAAAAAAATCTTTTAAAAACCCCAACAAATAAATCCCCCTACTTGTCATTGAGTTGATGTCAACTCAAGGTGAGCCCACGTGTGTCAGAAGAGAACTGTGTGCTGCGTAGGGTTTCCTGGGCCGTTTCTTGAGAAATAGATTACCAAACCTTTGCTCTGAAGGACTTCTGAGCAGATGAACCCAATCCTTCCAATTTACTGCTTAGCAGGTGAGCACATCTAGTGGTTTATAGTGGTGTTTCAATTACAATTGCTACAAAGGGTACACTCTAGAGTTTATGAGATGATTTCATAATTTTGGACAATAGGTTTCTAAATGAAATAAAATAAAATCAATCCTTTTGATTCACTTTAGAACTATTTCCTCTAAAAGTTGACAAGCTTTTTAAGGGATTAGTAGAGGTGGTGAGGAGGACCAATATGCCATTTAAACTTCTACTGGAATAATGTAAGTACCTGGCACAGATGTCACTACTCTTGACCCTCTCCCATGGCAGACATAGCTAATCCATCCTTGTATTATTTCTTACTGAACTGAGTTAAAGCCCCAGAAATCTTACCATAGCCCTTCCAGCAGTCACAAACAATTGATCAGAGCTGGCAGATGAGATGAAATGCATTTGCCACTCCTGTTTTTGGGTTTGAGGGCTTTGGGAAAATTGGCTTCCATCCTCAGGGTTATACTTTCCTCATCTGTTTAAATGATGATTGACCCAAATGATATGTAATTTGCTTTCTGGCTCTGATAGGTTGAGACTGGAAGATCTTAAAGTCACTGGGTGGAGGGGGAATCTTTCAGGCTGCAGATGGCGTCTCCCTATCGCCTCCTTGTCCTCCCCCTGAGCCCTTTAGGAAATCAGATCATGTGTTGGGGAATAGACAATGTTTTTCTGCAATCTATGCAGAGACCAACCAAAACTCAAGGGTGTGGACTCCAGAAGCGGTAACTGAAGGCTGTTGCTGTTAGTTACCATTGGTTCAATTTCAACTCATGGAAACTCCATGTGTTAAGAACGCTCTTTAGAGTTTTCTGGCCTAAAATCCTCACACAAGCAGATTTCCAGGACTTCCCTTCTGCAGGAAGATTGAACTGGCAACCTTTAGATCAGCAGACGAGGACAAACCATTTGTGCCAACTAGGGACTGATGGAAAGATACTCACTCACTGACATCAAGTAGATTCCAACTTGCAGCAACCTTACAGAATTGAGTAGAACTGTCCCTAGGCTTTCCAAGACTGTACATCTTTATGCGAGCGGATGGCTCATCTTTCTCCAGAGAATTGGGCACTAATTACATTTGAACACCCAGCCTCTTGGTTGGCAGCCTAACACTTTACCCACTATTCCACTGGAGCTCCTTAAAGCAAGGATAGTGCCGGCTGTGTGTGTGCACAGAAGCCCTGGTGGTGCAGTGGTTAGAGGGTTTGGCAGCTAACCAAAAGGTCAGTGATTTGAGCTTACTTGCCACTCCTTAGATGAAAGATGTTGCAGTCGGTCACATGAGAATCTGCAGCCTTGGACACCCTATGGGGGAGTTCTCCTCTGTCTAATAGGGTTTTTAAAAAAATTAATTTAGTTTGTTCATTTTTCATTTCAATGAACATCTACAGAGATTTTGGAATTCCATTCATTCATTGTTGCACCCTTCTCCCCGCACACTCCCCCCCCCACCGCCGTGTGCTCCTCTCCTTGAAAAGTAAAAGAAAAACTCCCTCATTGGTACACAATCCCCCCCGCATCTCCCCAAACCCCACCCCTTACCCCCAAATATAATCCACTCTGCAACCCTCATTGCATACTCCTATGATAAAAATAATGCCCTAAAATAGAATACTTTTAGACTATTCTCTCCCCCATAGACTTCAATGCCATAAACATATTTCATCCAGTTTTTCTCAGTCTTACCCCCACCCCAATGCCAGCCTCATTCTACAACAGTGGCACCATATAGCATTTGTCCCTTTGTGTCTAATAGGGTTTTTAAGTTGACATTGAATCAACATCGGTGTGTTTAGATTTTTGTACTGTGTGTTCCTGGCCCCATCTCTGATCTTTAGCATATACTCCAAATTTAATGTTCTGATCCTTCTTTTATAGAACAGGTTACCAAAGGCAGAATTAGATGCAAGGCCACACTCATACAGTGGCAGAACCAAGGTTAAATGGCATCTTCTGTCTCCCTAATTTTCCTACCTCGGGCATTGGAGGGGCTTTGGGGTAAAGTTTTGTTATCCCAGTTGCTGCTCAGTCAACTGTGACTCATGGTGACCTCACATGTGGGTTGGACTTTTAATTTGTTTAATTAATTTTGTTGTTGAGAATGAACACAGCAAAACCTATACTAACTCAAGTTTCTGCCCCGTCCATAGGGAGCTGCACTGCTAACTCAAAGGCTGTGTCTCTCTGGAGGTTCAAATCCACCAGCGGCTCACGGGAGAAAGACGGACCTCTCAGGCAATTTACAGCCTCCTGAAACCCACTTCTTTAAAAGACACTAGAGGGTGCTTGCTTTGGCAGCACATATACTAAAAAAAAAATTGGAACGATACAGAGAAGATTAGCATGGCCCCTGCGCAAGGATGACATGCAAATTCGTGAAGCGTTCCATAAAAAAAAAAAAAAAAGACACTAGAGGGTCAACTACAAAGTGGTTCATATTCTTCAGCAACAAGGGAGCTCTGGCCTAGTGGCAAGAAGCTGCACTGCAGTCCCAAAGGCACACAGTGGGGTCCACCAGCTGGTCTGTGGGTGAAGGATGGACAATCTCCTTCTGGGCTGGCTCTGACTTGAAGGCCCACAACAACTATAGCAGTGAATGACATGTCTTGTTTATTGACATTGATTACATTCTTCAACTTCTTAACTGTTCTCAGCTTCCTTTCCCTAGTCGCTCTTTCCTCATTAACCTAAACTTTCTGTTCCCTAAGGTCCTTTCTAACATTTTAAGTTGCTCTTGTCAGTTTGATCCCTTATAATTTGTTCTTAAAAGAGCACAATGCTCAAGGAAGACTTAAAAAAACCCAACAAACTATTTAAGCTAAACTCTTGCTCAGCTTTAAAATGACTTTAGGGAAAATCCGCCTCCCGCCAGGGGATATTTTTTTGTTTAAGGTTTGTAGAGTTTTTGATGGATAATTTTTTGAAAGTAAATCACCAAGACTTTGTCTTTAAAAACATTAAATTTTTCTTTTTCTTTCAGTGAAGTATACGAACCATACTAGTTCTATTCAGTTGGTCATACATATTTTTTTAATTTTTTTTACATATTTTGTTTTAAACTATTAACCAGAATTAATGTAATTAATGATAATGCTTAATCAGCCCCTTTTTGTAGACTAATTCCCTTTATTTAACTACTTACTAATTTTTACTCTCCCATTTTCATCACTGTTAAGCATCCAAGAACAATCATATCTGTGTGTAAACAGCTGCTTAGCTTTTCATAATAGTGGTCTTCTACCGCAGTTGTCCTTTGGTGACTAATTTATGCAACTCGGCATAATTTCTTCTAGATTTATCCATGCCTTGCAGGGTTTCACAAATTCTTAATCACTTTCCAGTGCTGCATAATACTCCTTTTTGTGTATGTATCACAATTTCTTTAGGCTAAGGCTTTCTTCTGAGACACTTCTGGATAAACTCACATTTCCAGCCTTTCAATTAGCAGCTATGTGTGGTTGTTATTTGTACCATAAAAGGAGTTCAGATGTTTGTTATTTATTTTGAGTTTCCAAATCTCAACCTCACCCCAAGTTTCCCTCCTTCTGCCTCCTCCAACAACCCCGTCATTGTTCTATCCAGATCCCATTGGTTTCCCCAGGGGACTCCACTTCTCTATACCCCTCTTCTTCCATGTTCCTTTTCATAATAGGATTGCCCAGGCCTGAAGACACATCCCCAGAATCTAAGAGATGGTCATTCTTGAGAACATTCATTCTCCTCCCACCCTGTACCAAGGGAGTCTCTGGCCGGTGACTAGAGTTTGTGGCACTCGAGTGTGTCTTGCCTGGACACACACTCTGGGCTAATTTATGCTCCAGAGTTTCTTTGTGAGATCAGGGCGAGGTTGGACCTTTGCTTATGATCACACCCTTTTCTGGCTTCTTTCTCTTTCGCATTTTCCTTCTCCCA
Source organism: Elephantulus edwardii (assembly GCF_000299155.1). Taxonomy (NCBI): domain Eukaryota; kingdom Metazoa; phylum Chordata; class Mammalia; order Macroscelidea; family Macroscelididae; genus Elephantulus; species Elephantulus edwardii. The sequence goes on from NW_006399783.1 coordinate 11,079,940, forward strand.
ATCCCTGACTGCAAACATTTCCTTAATAAATCACTTGTCCTCTAATACTCATCCCACAATCTGCTCTGGATAATTGGACTTCAGATAGCTTGCTTCCTCTGTTTCTTAGGAAATGACTCAGTCACAATAATGAAGCATTAGAGAATTTGCTGCAAAGCATATTTCAGAGAGATGATCACGTGCAGTTCTGCACACACGCAGTTCTTTCTGCTTGGAATACCCCTCCCACTGCCCATCTCACTCCTGGACCCAGTGAATCCATCCCATCCTTTGGAGAGCTTCTCCCCCCCAGTCTGGTATTTTCTTCATGGTTGCTCCCAATGGGGCAGAGACTTGTTAGCACTAGATACTCGTCAGCCTTCCTTGCAGTTAAGTAGGAACAATGTGACTGGTTCCGGCCAATGGAATATGGGCAAATAAAGGATGCCATTCCTGCGCCAGGTCATAAAACGGTGCATGCAATCCTCCATGACGTCTCTCTTGCTTGTTGGCTGACATTCGGTAGAGGACTCCAGTAGAAGACTCCAAGAATGCTGGGTCTCATAAGATTACATGGAGGAGTCCCTGCCCATTGTACTGGAGTGTGTTACATCTTGTTAAGCCATTGAGATGCTAGAGTTCTACGCGAGGGCAACTGGCTTTAAATATCCTGACTGACTCACTCACTTACTCACTGCCATCAGAACTCCCTCAGAGCTGACCTTTCCTTGGGTTTCTGAGGCTGTAAGTCACACAGGACGAGTGTGCCCATTTTTCTCCTGAAAAGCTGCTGGTAGATTCAAACTGCTAGAGAAATGCCACCATTGAGTTAGCAGCCAACTCTTTACAGGCTATGCCACCAGAGCTCCAAACCAGTGCACTGCTGTCAAGTCAATTTTCACTCACTGTGAGTCCCCCATCAAGTTTCCAAGGTTGTAAATCTATGGGAGGAGGATGCTCACCTTTCTTCCAAGGAGCACTTGGTGGATTAGAATCCCTGACCTTCAGTGAGACATGGAACATTTTCTGTTCCCAGAGCTCTGATACCAACCAATTACCATCAAGGTAATTCCAAAGCATTGTGAACCTATGTATGCCAGAATGGAATGATGCTCTATTGGGTTTTCAAGGACTGATGTTTTGGAAGCAGATTGTGAAATTTGGCATGAATTTAAAGCTCCAGCTTTTCAGATATTAGCTGGATGTATTGTCTGTTAGCATTGCCTAGGGACTCTGAATAACACATCCAACACACCATCACTCATCCTCTGTAATAGCAACCACAATGCACAATGATAGCCTTTTTCTCATAAACGTGCACGCATGCACACACACACACACAAACACACACAAATAGGTATTCTTCCCATGTGGTTTACAATCTCTGAAAACTTGCTGAAGAATCAGTGATAAGTTTGTTCCAACTCTATGACAAGG
>NW_006399783.1:11082460-11085402 GCF_000299155.1 Elephantulus edwardii
ATATATATATATAAAATACACATATATGGCAGGGATATATACATATGACAAGAATATACATATATATGGCAAGGATATATGTATGTATGTGTACATATACACATACATATATACATATACACATACATACACATACACACACACACACACATATATATATAACACAAGGATATATATACACACGTGGCAAGAGTATACATATATATATTGTTGTTGTTGTTAAGTGCCGTTGAGTCGTAGATGACTCATAGTGACCCTATGAATGAAAGGCCTGAGCACTGTTGGTACATAGAGTTTCTGGAGGCAAGCCATTTCGGAAGTGGATGCCGCTCCTGCTTCCAGGCTTGTTTTAGTCGGGAAGCTCTAGCCAACACTGTCCACCATGGGTACCCATTACCACTATTGGCACATCTCTGTCACAGTCTTCAGCATCACAGCAACCACGAGTTACCTCTGTACAGCAACGCACAGACCAGTGCTATACCACTTAAAAGATTGCTTGACAGGAAAATAATTTGAACCCGGCCTATATATGGCAAGGAGAGAGATATATGGCAAGGAGATTATATATATATGGCAAGTATTTCCCCCCCCCATATATATAGTTGTTAGGTGCCGTCGAGTTCCCTGTGACTCATAGCGACCTTATGTGTAACATCTCTGAAGCCTGCCCTATTCTGAGCCAGTCTCACTGACTCCAACACACCTACTCCACCATATATATTTTTATTTAAAAATCATACTGAGTGAAGTCTTTTTTTCACTTAGAAATACTTGACAGCAATTCAGCACTCTGCTTCAGAGTATTTTTAAGCAGTGAAATCTCCAATAAAAAGCACAAAAATGTGAAAAACATGGCACCAAACAGACTGTAAAAAAAGACATCTGTTTACAGTATGTTCAGTGTCAGCTGGGAACATGCAGGTCAGACGACTCAAAATTTTTGCCACTTTACAAATGACCCCACAAGTGAGAAGAGTTTTTATTTTGAGTTTATCAATGAAGTTTAGAGAGCATGCAAATTTGCACTTATAGTATCCAAGCATAATGACGATTACGATAATTCTCAAGGAGTCCTGGTGGCACAGTGTGTTAAGTGTTTGGCTACTGTCAGGGACCTCTGCAGAATGCCAAAGAAAAATAGTGTCAGTCTAGAGACTAAGGTGTGCTTGATCCAGGCCATGATCTTTGCAATTACTTGCTATGTATCAGAGAGCTGGACAATGACTAAGGCTGATAGAAGAAGAATTGATACCTTTGAGTTGTGGTGCTGGAGGAGAGTATTGTTTATACCATGGACTGCCAAGAGAACAAACAGGTTTGGCCTGGAAAGGGTGAAACCAAGCTGCTCTTTGGAGGGTAGGATTTTGAAGCTCTGTCCCATATACTTTGGGCATGTTGCCTGGAGGGACTGGTCCTTGGAGAAGGACATCATGCTTGGTAGGTGGAGGGACAGTGCAGGAGAGGAAGACCCCAGATGAGATGGACTGACCCAATAACCGGAGTAGTGGGGGTAGTTGTGTGGAGACAGTGAGATTGGCTCAGGATTTGGGCCAAGTTCAGAGCATTGTGTGTAGGGTTCGCTATGAGTTGCAGTAGACTTGATGACGGCACATCATAACAACATTCTTGTCTTATTTACACTGAAATCAGAGAAGTTACTTGACTGAGCCAAGATCACTCAGGGAAGGGCAGAGATGACTTTTGGATCCACATCACTCTCTTTCTGCTGCATGTTGAATAAGATCAAAAGTGAGGAGAATTATGCCTGTCTGACTGACATCTCAGTCTTTTCCCTCCGGAAGTCTGAGTGGCTTTCCCTGTCCCCAGCAAAACTGGTGGCCAAGGAACTTTCACAAAGTTGAAAGCAAAGGCCATAAGTTGAGGCAAAGGGTCTGAGGGACTGTCGTTACAGAGATCATACACTCCAGGTAGAAACATAGCTTGGGAATGAGTGCTCCTGGGAAGGGCCCTGGAGACCTCGCCCAGGAGCCCCTATGGTAGGGGGCAAGCTTCGGTTACCAAAGCCGCCCATTTCCCAGCCCCCTCCTCATCTTCAACCTCTCCCGCCCCTCCTCCAGAGAAAAACACTCAGCAGTTTTCCAACAGCTTTGGCAGTGTCGGAGCTTGAATTTTAAGACGCTGCAGTCTCTACAGACAACAGCCCAGAACAGGGTTTTGAGATCCGCGACCCAGACGGCAGGAAGCGCTGGGGTTTCCTGCGGGCTGGGGCCGAGGGCACTGCGGAGTTTCCCCAGGCAGCGAGGTAGGGGCCCCGCTGGAGTCCACTTTAGTTACCAGGGAGGCAGGCGTGTGGGCCCAGCTGCAGAGAAGAAGCCTGCCTGGAATGCGGCGATTGCAGGGGGTGTTGGACCTGCCTCCAGGGTGAGGGCCTCCAGTCCTGGAGGAGGGCCGCAGAGGGCCCTGCTGGGGGAGCCGGTGGCCTGCTCTGGGGTTGACGCACCCAGGACCCCTCTGGTCGCCTCTCCTCATTTAAAAGCACACTGTACCTTGGTCCACCTCCACTTCCCACCTATCCTCATGATACCTTCCACTTAACTTTTTGGTGTTTTTACATAAATAAAATTTATTTTATACTGTTTTACTTACAAAGTTCGTATCCATTGTTTTTCACACCAGATCTTTCCCATTTCCTTTAACTACCCCTCCCTCCACTCATCAAATTTTGCGACAGTATGATTATCGCTCCCCTCCCATCCTCAGCCCTCTGCTTCCCCCTCCCTCCTTAAATCCTCATGCAGTTTTTGGTTGCTTTTTTTTAGAGGCTCAACTATGTCATTTATTGTTCTTTTCTTGGTATGTTTTACATTTTTTAATTTATACTAGTTTTTTTGGAATCTTCTGTTCAGCTCTTTAGTATCTTGAATTCTTCCTTGTGCTTTGGCTTCTCTACGCTCCAGTGCAATCTTCAGAGTTTCTTC
>NW_006399783.1:11089427-11091906 GCF_000299155.1 Elephantulus edwardii
CAGCATAATGTCCTCCAGGGCCATCCATTTTGAATAATATTTCATGAGTTCTTTGTTTTTCAATGCGGCATAGTATTCCATTGTATGAATATACCAGAGCTTCTCTATCCATTTATTTGTTGATGGGCACTTAGGTTGTTTCCAACTCTTTGCTATTGTGAACAAAGCTGCAATAAACATGGGTGTGCATACAGTATTTCTTCTTATGGAACTGAGTTAGTTCACTTAGGATCATGCTCCCTAGTCCCTCCCAAGTTAGGTAGTGATTTTAAAAATAATTGCTCCTGCATACTGTGTAATATTCCATCATGTGAATGTACCACAACTTCTCAATTCATTCTATTGTGGTCGGACATGCGGACTGTTTCCATGTTCTTGTGATGATGAGTAATGCTGCTGCGAACATTGATGTACAAGTCTCCATTTGTACTTCAGTTCTCATTTTCTCGGGGTATATTCCAAGCAGTGAAATAGCTGGGTCATATGGAATTTCTAGGTTGTGCTTTCTGATGAAACACCAAATTGCCTTCCAGAGTGCTTATACCATTTTACAGTCCCAGTATGAGTTCCTATCTCACCACATCCTCTCCAGCATTTATTATTTGCTGTCCTGTTAAACTTTGCCACTGTTACTGGGGTGAGATCGTACCTCATTGTGGTTTTTATTTGCATCTCTCTTATTGCCAGTTATTTTGAGCATTTATTCAGGTGTCAGTTGGCCATCCAAATATCTTCATCTGTGAAAATTTGTTCCATGTCTTTTGCCCATTTTGTAATTGCGTTATCAGTCTTTCTTGTGGAGGCCCTGTAGGATTTTATAAACTTTTTGATAGGAGACACTTGTCTGAAATGGTGTCGCTAAATGTTTGTTCCCAGTCAGTAGGTTTTCTTTTCATTCTGTTGGAAAATATTTTTGATGTGCACAGGAATTTAATCTTTAGAAGGCCCCATTCATCAATTTTATCCTCTCCAGATTGTGCATTTCTGGCTGTATTTGGCATCTCTTTATACCATAGACTAGGCTGTCTAAGCTTGATCCCAATTTGTCTCTTATGACCTTTATGGTTTTGGGCTTTACCCCCAGGTTTCTGATGCACCTTGAGATTATTTTTGTGTATGGTGTGAGATGTGGATCCTGTTTCAGCTTTCTGCAGGTAGCAGTCCAGTTTTGTCAGCACCATTTTTGAGGAGGTTGTCATTTCTTATTTGATAGGTTTTATTTCCTTTTCAATTGACCATAGATAGATGGGTCCATTTTTGGGTTTTCTCCACTTACTTTTCTGGGTCTCTCTCATCTCTCTATAATGTCTACTGGATGACCTTCTGGACTCCTCCAGCCTCAGATGGTCTCTGTCTTTTCAGAAAAAAATTTATAGTAGCAAAAATGATATATACATATATACTTATGTTGTTACTGTGTGTTGTGGAGCTGAATGGACTCATAGTTGACACCAACTGACACATTTCAACAAACTGCCCCAGACGTGCTAACAAGGTTGTGTTAATGTTAAGAAATCTGGAGGACAATCACCTGGCCAACTGATGGGAAGATATCCATATTTACTTCCATTCCAAAAAAAAGGTCACCTGACAGAGTGTGGAAATTATCAAACAGTATCACTAATATCACACCAAGCAAAATACTGCTGAAGATTATGCAAAAATGACTGGAACAGTACATGGACAAAGAACTACCAGAAATACAAGCTGGTCTTAGAAGAGGTCATGGCATTTAGAGACATTATTTCCAATGTCAGATGGATCTTGGCAGAAAGCATAGAGTACCAGAGCTGTATCAATCTGTGTTTCATTGACTATGCAAAGGCATTTAACTGTGTGATCACAACAAATTGTGGTTAACCTTGAGGAGGATCCAAATCCCAGAACACTTGATTGCATTTATGTGAAACCTGTGATTGGATCAGGAAGCAGTCCTCACACCAGAGCAGAGGAACAGTACGTGGTTCAAAATTAGGAAAGGAGTGAGTCAGGGATGCATCCTGTCTCCATACCTTTTCTTTCTTTTTTTCCCCAAGAGTTCTTTTTATTTATTTTTCATTTCAATGAACATCTACAGAGATTTTGGAATTCCATTCATTCATTGTTGCACCCTTCCCCCCCATGCCCCCCCCGTTTGCTCCTCTGCTTGAAAAGCAAAAGAAAAACTCCCTCATTGGTGCACAATCCCCCCCGCATATTCCCCAACCACACCCCCAAACCCAAATATAATCCACTCTGCAACCCTAATTCTGTACTCTTACAATAAACATAATGCCCTAAAATATAATACTTTTAAACTCTTATCTCCCCCATAGACTTCAATGCCGTAAACATATTTCATCCAGTTTTTCTCAGTCTTACCCCCACCCTGATGTCAGCCTCATTCTACAACAGTGGCACCATACAGCATTTGTCCCTTTGTGACTGAGATACTTCACTCAGCATAATATCCTCCAGGGTCACCCATTTTGAATAATAT
>NW_006399783.1:11092336-11115373 GCF_000299155.1 Elephantulus edwardii
AGTATTCTGAAAAATTTACAACCAGGAGAAGATAAAATAGATGAATGGGACCTTCTAAGAATCAAATCCCTATGCACATCCAGAAACTTCTCTAACAGGGTAAAAAGGGAAGCCACCTTTTCAATCTGTATTGAAAAAGATCATTAGGGAGGCTGTGCTTTGTGAGGAGGAATGTGGCAACAGGATTAGAGGAAGACTCATCAATAAACCACATTATGCAGATGATACAACCTTGCTTGCTGAAACTGAGGAAGACCTGAAGCACTGTAGTCTTCAATATGGATTGAAGCTCAACATCAAGAAGACAGATTCTCACCATTGGGTCAACTGGCAGCACAGTGATAGATGGAGAAGAGATTGAAGCTGTTAACAATTATAGCTTGCTCAGCTCCACAATCAACATTCTTGGTACTTGTTGGTTGCTTTCGAGCTGAGCACAATTCATAGTGACCCTATGAACAGAAGGCCTGTAGCCTTTCTATAACTATTGTCACTTATCAAAGTCTATTGAGTTTCCAGAGGCACGTTGTTTAGGAAGTGGATGCTACTTCTGTTTCCAAACTCTTGGCATTCAGGAAATCAAAAGACGAATTTCATTAGATAAATATGCTGTCAGGGACCTCTCCAGAGTACTGAGAAGCAGCAATGTCAGTCTAGAGACTAACATATGCCTGATCCAGGCCATTGGTCTTCACAATTGCTTACTATGCATCAGAGATCTGGACAATGAGTAAGGATGACAGAGGAATTGATGCCTTTGAATTATGGTGCTGGAGAAGAGTCTTGAACATATCATGAACTGCCAAGAAAACAAATAGGTCTGTCTTGGAGAGGGTGAAACCAAGTTTCTCCTTGGAGGCTAGGATTCTGAAGCTCCATCTCACATACTTTTGACACACATCCAGGAGAGACCAGTCCTTGGAGAAGAACATCATGCTCCAAAGGCTGGGAGGACAGCCCGGGAGAGGAAGATCCAGGATGAGAAGGATTGATACAGTAGTTGGGACAATGGGGATGGGTATGTCGGAGTCAGTGAGACTGGCTCAGGATACAGCAGGTTTCAGAGCTGTTGTACATAGGGCTGCTATGAATCGCAGGCAACTCAACAGCAGATAGCACCGCCACCATATGGTATGGGAGGAAATTAGCTGTCATTCTCCTGTAGAGCAGCTGGTGGATTTGAACCAGGTGACTTTGGTTGGCAAGGTAATTCCTCATCACTAAGCCACCAAAGCTCCCTTATATATTTATGTTATTTTCCAATTCTACAATTTTTACATATATTATTTAATGACATTAATCGTGTTAATCAGGTTGTGTAACCATTACCCTTCCCTTTGCTTACATCCCTCCCCTAGGAATTTCAGCACCATTAATAGAAGCTCAGTGTCTCCTGAGCATCACCTCTCCTTCCTGCCCCCTTCAACAAGCCTTGGATTACAAATGTCATTTCATATAGCCCAGAGGGGTTTTAGATGGCTGAGGGTAAGTCTCCCAACTATCCAGAGAACTTCTTGAGGGCAGATCCCATGACTAGTTCACCTTTGGATGTCCAGTGAATGAATACATGAATGAATGAGAAAATTAGTGCATGAGGGAATGAATGGATTTGGTTGAGTGGGAGTGAGCAGATGGGTTAAAGGGAGGGTTCTAGGGGCTGAGTTAGTAGCAGGTAGTGGAAAGGAAGGGGGCCATTCTGGCTGGAGAAAAAGGGTATCTGGGCTCATAGTCTGGAGGAGGACACAGAGGAGGCTCCTGTGTCTCTCTACTCAAGCTTCCTCCCTTGCTCCTGCTCAGAGGAGAGCCCTTCTAGCCCCCGACCATGGGCTATCCTTCTTGGAGGCTGTTTCTTTTGGATAAAGACTCTCCCTGACCCCTCCTCCCCTCCCCAAGTCCCCATAAAATGTTCAAAGTATTTTCTTTTACTCAATAGAGCAAACAAAGGTAAGGGCAACCTCAAGGCCTGGGTATGCATCTCTTTGTCTTTGCTCAGCCTGGACACAAATTGCCTTCACTAGGAATCTTTGGGGACATTCCCCACCGACCCCCCTTCACAGACTGGTAAACTAAGCTCAAACAGGTGAAAGGTCATTGTGCGAATGGGAGGCAAATGTGGGGTAAACCTTAGGCATTCCCACTCCAGAACAGCTACTGGATTTTGCGTGGATGACAACTCTTGCAGGGCCTAGGGTGTGTGTGTGTATGTGTGGGGCCTGGGATCCTCAGGCAAAGGAGCAGTTTTATCTGTAAGAGGTTCACACTCTGGCATCCTCTGCTCAAGTCCAGGTTCTAGCGTCTTGTTGGAGGAGAGCTTGAGGTGGGACTTGAGGCAGGTGCAGTTGTGGACTGGAGTCACTTTTTTTTTAAATTTAGGTTGTTTATTTTTCATTTCAATGAACATCTACAGAGATTTTGGAATTCCATTCATTCATTGTTGCACCCTTCTCCCCGCACAAACCCTCCCCTGAGTCACTTTTGTTGCACTCAACGATCTAATTCTGGCACCACAGCAGGCACAGAGGAGCTGCTTACCTGGTGATGCCTGGGGGCTCTCCTGCTTCATTCCGTGGAAAGCTAAGCCCGTCCAGGCAGAGGGAATCTTGTGTTTTTGAAGGATCCAGGACTCCCCTGGGTTAACCAGTTCTCTCCAGCCCTCAGGTTGGGCTGTCCCCCTTCCTGCCTGTCCTCATCCCACATACTAGTGGGCGGGGCTAGCTCCTCAGGAAAAGGGGTTCCCTCTAGACAGTGCTGTCCTCCACCCCCTTTCCACTCACTGGCCTCATCCAGTCCCCTGGGCCTAGCTGGAGAACAGACACTCACCCCTTTGCCAAGCACGGAGTGGGAAGGGAAGGGCTGCACAGCCTGGGCCAGGAGTCCCAGCCAGGGAACAGGATCAGGAGCGATGAGATGACTGGGGCTGCGCAGGGGCTGGGACCTAGGAACAGGGAGCCAGCGCTGGGGTGGGTTGAGGGGTGGCCAGGAGGTCAAGAGAGGAGCAGGGGGCTCTGTATCCCCAGCCTAACCTGGGTGTGAAAGTCAGGAGTCTCACAGCTGCAGCTGGAGGGGGGCACAGGGCTTCCCCAGCTCCTTTCTTAAAGGGCCAGACCAGCAAACCTTTGACAAAAGCCCTGGCACAGGGAGATGGACGATGGACTGGCCGTGTGGTCAGAGCTGAGGGCCTTCTTTCAAATCACTCTGGCCAAACCAGAGGAGGACTTCCATCATTCTGGAGGTGCAAATGGCTTTGGTGAGGGGACCAAATTGGAGTACTGGGTTGGAACCTGACTTCAACTCTTTCCTGACTTTTCCTTTAGGTCTTCCCTGCTTGGCCTGAAGGGATCCCAGTGGAGCTGGGTTTTCCTTGTTGGTCTGTTCTCTGAGATCCCCTTCCCCTTGACGCTGTCATCATGCACCTCAAGGTTCCCAGCCTACAGTTTCTCTAATACCTGTAAGTACTATTCATCCCTTACGACTTGGACGGCTGAGCTGGTTCTTACAGAAGTAGGCAGCCTGAGTGCAAACTTCTACTCTGCCTCATTCTTACTCTGTCTCAGTCTCCTCATCTGTAAATGGCGCCGTCAATGAAATATATCAAGCCTTGTTGGGAAGTTTAGATCAATGCAGCAAAAGTGGATGACTTTGGGCATGTTGCTAAGAGAGGCTATTACCTGGAAAGGAACATTATGCTTGGAAACATGGAGGGTCAGTGAAACAGAGGAAGACCTTTGACAAGATGAATTCACACAGTGATTTCAGCAACGGGCACGAATGTGTCAGACTGAGATGATGAGGATGGTGCAGGATAGGACAGGGTCCAGATCAGTTGTTCATAGTCACTAGGGATAGTACTCGACTCAAAAGCACCTGACAACAACAACTACCGCAAAGTGACTGGCAGCCCTTGACCCAAAAGGATGCAGTAAGGAAACGGTTCTTGTTATGTGCCATCAAGTCAGAACTGATCCACTGCTGATCCTCAAGCACGTTTGCAGAGGCAATAAATCACATCAGAAGAGACTGCCGTACTTGTGTGGATTCAAATTGTGTGCCTTTAGGATTGCAACACAGCTTCTTACCACGACACCACTTGTTGTTGTTGATTGCTGTCAAGTTGCACACGACTCATAGCGACTATGAACAAAAGTCCTGAAGCCTTTCTATAACTATCGTCATTTCTTAAAGCTTATTAGTTTCCAGAGGCATGTTGCTTGGGAAGTGGATGCCACTCCTGCTTCCTGTTGTTACTGTTGTTAGGTGCCGTCGAGTCGTAGACTGTTCATAGCGATCCTGTGAATGAAAGGCCTGAGCACTGTTCATAGTGTTTCAAGCCATTTCAGAAGTGGATGCCACTCCTGCTTCCAGGCTTGTTTTAGTCGGGAAGCTCCAGCAAACACTGTCCACCATGGGTAACCATTCTCACATTTGGCACATCAGTGTCACAGTGTTCAGCATCACAGCAACCAGATGCCAAATAAATGGATGCTGCTATAAGTCTGATTGGAGGACACCGCCCTTGTTCAGTTTAGGAAACTGGGAGGCTGAGATTGAAATGGCATGTCCTAGGTCACACAGCAAAATCGATGGCTAAGGCAGGATTTGAACCCAGCTTTAGCAGGCACCCAAAGCTTGTTTTCTCTCCATCACCTGTGCTACCTCCTCTCCAGCCTGGCCCTAGGATCACACTCTCATGAGTAGCCGGCAGCCAGTGAACGGTGCCGGGAGAACTGGAACCCCATCAGCATCCTGGAAGCCAGCCACCTCCTCTGGCCGAACAGAATCTACTCTCTCCTCATCCCAGTCAATCCCACGGAGTCCAGGATGCCAAATGAGAGTGATGAATAGCTGTACTCAGCAGAAACAGCCCTAGAGTTTCCCTGTAGCCTCACCCCTGACTGAGCCTCAGTTGCCCTGTTTGTAGGTAGGGGGATGATCCAGCAGACATTAGGAGTCTCAACTGGCCTGTAATGCGTGAGAAAGCTTCTAGGACACAGATCGGGTGCGGCCTCCCAGGTTGGAGGACAGGACAGGAAAGGGGCCTTTTGGAGAAGGGGAGGTGAGCTGGCAGCATCTGCAGCCTCTGGACCTTGGCCTCAACCCACAGCTGGACCTGAACTTTTGCTTGTGGCCACCCCCTCTCCAGGGCCTGTGGGGATTCCTCTGCTCAAGCTGACCCCTTTTCTGCTGATGAGTGTTCTGCAGCTTACCCCAGGCACACTGGTCTCCCAGGCCTGATGCTCCCGCATATGTGTGTGAGGCTGAGGGTGGGGGTGGGGATCCTGAGCATGCTGTGCCCACACACCTACCCTCGGTCTCAGCAGTGTCAGCCAGGACTGCAGGCTCGGCCATCCTTCCCGGAGCCTCTGCAGCCCTGCTGGCTGCTGCCACCACCAGATTCCCGGCGAATGGTGCTCCTGAGACTGCCACGGGCCCAGGTTGCGTCATTGCCGCCCTCCCTGAGCCCTGGGACCAGCTGGGCAGGGCTCCAGCCCTGGGAACTCCGCCTGCCGCTGCTTTTTCCCTTCTTCGAGATTCATTCTGTGATTCAGTGAAACGTCCTCTGCTCCCTCTCTCCTCTGCTCCCTGTGGCCTGCTTGGCCACGCTGACCTTGTGGTCAAGGGCCAAGAGCCCATGTTCTGGTCTGCGTCCTGCCACAACTGTCCTGTGTGACCTTGTGACAGCCCTTTCACTGGAGTGTGACTCAGTTTTTCCATCTGTAAAATGGAGCAGGAGGTTGAGGGTGAGGGTAAATGTAGCAATAGCAAAAGGAAGGATGAGAACACTCAGTGCAGCCTCCATAGCTGACGTTGCTCTTTCTTTCAGAAAGAGCAAAAAGTTTATCTAGGACTCCAAGCTAGACCTCAGTACTCTGCCCTCTCTGTCAAACCAACTTACAGGTCAGTGGTCCCAGGTCCAGCTGTAGTGGCCTTGGGTTGAAACTCATCCCTTGTTCTGACAAGGTCCATACACGAGACTGTGGCCCTGCCTGTTGCCTTGAGTAGGAATCTAGTCAACAGCAACCAATTGGGTTTTTCAGTTCTGTCTTCTCTCCCCTCCTGCCCTCAGGTTAGTTAAATGCTCAGCACCCCACCATGTGGGGCTCTACCACTAGAGGGCACTCATCACCCCCAAAACATGATTTTCACAAACAGCCCCCAAAATACTTAACCCAAGTAATCTTCCTTTCTTTTAAATTTTGTTTGTCATCTTTGTTGAGAAGACACACAGTACAGTATACGCTAACTCAAGTTTCTATGTGTGCAGTTTAGTGACACAGATTACATTCTTCCGGTTGTGGAACCCTTCTCACTCTCCTCTTCTGAGTCATTCCTCCCTTGGTAACATACGCTCACTGCCCCGTAAGGTTCCTATCTAATCTTTCAAGTTGCTATTGTTTATTTGGTCCCATGCAGTGAGTGATTGAGAGTGTACTGCTCAAGGTAGACCTTTTTTACAAGTTAAACTAAACAATGGCCCAGTTTGGTTTCAAGGTGACTGTAGGAGATATTTTGATTTCAGATGTAAAGATTGTCTCAGGATACTATTTTCAGGGGTTCATCCATAGTTCTTGGCTCTAGAAAGTCTATAGTCTGTGAGAATTTGAAATTCTGGTCTATGTTTTCCATCTTTCAAGAAAAATTCTTCAATAAAATCTTTGACTAAAATATTCAGTAATGAATGGTAAGCATCCAGGTCTTCTGGTCTCATGGCGAATGAGGGTGTAGTTCATGGAAGCAATTAGCCACATTTTCCATGTCCTCCTTCTGCTATCTCCTTTTTCCTCTGTTCCTCTAGGTGAATAAAGACCAATTGTTATGACCTGAATGGCTTCTTGCAAACTTCTAAGACCTCAGCACCCTGACTAGTCTTAATGGACAGCAGTCATCATTTACTGAGTTCTTACTTAATGAATATCAGGTGCTGTACTTAAGTCAATATCCCCGTTATCCAAAGAGGTAAATAAATGCCATTCACTTCACTTAACCAGTCATGAAACTAGGGTCTGGATAACCAAAGTGAGCCAAATCACCTGGTTAGTGTGCGGTATAGCAAGAACCAGCATGGATGCTCGACCTCGTTTGTTCCAGGCCCAGCGATGAAGGCCTATTTGGCCCCAGAGTCGGGTGGGAGATGATGGTTGGAGCTGGAGCTAGGACTGGTGTGACCAGATACCATCAAACCCATGCTCAAAAACAAACAAAAATTCTGTGGGCTTTCAAAAGAATTATAATAGAGTTGTTGTTGTTTGGTGCTGCTGAGTTGATGACAACTCATAGTAACCCTATTATAAACAATGAGTCTGCACCCTGCCCCATCCTGGGCCATCCTCACTGTCCCTGATATACCCGAGCCCATTGCCACAGTCACTGTGTCGATCCAGCTTGTTGAGGGTTTTCCTCTCTTTCCCTGATCCATCTTTCCAAGTATGATATAGTTTTCCAAGGCCCCTCCTAACAACATGCTTGAAGTATGTGAAATGAAGTTTCATCATCCTTGCCTCTAAGGAACACTCTGGCTGTACTTTCTCCAAGACATATTTGTCCTTTTGGCAGTTCCTAGGATATTCATAATAGCAGGTAATATTTACAAGGCACTTACTCTGCATCTGGCACAATACCAAATGTTCTGAATAATTGATTAAACCTAATATTCAAAACCACACAGATTAAGAGGTTTTAACATCACTGACTTCTCATAGAAAAGAAACTGAGGCTCAATGAGGTGAACTGTCTTGCTTAGTCTTCCTCATTTAAACCCTGGCTCGTCCACCTCTGAAGGTTATCACTCTTCTATATCATGCTACCTCTTTTAAATTAATCTTACCAGAATGTCAGAATTTAAGAAAGAAAAGTGAGAAAAGAAAGAAAAATAGATGAAAGCAGAGACGAAGGACACAGGCCTAACTCTGCTGGTCAGTTTGAAGGCCCCTGATCAAATGCAACCCTTTTTGGGTTGCAAATAGGAGCAGGACTCACACGAAGTCACAGAGCTGGTCAAGGGCAAGAAACACCCAGGTCTGTATGGCTCCAAGTTCTCTGCCTGCTCACTCTGCATATTGTAGTGACTTTGAGACAAGTGCAAAATACTCTCTGGGATGACCTGAGTCTTAGATGTATTAATCCTTGGTTTCAGCTATTAGATAGCAATGTATTTCCTCTTGAGAGAAGACTTCAGCCCCAGGAGACCCCCGCTGGCCTGCATGGACTGTGGGAGGCAAACAAGTGGCTTTCAGGGGGCCTTTGGGTCTTCTCACGCGGACAGTGGTAGCTCAGTGATAGAATTCTTGCCTTCTATGTGGGCTATACTATCTGTCTGTGCAAGTGTGTGTGTTGCGATGATGTTAAACAGGTTTCAAAAGCATTTCCAGAATCAGTAGGGGAAAAGGTCTGATGATCTACTAACATAACTCAGTAAATGAAAACTGTGGATCACAAGGGCCTGCTATGTATTCAGTTATGATGATGTTGCAGGACTGGCCAGTGTTTTGTTTACTTATGGGATGGCTATGAACTGTAGGCCAAATTGATGGCAGACTTGATAAGACAAATCTCAATAAATCCCTCTCCCCAAATCATTCCACATAAGAAACCCTCCTGGAAGAGAGGTTAGAACTTTTGTGGCCATCTAATCAGTGGTCTCAGGGCAGCTAGTCTAGCTCTAGAATATCAAAGTGGGATCTGGTCCATGCACAGGGCAGGCTCTCTCTTTGTAATGGGGTAACTTCCTGATTCAGAGTGTTGCTTGAGGTAAATCCAGCTGACTTGCAGAGTCACATCTCATGCGGAACTTATACCTGGACCAGGCGGCTGTTGTGCAAACAGACCATGGGAACACTGTATTGTTTGAAATTGAACAGGGCGTGGGCATCAGGGTTGTATTCTCTCTCCATACCTATCCAGTCTGTATGCTGAGCAAATTACCCAAGAAGCTGGACTCTATGAAGAGGAATGTGACATCAGGATTCGAGGGAGACTCATCAATAACCTGCGTTTTGCAGATGACAGTCTTGCTGGCTAAAAATGAAGAGGACTTGAAGCACTTGTTGCAGACAATCATGGAATGCAGCCTTCGGTATGGATTGCATCTTAATGTCAAGAAAACAAAGATTATTACCACTGGAACAATAGATAATACCATGATGGATAGAGAGGAGATTGAAACTGTCAACAGCTTCATCTTGTTTGGTTCCGCAATTAACACCCTTTGTACCAGCAGTCAGGAAATAATGAGACACATTGCACAAGAAAAATCTGCAGTAGGGACCCTCTCCAAATTAGTGAGGAGTAATGATGTCCGTTTAAGGACTAACGTGTGTCTGATTCAGCCCATAGTCTTTCCTATTACTTGCTATGCATCTGAGAGCTGCACAATGAATAAGGATGAGAGAAGAATTGACACCTTTGAGTTGTGGTGTTGGAGAAGAGTACTGAACATCCCACTGACAGCCAGTAGAACAAATGGATATGTCTTGGAGAGGGTGCAGCTGGAGTGCTCTTTGGAGGCAAGAATAACAAGGCTTCACCTCACATTTTCTTGGCATGTTGCTGGGAGGGGCTATTCCTTGGAGAAGGACATGATGCTGGGAAAGGTGGAGGGTTGACAAAGGAGAGGAAGATCCTTAACCAGTGGATTGACAAGGTGACTGCTGCAGTGGGCTCTTGTGTGTCAGAAAGTGTGAGGATGGCGCAGGACAGAACTGGTTTTAGATCTTTTGTTCATAGGTCACTATAAGCTGTACTTGACTCAAAGACACCTAACAACAACAACAACAACAACCAACAACAACAATCTTACTGAAGTAATTCAGCTGTTTTCTGTAAGCTTTTGCAGTCTGAAATTGACTGAACATGCAATCAAGATGCATTGGTGTAATTGGTGATTGGAATGCAAAAGTTGGAAACAAAGACTAGTAGATGAAATTTACAGACTTGGTGACAGAAATAAGACTGAAGATTGAAAGATGGAGTTTTGTGTAGTACAAATTTATTGCCGATGTCAGATGGTTCTTGGCAGAAAACAAAGAGTATCAGAGGGATATCTATCTGTGTTTCATTGACTATGCAAAGGCATTTGGCTATGTGGATCACAACAAATTGTGGTTTGTCTTGAGGAGAATCAGAATTCCAGAACACTTGATTGTGCTTATGCAAAACCTATGCTCGGACCAGGAAATAATCCTCAGAACAGAGAAGGGGACGAGCTCTGGTAGCCTAGTGGCAAGAAGCTGCACCGCAATCCCAGAGGTATGCAGTTCGAATCCATCAGATGCTCTGCTGAAGAAGGAGGGACAATCTCCTCCTGTACTTGTCAGATCTGATTTGACACTACACACACACACACACACACACACACACACATAAAATAAAAAAAAACAGAGAAAGGATGAAAGGATGTATTACGTGGCTCAAAATCACTGAGAGAGCATCAGGGATGCATCCTGTCTCCATGCCTTTTCATTCTACATGCAGAACAGATAATTCAGAAGGCTAGGCTTTATGAGGAGGAATGTGACATCAGGATTGGAGGAAGGCTCATCAACAACCTACATTATACAGATGACACAACCTTGGTTGCTAAAAGTGAGGAGGACCTGAAGCACTTGCTGCAGAAGGTCAAGAACTGTAGTCTTCAATATGGATTGAAGCTCAACATCAGGAAGACAAAGATCCTTACCACTGGGCCAATTG
The DNA here is from genome assembly GCF_000299155.1 of Elephantulus edwardii. Lineage (NCBI taxonomy): Eukaryota > Metazoa > Chordata > Mammalia > Macroscelidea > Macroscelididae > Elephantulus > Elephantulus edwardii. The sequence goes on from NW_006399783.1 coordinate 11,103,023, forward strand.
GCGACATCATGATAGATGGAGAAAAGATTGAAGTTGTTAACAGTTAGAGCTTACTTGTCTCCAGAATTAGCACTCTTGTCATCAGCAGTGAGGAAATCAAAAGACAAACTGTGATAGGTATATCTGCTGTCAGGGACCTCTCCAGAGTACGGAGAAGCAACAATGTTAATCTAGAGACTTAGTCTAGAGACTAAGGTGTGCCTGAGCCTGGCCATGGTCTTCATAATTACCTTATATACATCAGAAAGCTGGACAATGACGAAGGATGACAGAAGAAGAATTTATGCCTTTGAGTTGTAGTGCTGGAGAAGAGTCTTGATCATATCATGGACAGCCAAGAAAACAAATAGGTCTATGCTGGAGAGGTTGAAACCAAGTTTCTCCTTGAAGGCTAGGACTTTGAAGCTCCATCTCACATACTTTTGGCATGTGGCCAGGAGGGATCAATCCTTGGAGAAAAATATGCTCAGAAGGGTGGTGAGACAGTGCAGGAGAGGAAGATCCTGGATGAAAAAGATTGATACTGTAGCTGGGGCAATGGGGTTAGGCGTGTTGGAGTCAGTGAGACTGGCTCAGGTCAGAGCAGGGTTCAGAGCTGCTGTATATTGGCTCACTATGATTTGCAGGAGACTTACTGGCACATAACAGAAACAATGGTGCAAAAAAAACAAAGTATTGTGATGAAATGTGTAAAGAGCTGGAGTTGGAAGATATATAAAAAGGTAAGAACTCACTGAGCATTTCTCAAGCTGAGAAAATGGAAAAATAAATTTTAGCCTTGAGTTGAAATACTGAAGGATGCTATGGGCAAAATTTTGAATGATCTAGGAAGCATCAAAGAAGATAGAGGGAATACATGGAGTCATGGTACCAGATAACTGATTGACATGGAAACACTTCAGGAAGTAGCATATAATGAAGAAATAATGGTGATGAAGGAAGAAGTTAGAGGTGGGTGCATCACTGAAGATATTGGCAAAAAATAAGGTCCAAGGAATAGATGGAATACCAATTGACATATTTCAACTAACGGATGCAGCCCTGCACATGCTTACCAGTCTATGCCAAGAAATTTGGAGGACAGCTTCTTGACCAATTAACTGGAAGAAATCCATATCTGTTCCCATCCCCTAGAAAGATGATTCAATAGAATATGGAAATTATTGAACAATATCACTAATATCAGATACAAGTAAAATCTTGCTGAAGTTTAATGAAAGATAGCTAGAACAACACATCGACAGAGAACTCTCAGAAAATCAAACTGGATTTAGAAGAGGCTGTGGCACTAAGGCTGATGTCGTATGAATCTTGGTCGAAAGGAAAGAACACCAGGAGGATGTCTGTTTGTGTTTTACTTTATTGACTATGCAAAGACATTTAACTATGTAGATCATTACAAATTATGGCTGACATTGAGAGGAATAGGAATTGTGCTCATGTGAAACCTACACTTAATTGTGCTCATGTGAAACCTACACTTATATCAAGAAGATGTCATTTAAACAGAGAAAGAGAACACTGTATGGTTAAAAATCAAGAAAAGTGTGCATTAGGGCTTTTCTTTATCTATTCAATATGTGTGCTGAACAAATTATTCAAGGGACTAGACCTCATGAAGAAGAATGTGCTTTGAAGATTGAAGGAAGACTCATCAACATCCTGTATCATTCAGATAACAAAACCTTGCTTGCCAAAAGTGAAGAGGACTTGAAATGCTTGCTGCAGGAAGTCAAAGCTAAACCGTCAATATAGGTTACACTTAAACGTTAAGAGAAAAATCCTCTCCACCAAGTCAATAGGTTGTTCTTGTTATGTGTTGTTGAGTTACCTGTGACTCATAATGATTCTATGTACAATAGATCTGAACTCTGCCCTATCCTGAGACAGTCTTTTAGACTTTGACACACCTAATCCCACTGTTCCAGGTACCATGCCAATCCATCTCACCTGGAGTCTTCCTCTCCTGTGCTGTCCCTTCATCCTTCCAAGAATGATGTCCTGCAAAGGTTGGTCTCTCCTGGCCACATACCTAAAGTATGTGGGATGGAGCTTCAAAATCCTAGCCTCCAAGAAGAAACTTGGTTTCACTCTCTTCAAGACAGACCTATTTGTTCTCCTGGCTGTCCATGGTATGTATGTTCAATACTCTTTTCCACACCACAGTGATGTTGTCACAAGTTAATCTTGTTTGAATCCATAATCAACAACCTTTACACCAGCAGTCAAGAAATCTAAAGACACATTGCATTGAGTACATATACTATTAAGGACCTCTTCATGGTGTTAAGGAGTAATGATGTGAGTTTAAAGACTAAGGTGCATGTGGTTCAAGCCATAGTTTTTTCAATTAATTGCTATGCATCTAAACATTACACAATGATAGAACAATAGGATAACAGAAGAAGAGTTGTGAGCCTTTGAGTTGTGGTGTTGGAGAACATTACTGAATATCTATGGACTGCCAAAAGAACAGATAAGTCTTGGAGAAAGTGCCTCCAAGCTGGTTCTTGGATGCAAACATGGGGAAACATATTTTATGCATGTTGTCAGGAAGTGCCGATTCTTGGAAAAGGACATGATGATTGGAAAGGTGAAAGATCTGTGAAAGAGGAAAACTTTCAACCAGATGACTTTAACAATGACTTCATGTATATCAGAGCTAATGAAGATGGCACATGATATGGCAAGGTTCAGATTCATTATTTATAGTGTTGCTATGAGTTAGAGTTGGCTTAAGGGCATTTAACAACAGCAATTTGTACAACAAAACCCCTGCAACTGGAGAGAATTGTCAGGTGGGTCAAGCTAAGGCTGATGGCACCGATAACATGCGTTGAGCACTTACTAGGGGCATGCCTAGTGATTGCACTGACTATTTCTAACAGTTCTGGAGAGTTAGAATTCTTATGCTTTTCCCAATTACGTAGATGAGTAAACCATCTCAGAGACTGTTAAATGGTATGTGTGAGACGGAGCTGGGTTGTGCCGGGGCTGGGATCTGTACCTTGCTGAGTTGGAGTCTAAAGTCCAGCATCCTTCTACTGTTTCCTGCCATCGGTGGGCACCTGTACTACGTAGTCAAATTGGCCTTTATGGAACCTGTTTTCTGGTATTGATGTGCTTGTGTAGTCTCTTACACTGACTCCAAAATTATCTATGTGACTTGAATGGCCTGTGGGCCATTGACATGTTGTTGTTGTTGTTGTTTATAAAAGGAAAACAAAAACCAGTTACTGTCAATGTATACTGAGTATGGTGACCCCAGGTGTTCCAGAGCAGTACTGTACTTCATGCAATTATCAATGACTGTGAACTTTTGGACCTAGATCAGGACTTTTTTGAGGTGCTTCTGGGTAGATTTAAGACACCAGACTGTTAGGTAGTAGTCAAACACCTAATTCTTATGATCTAATCTAAGCACCTAATTCTTATGATCTAATCTAAGCACCTAATTCTTATGATCTAATCTAAGGCTTGATGAATGTTTGCATGTTGGGATTTATTATCTTTGAACATTTACTCTTTTTTTAAAGAAAATTAATGTTAATGAAAGTTTACAGAGACTTAGGATTTCCAGTCATTCGTTGTTGCACTTTCCCCCTCCCCCCATTCACTCTTCTCCCTGAAAAGAAAAATAAAAACCCTTTCATTGTTATGCAATCACTCCCCCCAAGGCCACTCCACCATGCAGCCTTCACTCTGGTCTTCTGTAATGACAAGAATACCCATTCATATGTCCCTTTTAAACAGTTCTCACCCTCATACATCATTCCTCACCTTCTTTTCATTCAGTCTTCCCTCAACCCCAATGTCAGTCCCGTTTTGCAACAGTGGCCCTATGCAATATTTGTCCTTTTGTACCTGAGATATTTCATTCAGCATAATGTCCTCTAGGGTCATCCATTTTGAATAATATTTCATGAGTTCCTTGTTTTTCAATGCTGCATAGTATTCCACAGCTTCCCTATGCATTTGTTTGTTGATCAGCACTTGGGTTGTTTCCATCTCTTTGTTATTGTGAACAAAGCCGTGATAAATATGGGTGTGCATATATTTGCTTGGGTGGTGGTTATGGTTTCTTTTGGATAAATTCCTAGTAAGTGGAATTACAGGGTCAAATGGTATCTCTATTTGTAACTTTTTGAGAAAGCGCCACATTGCTTTCCACAGTGGTTGCACCATTTTACACTCCCACCAACAGTGAATAAGGGTTCCAGTCTCTCCACAACCTCACCAACATTTGTTGCTTGCTGTTCTGTTAAACTTTGCTATTCTGACTGGGGTGAGATGATATCTCATAGTTGTCTTGATTTGCATCTCTCTTAGAGCTAGGGATTTTGAACATTTCCTCATGTGCTTGTTTGCCATCCGAATGTCTTCTTTGGTGAAGTGTCCATATCCTGTGCCCATTTTTCACTTGGGTTGTTTACCTTTATCTTGTTGTGGTTGAACCTTTACTCTTAGAGGCGCCTACCAAGAGTTCTGGCTAGCCTTGCCTTGTTGGAAAGATGATGTAGAGGGAAGGAAGGAGGGAGGGAAGGAAGAAGGGAGAAGGGGAAGGAAGAGGAGGGGAGGGGAGGGAGGGAGGATGGGAGAGGCGGGGGAGAGTTAGAGGGAAAGGGAGAGGGAGAAGGAGAGGGAGAGATACTGAGAGAAAAAGGCAGAGAGAGAGACACACATCCAGACAGACAGAGAAGGAAGAGGAAAGGAAAGAGGTGCCCAGTTAGCTCCCTATTGATCCCTAGCTGAGATGGCAAACATGCAAATAAAGAAGCCAATTGGACACTCTGGTCTTAGCAGACATCATGTGAAGCAGGAAAACCACTTCACTGAGTACAACTTAGACTATTGTTGAACATGTATGGCCAAGCACAATCAATAAGAGTGCATCTGAATTCCAAAATCAATCTCCATAATAGTCTATGTGTTTCCTACTGCCAAAGGGGCCCTTTAGAGTAGTGAGAGAAGATCTTCACCCTGAAACCCACAGCGTCCCTTTTCAGCAGGAAGTAGCTAAGAGAATACGCCGTGCCCTTTTCCTTATGACTCAGGGTGAAGTCTCTCTCAGGGAGGAGTGATAGGGAATGGCAAAGGATACACTGACAAAGAAGATTGATCAGAACTGGCTTTGACAAGCACTGTGGCATTTGGACAAGAACAAACTGGGAGGAGGGTAGAGAGAATAGTGCAACAATGAGTGGAAGCCCAAAATATCTGTAAATGTTTATGAAAATTAATAAAATATAATTATAGAAAAAAAAAAGAATCTTTATTTTGGGATGATTTGTTATACAATAGCTATGTGGTTGTTAATGCACAGTGGAGTTGGAACCGTCTCATGGTTCACCCTCCAGTGGATTTTCAGAGACTAAACCACACAGAGGAGACTGTCCATCTTTCTCTCACTGAGCAACTGGCGAATTTGAACCATATGCCTTTGCATTGGCAGCATAATTTCTTACCACTAAGCCACCAGAGTTAGTACCTGTGAAGGATCACTGAATAAAGCTTCAGCTAGAATTAGAATTAGAATACAGTTTCCTTCTTATCTTCTTGTTCTTCAAAAAACCAAAGTTTCTGAGACTTTGGACTGGAGAGCATTATGCTGAGTGAACTAATGCCCACAAGGACAAATAACGTATAAAACTGTTATTGTAGAATGAGTATGAGTATCCAAGGGGGGAGTGGAAGGACAGGGGTGAGGATGGGTGTGTGGGGTTGTTAATCATAGAGTTGCATAATTCAATGGAAGGGATGAAGGAAATGGGAAGAATCTTTTGTGAAAAACAATGTATTTGAACTTTGTAAATAAATCATTTGTTGTTTTTGTGTCCCATTGAGTTGCTTGCAACTCACAGTAACCCTATGTACAAGAACCCTAAACGCCATTCTATCCTGTGCCAACCACGACGTTTCAAACACACTCATTCCCACTATTCCACTCACAGAATCGATTCAACTCATCCAATGTCTTCCTCTTCTTCGCCGCCCCTCCACTCTCCCAAACATGATGTCCCTCTCCAAGGACCAGTTCCTTCTTGCAACATGCCCAAAGTATGTCAGACGAAGCTTCAGAATCCTTGACTCCAACGAGCATTCTGGCTTCACCCTCTCCAGGACAAACCTGTTTGTTCTTCTAGCAGTGCATGGTATATTCACTCTAGCACCACAGCTCAAAGACATTAATTATCTTTCTAGCATCCCTATTCACTGTCCAACTCTCTGATGCATAGCACGTAATTGCAAAGATTATAACACCTTAGTCTCCAGCCTGATGTCATTGCTCTTCAGTGCTCTTGAGAGGTACCTCATCAGTATAAAACGAAAAAAAAAGTTTCTGAGAATTTGGAGCACTTCTTCAAAATTCCTTCTTAGCAGAAGTTAAGGACAAAAAGGATGTCTTAGTATTCTAATAATGCTCTAACAGAAATAACACAAATGAGTGATTTGTATAGAAGAAATTTCTCACTATTCAGAAAAGCTAGAAATTCAAATTCAGGATATTGCTTGAAGTAGAGTCCTTTCTTATCAGTTTCAGCTTCTGTTGTTAGATGCCATCAAATTAGTTCAAACTCAAAGCAACACTATGTATAATAGAATAAAATACCATTGCATCCGATTTCCGTACCATTCTGACAACAATGCTATGGTGTAGCCACTATAGCAGTTCATTGCAGTTTCTCAGACAAAACTCAAAGCTGTTGAGTTGGAACCAACTAATAGCTAACCCTCCACTGAAGTTTCAGAGGCTATAAATGACACAGGAGGAGACTGAGCATCTTTCTCCCACAGGGAAGCTGCTGGGTTTGAACTCTGCCTTTGGACTGGCACCGCAAAAGCCTTCAATCCTTGGAGTTCTTGGGCTTGTAGATTCCTCTGTCTCCCTGGTTGTCTAATAATGTCTGCCTCCTCCTGTGTCTGCATATCAATTGCTCTTTTCCTAGCTCAGGAGTTACTGAGTTTAGTACACTCTACACTGGTATGTCTTCATTAACACAACAAAGAAGATTCTACTTCTAAATAGGACCACTTCCCCAGCTATAGGAGTTGGGATTCCAACACATATTTTTGGAGAACACAATTCAATTCACAGCAGAGGACTTGGCAAAGATCAGCTGTATGTACATCCAAAATTGTGTTCTCTCTTCTTCCTGGCCATGCAGCTAGATTTCTCCCCTTTCTGCCTCCAGTTAAGTGTGGTCACATGATTCATTTTTTGACTGTGGAATTAGTGGAAGTGATTTGTGTTGCTTCTGGGCCTGGTCTGTAGAGACCTTTTATGGGGCCCCTTCTTCTCCTTTTTTTTTCCATCCACTAGCTGGAAGATGAGGATTCTGAGGGCCTAGAAATGGATGGAAGCATAATACAGAAGGGCTGGAATTCCTAAATGAACGCAAGGAAGACTGCTTAGTTAGCATTGTTGTTGTTGTTATTATGTGTTGTCGAGTCATTTGTGACTCATAGCGACCCTATGTACAACAGCCCTAAACCGCTGCTCTATCCTGTGCCAATGGCACTGCCTCTGACACACCCATCCTGATTACCGCAGTCACTGAATCAATCCACCTCGTAGAGGGTCTTCCCCTCCTGCACTGTCCCTTCACCCTCCCAAGCATGATGTCCCTCTCCAAGGACCTGTTCCTCCTTGCAACATGCCCAAAGTATGTCAGACGAAGCCCCAGAATCCTTGCCTCCAAGGAGTAGCCTGGTTTAACCCTCTCCAGGATGAATCTGTTTGTTTACATAAGTTAAAGTGTGATGTGAGTGAAAAATAATTGTGTGTATGTGCATGCTGAGCTGTGGGAAAGTTAGAATGTTTGCATTATCTGCTATAGACATTACCTTTTGCTAGCTAATGCAAAAGGCAAGGAGAACCTTTGCTGAGATGAGATGTGGGCCTTTCAAGAAATGAGAGAACCTGCAAAAAATTATTCAGAGATGTGCCCCATTGGCTTTTGGGGGCTGAGGATGTTTTTGTCTGGTCCTCCTGGGAGAAAAGAAACTGGGTGGTGGTAGGTATGTTTTTCTTCACTGATTTAATCACTGACTGAGCACCCTCTATGAACCAGCTCTGGAGACATTTGTGTTTTCAAGTCTGCTTGGAGAGACAAAACAGATGAGCGATCATTGATACTATGGTTGTTGTTGTTATGTGCCAGAGAGTTGCCTGTGATTCATAGCGACCATATGCACAACATATCTGAAGCCTACCTTGTCCTGAGCCAGTCTCACTGACTCTGACACACCAATTCCCATTACCCTCATTAACTGTATCAATTAATCTAATCTGGAGCTTTCTCTCCTGTGCTGTACCTTCACTCTTCTGAGCATGATGTTCTTCAAGGACTGGTCTATCCTTGCCATATGCCCGAAGTATGTGAGGTGGAGCTTCAAAATCCTAGCTTCCAAGGAGAAACTTGGTTTAACCCTCTCCAAGACAGACCTATTTGTTTTCTTGGCAGTCCATGATATGGTCAAGACTCTTCTCCATCACCACAACTCAAAGGCATCAATTCTTTTGTCATCCTTAGTTATTGTCTAACTCTCTGATGCATAGCAAGTAATTGCAAAGACCATGGCCTGGATCAGGAATACCTTAGACTCTAGACTGACATCATTGCTTCTCAGTACTCTGGAGAAGTCTCACAAACTAGCATGGTAAAAATACGAGATGAGTTAAGCATAAGGCAATAGGGAATAGGAGGCATTGCAGCAAACACTAGTGACACACTGGTAGTGCTGGCTGCTACTAGATCTAGTTGAGCATTGCGGTGGAGGAATATGGCTCCAATCTGGATTACACTGTGTGGGTCCAGTGTAGTCACAGCTTGTAAGTTTTTAATTAAAATCAGAAAGTTTGATATTTATGTGAAATCTCTCATTTCCCAAGATTTAAGAACTAATGTAAATGCTTTTAAAAGTATGAGAGGAAATAAAAAAACATTTAAGTTAAATGCTGGAAAGTGAATCTGAGACAATCAAACAAACTCATGGACTGAATGCAACCTTTGGCCTAGAACCTCTGTGACAGTAAGTTTTCAGCAGCACATGGAATTCTTGAGGTTAGTCTCTAAGTCAGTGTGAGAGGATTATCCTTAAAAGGAACAACCTGCCCTGAGGCTTGATGGTGAGTTTAGGAAAGGGAAGAATAAGCAGGGCAGGGTGAGTGAGGCTGCAGGGAAGACATGAGCAAAGGCCTAGGAGAGGGTGGACCTGATGGAAGTGTCAGAAAAGAAGGGCTGCATGCTGTTTGCTTGTGAATGTAGTGGACACATGACAGTGACTGTACTACTATGTCCCAAAGAGATTGCAAGTCTAAATTTACAAGTGTGTCCTGGAGTTTGAATATAGCCGTCCCCCTCCAATTCACTCTTCTCTTTGAAAAGTAAAAGTCTTTCGTTGTTATATAATCTCTTACCCCAACTCCACTACGCAGCCTTTATTCTGGACTCCTGTCATGACAATAATACCTAATCATATATTCTTTTTAAACAGTCTCTCCCTCATCTGTTTCAATGCAGTATACATTATTTATCCCCTCTTTCTCAGTTTTCCCTCAATCCCAATGTCAGTCCCGTTTTACAACAATGGCCCTTTGTCCTTTTGTGGCTGAGATATTTCACTCAGCATAATGTCCTCCAGGGTCACCCATTTTGTATAATATTTCATGAGTTCCTTGTTTTTCAGTGCAGAATAGTATTCCATTGTGTGAACATACCAGATCTTCTCTATCCATTCATTTGTTGATGGGCACTTGGGTTATTTACAATTCTTTGCTATTGTGAACAAAGCCACAATAAACATGGGTGTGCATATATCTGCTTGGGTGGTGGTTATGGTTTCTTTAGGGTATATTCCTAGTAGTGGAATTGCTGGGTTAAATGGTAATTCTATTTGCAACTATTTTACAAAGTGTCATACAGACTTCCATATTGGTTGTATTATTTCACACTCTCACCAACAGCGAATAAGTGTTCCAGTTTTTCTGCAACCTCACCCACATTTGATGTTTGCTGTTCTGTTAAATTTTGCTGTTCTTACTGGGGTAAGATGATATCTCATAGTTGTTTTGATTTGCATCTCTCTTAAAGCTAGGGATTTTGACATTTATGTATTTGTTTGCCATCTGAGTTCTCTTCTTTGGTGAAGTGTCTGTTTATATCCTGTGCCCATTTTTCAGTTGTGTTATTTACCTTTATCCTCTTGAGGTGTTCTAGTATTTTATAAGTGCTAGATAGAAGTCCCTTATCTGACATGTCATCGTTGTTTTTGTTGTTGTTGTTGTTATCATTATGTGCCGTCGAGTTGCCTGCAACTCATAGTGACCTTATGTACAACAGCCCTAAACTTAAACTTTGCCCTATCCTGTGCCAATCTCACCATCTCTGACACACCTACCCCCGTTACCCCAGTCACTGAATCAATCCATCTCATCAAGAGTCTCCCTTCCCGCGCTGTCCCTCCACACTCCCAAGCATGACATCCCTCTCCAAGGACTGGTCCCTCCTTGCAACATGTCCAAATTATGTGGGACGAAACTTCAGAATCCTTGCCTCCAAAGAGCAGCCCAGCTTCACCCTCTCCAGGACAAACCTATTTGTTTTCCTAGCAATCCATGGTATATTCAATACTCTTCTCCAACACCATAGCTCAAAGGCATCAATTCTCCTTCGATTATCCCTAGTCATTGTCCAGCTCTCTGATGCATAGCAAGTAATTACAAAGACCATGGCATGTATCAGGTGCACCTTAGTCTCCAGACTGACATCTTTACACTTCAGCACATTAGAGAGGTCTCTAACCACAGATTTTCCCATCCCCAGTACATCATGTCATGTCATTACCAAATATTTTTCCCCCAGTCTGTGGCTTCCCTTTTTACTCTGTTGGAGAAGTTTTTGGATGTGCATAGGATGTTATTCGTAGAAGGTCCTATTCATCTATTTTATCCTCTCCTGGTTGCAAATTTTTTAGGATGCTTGGAAGACTTTATGTTGTGGATTAGGACTTCTAGAGTTCTTCCAAGCTTTTCTTTAATGAAGTTTGTAGTCCTTGGTTTTAGTCCTATGCCTATGATCCATTTTGAGTTGGTTTTTGTGTATGGAGTGAGGTGTGGATCTTGCTTGAGTTTTTTTACAGATAGTTTTCCAATTTTGCCAACACCATTTGCTAAAAGTGCTGTCATCTCCCCGCTTAACTGGTCTCATCTCCTTGTCAAAAATCAGTTGACCATAGGTAGATGGGCTGATTTCTGCATTCTCAATTGATCTATGTGTCTGTCATTGCACAAGTACCACACTGTCTTGACCACCACAGCAGTGTAGTAGGATTTGAAATCAGGGAGTGAGATGCATCCTACCTTGTTTCTCTTTGTAAGGAGTGCTTTGCTTATTCAGGATCTCTTTCCATTCCAAATGAAACTGGAGATTGCCTTTTCCATCTCTTTGAAGAATGGAATTGTTATTTGTGTTGGGATTGCATTGAACGTGTAAATCGCCTTTGGTAGTACTGTCATTTTCACAATATTGAGTTTTCCTATCCATGAGCAGGGATATTCTTACACTTCTCCAGGTCTCTTTTTGTTTCTTGTAATAATGGTTTTTAATTTTCTTTGATAGATCCTTTGTGCTTCTTGTTAGATTTATTCTCAAGTATTCAATCTTATGATTAGCTACTGTGAAGGATATGGTTCTTCTTAGCTCTAGTTCTGTATTCTCTTTGTCTCTGTAGAGAAATCCAATTGATTTTCGTAAGTTGATCTTATATCCTGCCACTTCGCTGAATTGGTCAACTATGTCCAGTAGTTTTCTTGCTGAGTCTTTAGGGTTTTCTAAGTATACTATCATATCATCTACATAGATAATCTTACCTCCTCTTTGCCAATCTGGATACTTCTTACTTCCTTCTCTTGCCTTATTGCTATAGCTAAGACTTCCAATACAATATCGAATAGGAGAGGTGAAAGTGATCATCCTTGCCTAGTTCCTGTTCTTAAGGGGAATGCCTTTAATCTTGCTCCATTGACAACAATGTTGTCTCTCTGGTTTGCATATATACTTTTTACTATGTTAAAGGAATTCCCCTCTAATCCTATTTTGTTGAGTGTTTTAATCAGGAAAGGGTGTTGGATTTTGTCAAAGGCTTTTTATGTATCAATTGATAGGATCTTGTGGTTCTTGTTCTTTGCTTTGTTAATGTGATGGATTACATTGATTGCTTTTCTTATGTTGAACCATCTTTGCATACCTGTTATGAATCCCACTTGGTACGCCAGGGATGCATCCCGTCTCCATACCTTTTCAACTTGTATGCAGAGCAGATTATCCGAGAGGCTGGGCTCTATGAGGA
>NW_006399783.1:11117533-11123726 GCF_000299155.1 Elephantulus edwardii
GGATTGATTCAGTGACTGGGGTAATCGGGATGGGTGTGTCAGAGGCAATGCGATTGGCACAGGATAGAGCAGGGTTTAGGGCTGTTGTACATAGGGTCACCATGAGTCTCAAACGACTTGATGGCACACAACAACAACAACAGAATGAGTTTGAGAAAATTCTGAAATAGTTTATGTAGAATTTGTGACAGATCTTCTCTGAATGTTTGATAATATTCACTTGTAAAACCATCTGGTCCAGGTCTTCTTTTGGCTGGAGGTTGTTTTATTACCTTTTTCAAATTCTTCTTTTGTAATGGGTCTGTTCAGGTGTTCAACTTTGTTTTGTGTCAGTATAGGTAAGCTGTGAATTTCTAAGTATTTGTCCATTTCCTCTAGTTTTTCGTATTTGTTTGAGTATAATTTTTCATAATATTCCAATATCAGTCCTTTTATTTTAGTTGATTCTGTTGTGACGTTGCCCATTTCATCTCTTACTCAGATTATTTGTGTCTTTTCCTTCATTAGTTTTGCTAGTAGTTTTGTCAATTTTATTGACCTTTTCAAAGAACCAACTCCTGGTTTTGTTGACAGTTTCAGTTGTTCTGTTTTCTATTTCATCTGTAATTTTTAGAATTTCATTTTTCTCAGGGTGTCAGGTTTTTTGCTGTTGTTTTCAATTTGTTGGAGGTGTTGGGCTAGATGGTCATTGGCCATTTTCCCCTGCCTTTTGAGGTGTTTGATTATTGCTATAAATTGATCTCAGATTACGGCTGGCTATTTCCCAGAGGTTTTGGTAAGTGGTGTTTTCATTGTCATTTGTTTCAAGAAACTTTTTAATTTCATTTTTTATTTCTTCTAGTACCCATTTATATATAAGCAAGGTGTTGTTCAGTTTCCAAATGTATGTCCCCCTTCCCTTTATCCTCTTGTTACTTATTTCTAATTTTGTTGCATTGTGGTCTGAGCAAATACTTTGTATTATTTCTGTTTTTTTAATTTATTGATGCTTGCCTTGTGACCTAAAATGTGATCTATCCTGGAGCATGTTCTATGCACACTGCAGAAGAAGGTATACCATGTTTTTTTGGGGTGCATTAGCCTATAAATATCTATAAGGTTGAGCTGGTTTATTGTGTGGTTTATTTCTTGAGCATCTTTGTTGAGTTTTTTCCTGGTAGTTCTAGCTCTTCTTGAGAGGGGTGTATTGAAGTCTCCAACTGCTATTGTAGTGTTGTCTATGTCCTTTTTCAGTTTTTTTAATGTTAGTTTTATATATTTTACAGGGCTTTCATTTGGTGAATAAATATTTATTATTGTTATGTCCTCTTGTTCTATTGACTTTTTCAGCATTATGTAGTGACCTTCCTTGTCCATTTTGGTGTTTTTTGCATTGAAATTTATTTTATCAGAGATTAATATCGTTACTCCTGTTTTTTTCTGGTTGCTATTTTCTTGGTATATTTCCCCCCATCTTTTTCTTTTTAGTCTTTATCTTCATTTTTCAGGTGTGTCTCTTGTAGATAGCATACTGATGGATTTGTAAAATTTTTATCCAATCTGTTACTCTATTTCTCTTCAGTGGTACATTCAAATCATTCATATTCAGTGTGATTATTGCAAGGCAGGGTTTTATTGCTATCATTTTGTTGAGTTCTTTTTGGTGTTGTTGCTAGTTACTTTGGTCCATCCTGCTTTCTATGGCACCTCTACAAAAAGGACATCTCTCAGCGTTTCCTGCAACACTGGTCTTGTTTTTACAAACTCCTTTTGGCTCTGTTTTTCTGGGTATATCATGATCTCTCCTTCATATCTGATGGACAATTTTGCTGGGTACAATATTCTTGGTTGACGGTTGTGTTTTTTTAATTTTTGATATATGTCATTCCACTGTCTTTTTTCTTGCACCGTTTCTGCTGAGAAATCAGCATTTACTCTTATCTGCTCTCCTTTATAGATTACTCTCTATTTCTCCCTTGCTGCTTTCAGAATTCTCTCCTTACTTTTGGTTCTGGAAAATTTGAGTATGATATGCCTTGGTGTTTTTCTTTTGGAGTCTATTCTATATGGTGTTCGCTCAGCTTCTTGAATATATATGCTCTCATTCTTCAATATGCCTGGGAAGTTTTCTTCTAGTAATTCTTCCACAACTTTTTTGGTCCCTTTACTTGCTTCTTCCTTTTCTGAGATCCTGATGATGTACATGTTATTTCTCTTGATGGCGTTTCACATTATTCTTAGGTTTTCTTATTTTTTCTTCTTTTTTTATTTTGCTTTTTTCTCTAGCAGATCAGTGGTGATAATTCTATCTTCTATTTCACTGGTTCTGTGTTCCATCTGTTCAACTCTGTTCATGTGTTCCTCCATCATGTTGACAGCATCTGAAACCTTGGACCTCATATTTTGTATCATGGTTTCTTGTTTTTTTAGTTCCTCTAATGTCTCATTAGTTTTATCTGCATTGTTTTAGATTTTTTTTAATCTTCTCCTGATTTTTGCTTGCAGTGTCCTGTAATTCTTCAAGTTTGTTTTTCACCCACTGAAAATACTCAATCATTGTTCTTTTAAATTCTGTGTCAGAAAGTTCCATCAGACTTTCTGGCTTCATGAAATCCATTGCTACTCTGTCACTTTTGGGGGTGATATCTTGCTTTGGGCTTGTGTGGGGAGTGAGGTAGTCTGCTTCTTTTGGGACATTGCTGCGGTAAAGTTTCTTGTGCCTGAGGTGATAGCTGGTTCTTGATCTGACGTCATTGCTCCAGAAGAAGATTGGGCAGGCACACAAGCAGATTCATGTAGGGTGGGTGCATGAGCAGATGCACATGTGGGTGGAGGGTGGGAGGAACACACATACAGATGCATATGAGAGGGGGGTGTGTGTGGGAGACCTGAATGGAAAACCAGGAAGCCATGGTTTTCCCCTTGAGAATTGAGTTGCCACCGAGCCGAGCTCCAGCTGTCTTACTCTTTCCTGCTTAAGGTGATGGGGTCCCACAATTGGTCCAGCAATCAGCCGTGATCCTCCCTAAGTGACTCACTCAATTACCTTGCTGTCATGCTTGCTTCTGGCAGGTGGGTCCTGCTGCTGCTCCCTGCTCCTTACTTCTGGCAGGTGAATCCTGCTGTGGCTCCCTGCTCTGCACTGTGGATTGCTGCACCCCACCGAGACTTGCTGTACTTTGCCGACACTCTCTGCACCCTGCCAATGCTTGCAGCTCTTGCAGCTCCCAAATGTTTGTGTTGGTTCACAGCAATGTTTTGAGAAGCACTTATGTATTTGTACTTTCTTTTTGTCCAGAGGCCTTGCAGGCCAAGGGCCTGACAGCAAAGTACCTGAATGAGCAAGGAGAAAGTTCCCTTCTGGAAGTAGTTTCTCACCTCTGTCAAGGGGCCCAGGACCTCCCTTTTGCCCGAGTTAAGAGGTTCTGTGTGGTCAAGCCAGACAGCGGTTTGTTCCCAAAAGTACTTGCTTGCTCCTGGTGGGTGGGTCCCACAGTGACTCTGCTGGTGGCTTCTGGCTGGGACTTAACTGGAGGATTTGGCTGGGGCCTGCAGCTCACTACTCCTGTGGCTCCCAAACGAATTCTTTTATTTTAATAAAAGTTCTGACTCACGGGGTGGGCTGCCCTCGGCCCCCGGCTCGGGGCGAGGTGTCGCGGCCCTCAGGGTGAGCTCCTTAGTCCCCAGATTGTGCCGTCTGACCCCTGGGTGGGGAAGGAGAAGAAAAAAAAAAGAATGCCTAAGGTATCCAGAGCATGTTACCTAGGCCACCTTCTGCCACCCTCCCCCCCAGTAAACCTGAAAGCAACACCCTCAAAGCCCTTCTATTTGTAACTCACAAGTTTGTTCTTTCTAGGTTTGCTCCCCTTCCTATAGGTAACCTTAACTCTGAGTTTTACTCCAGAATTGACCCTGAACCCAGTGCCAGTGACAAAAAGGAAATACAACTGACAGCTACGGAAGCAAAGGAGGATGGAGCCTCTGGGTTCAACCAGCCATCCCCACTGGACCCACCTGGGAAAACACTTTGCAGTCCAGAGGGGAGCAAATGACAGGAAAATATCTTCTAACAGAGCAAGAAGGCAAGCAGTTGTAACCCAAGACCACCAGTAAGGTGATAAAGCGTCCTCCCTTCCCCCCTTTATATCTACGCCCCTGTTCAGCATGAAGAAGCCAGAGAGTCGGCATCCAATTCCCAAATCAATGAGACAGTTGGCTTAATTACCATTGGAAAATGCTTGTCATTCCTCTGTAGCATCTGGTCCCCACTGGACTCTCATCATTTCCTTCACCTGCTCCCCCCACCGACCAAACTGTGCAGCTCTGCAACTGCATCCTGGCCCATCCTCACCCTTCTGTCCCCAACCCTCACCTCCTTGTACCCCCAATATGTTTTTCCCAATAAAAAAAAGTTTTAAAAAAATCTTTTATAATGAAATCTTAAAAAAAAGTTCTGACTCAAATTCCTGTTGTCCACATTGCACCACATCAGTCTCTGTGTGCCACATAGGTATCTCTGGTAGCCCGTTTCTATATAGCTTGCTGCTCCTCCAGCTCCTTACTCAGTTTCCTTCGTTGCTGCCATCTTGATTCTGGGCCCCTACAATGTACTTTATTGATGGTACATGACAAGATGGGCTATCCAAGCTCCTCCCCTTTCTCAGGGGGACTGGATGGCAAGTGTGTCAAGGATGTGAGATTCTCAGTGTGTGTGTGGATTGAGTTGGGGTAAGGACTTCCCAGCAGCTCTCTTCTAGTGCTATTGCTAGGGCTGGTATTCCAAGGGGCTCTTATTGTTTGGAGGCCATGTGAACCGCCAGGTCAACCTCCTGGTTGATTTATTGTCATACCAGGAAATGAGTTTGACAAAGTGGCCATTCAAGGCAATGCCAGCCCCAGCATCAAAGGCAGAAGATTGGATGTCACTGTTAAAAATCACAGGAGACAATCTAGTCTTCAGTGTATCCCAACATACCCTTTAGAGGCCATTCTGATGCCTGCTTTACTACTTTCTTTTTTTTTTTTAAATAAGTTCTTTTATCATTTTGTGTGTGTGTACTGTCAAATCGGGTCTGACTGATACAGGAGGAAATTATCCCTCTTTCTTCAGCTGAGCATCTGGTGGATTAGAACCATGTACCTCTGGAATTACAGTGCAGCTTCTTGGCACTAGGCCACCAGAATTCCCTTGCTTTACTACTTTCTTGATGTCATCATATTTGGTAGCTTTCTCCAAATGGCAAGTAAGATCCACAGCTGCCATGCCAGGAAGTTTCCCATTCAGCTCAGAAATAACCTTGCCCACAGCCTCGGCAGCACCAGTAGATGCAGGGATGATGTTCTGGGCAGCTTCATGACTATCACACCACAGCTTTCCAGAGGGGCTATCCACAGTCTTCTGGATGGCAGTAATGGCATGGACTGTGGTCATGAGTCCCTCTACGATGCCGAAGCTGTCATGGATGACCTTGGTCAGAGGAGCCAAACAGTTGGTGATGCAGGAGGCGTTGCTGATAATCTTGAGAGAGTTGTCATAGTTTTCATGGTTCACACCCATCACAAACATGACGGTTTTGGCAGAAGGAGCAGAGATGATTACCTGTTCGGCATCACTCTTCAAGTGATCCCCAGCCTTCTCCAAGGTTGTGAAGTTACCACAACATACTCAGCACCAGCATCATAATTTATTTTTAAAATACTGCCCCCACCACACACACTGTGAGCAGGATAAACACATTTTGAGCAAACACTGAAGATTAATGCAGACTTGCAAATTATGTTGTTGTTAGGTGCTGAGTGTCATTTTGAGTGTCCTCTAACCTGAAGAGTTTATCTTCCAGCACTATTATCAGACAATATTCTGCTGCTATTTGTATGTTTCTTTGCCCCCCCCCGCCTTGCTGTGTACCGTAGAATTGGATCTGAATGGCACAGGAGGAGATTGCTCCTTCTCCAGCAGAGCATCTGGTGGATTCGAACCATATGCCTTTGGTATTGTAGTGCAGCTTCTTTGTCACTCAGCCACCAGTGCTCCCTAGTTGTAGGAGTTTTGAGGGTATATTGTCCTCTTCCTTAGTCTGGAGGCTCTGCTATATCCTGTTCAACATAGGTAACATTGTTGGTATTAAAAGTATTCTTTAAAATGGGGGGGAGGGGGGGTTTGTGCGGGGAGAAGAGTGCAACAATGAATGAAAGGAATTCCAAAATCTCTGTA
>NW_006399783.1:11127246-11140617 GCF_000299155.1 Elephantulus edwardii
CGGTGACTGGGGTAATCGGGATGGGTGTGTCAGAGGCGGTGCGGTTGGCGCAGGATAGAGCAGGGTTTAGGGCTGTTATTCATAGGGTCGCTATGAGTCGCAAACGACTCGATGGCACATAACAAAATAACAGCACAATCTAATATATACATTTATCAGTGCCTATATATACTGTAGACTTTCTACAACTCACTTTTTTTATAAATGAAAATTTTATTTTATATTGGTTTACTTACAAAGTATGTACATGTTGTTTTTACACTAATCTTTCCCATTCCCTTGACCTATCCCTCCCTCCACCCAGCAAATTTTGTGACCCTATGATTAACCATCTCCCACTCCCACCCCCACTCACCCTAACCCTTCTGCTTCCCCCACTTGGGTACTTATACATGTTCTACAATAATGGTCTTATACGATATTTGTCCTTATGGGGTTGAGTTAGTTTACTTAGTATAAAGCTCTCCAGTCCCTCCCAAGTTAGTAATTTACAAAATTATTGCTCCTGCATGCTGCACAGTATTCTGTCATATGAATGTACCATAACTTCTTAATCTGTTCAGTTGTGGTTGGACATTTGGTCTGTTTCCATGTTATTGCAATGGTGAATAATGCTGCTATGAACACTGGTGTACAAGTCTCCATTTGTGTTTCAGTTCTCATTTTCTTGGGGTATATTCCAAACATGGAATAGCTATAGGGTTATAGGGAATTTCTAGGTTCAGCTTTTTGATGAAATGCCAAACTGCCTTCCAGAGTGGTTATACCATTTTACAATCCCACCAACAATGTATAAGAGTTCCAATCTCACCACAACCTCTCCAACATTTATTACTTGCTATCCTGTTAAACTTTGCCACTGTTACTGGGGCGAGGTGGTGTCTCATAGTGGTTTTGATTTGCATCTCCCTTACCGCCAGTGATTTGGAGCATTTCTTTATGTGTGTTTGTCATTCAAATATTTTCCTCTGTGAAAATTCTTTCCATGTCTTTTGCCCATTTTGTCATTGTGTTATTAGTCTTTTTCTTGTGGAGGTCCTGTAGGATTTGGCAATTTTTGATATGAGATCCTTGTCTATGATGATGTAGTCAAAAGTTTGTTTTCAGTCAGCAGGTTTTCTTTTCGCTCTGTTGGAAAAAATTTTTGATGCGCACAGGGATTTAATCTTTAGAAGGTCCCATTCATCAATTTTATCCTGTAAAGACTGTGCATTTTTGGCTGTATTTGACAGTCTCTATGTACCATAGACTAGGCTGTCTAAGTTTGATCTCATTTTGTCTCTGAAGAACTTTATGGTTTTTGGGCTTTACTCCAGGTCGCTGATCTAACTTGAGTTGACTTTTGTGTATTGTGTGAGATGTGGATCCTGTTTCAGCTTTTCAATTTGCTTTTAAACTTATTTTGTCTTATGTATCTTTCGCTATCACTAGCTTTTTCCTTTAATGTCAATGGATGAATTTTAGTTCCATAATTTAATCTTCTCTGAATGGCCATTTTAATTGCTTCTAATATCTTATTTGAAAATGCCACAATAAGCATTCTTATAATTGTGTATTTCCTTACATTTTTCTAGATGTAGAGTTGAAATTGTCTTCCAATTTCATCATCTTACATTTCCACTCAGCATAGAAGACGGCCTGTTTTCTCATATTCTTGATACTAATATCTCATCTCAGTTTATTGCCGTCAAGTCAGAAACAACTCATACCTGACCCTCTAGTGGGTTTTCAAGGCTATTGATGGAGTGGGAGGAAGTTGTCTTTCTTCCACAGAGCCACTGTTGGATTCCAACTGCTAGAGAGGTGTGACCTTTGAGTTAGTAGAGAAACCTCCTATGGGCCATGCCACCTCTTGTTGTGTACCACTGAGAAGGAAATGACTCATAGTTGACCATCCAATAAGATTTTAGAGGAGTAAATTGAATGGGAAGAGATTACTCGTCTTTCTCCTGTAGAACACCTGGTAGATTTGAACGGAGTGCCTTTGAGTTGGGAGTACAATTCCTTATCCAGAGCCACCAAAACTCCCTACCAGGGTGCTAGTCTTTGAAATCTTTCCCTGAAGAGGAGTCTCTCTCTCTCTCTCACACACACACTCCACAGAGAATTATCTTCCTATTTATATTTTGAGGTTTATAAGCACTGGTGAGATGAAAAATATTTCCACATGAGTGCTGGTGACCTAATTGGGTAAGCAGTTCTGTCAACCCAAAGGCAGGGGTTGGAATCCACCACCTGCTCCTGGGTAAAGCTAGTCAATTTCCTTCTATGAGATTGGCAATCTTTGAAAACCCGCTGGAGGGTCAGCTATAAGTTGGTTTCAACTCGATGGAAAAACAACCAGACAATGGAAATTCGATTAAACATAGTCTCTCCCTAGTAGTCAACTTAATAGCATTGTTTTTCTTTTTAAAATGAGTGGTTAGATGAAAGAAAGGATACAATCTTTTCAGGCCTCAGATTTGGTGGAAAAAATCCCCCAATTTATCCTTGTACTTGGTCAAAGGAGGCCTTGGCAGAGGAGAGTGTCCTGTTGCAGAGAGAGAAGCTAAGGTTCCTCACGTGAGTGAGGGCTGCCTGCCCAGCGTGAGCTTGTGGAACTCGGCACACAGCACACACACTCCGTTCAGTCATCCAAGTGCCTATGGGTAAATACCACGACATTTACGCATTTTGTAAGGAGATATGTGTTTTGGAGGAATTTATCTCCTGAAATCATAGAGCTGGACATTGGTAAAACTTCCTGAGAAAAGATAAAAGCAATAATAATCCCGATACACAGCCAAATTCACAGGGTGACGTCATTCTTCAAGAATGACTGCCAAATGCCCTCTTGCGAGTGGACTCCCACTCATATTCCAACCAATCAGAACAGGAAGAGGCAAACTCATTCAGCCAACCATAACTCAGCATTTCTCGGACTCTAAATCTGGTTTGTTCTAGACTCCTGTGGGTAATAGAACTTTCGGGACTCAGTTGGAGAAGTGGGTGGGTAAAGGGATAACTTTCCAAGCATTCCAAGCATTACACATTGAAAATGGAAAGTGCACATGAATAATAAAACAATGAACATTTATTGAGCAATTACACGTCAATCATGTTCAGAACTCACAGTAACCCTATGAGGCTGGTATTTGGATTACTTCCATTTTACAAGAAAAGAAAATTCCCTCAGAGAGTTTACGTAGTCTGTTCGAGGTCACACAGTAAGTGGTAGGGGAATTTTTTTCTTGCTCTTAGCTGCTTTTTTTTTTTTATCCCTGTGAAATAGTCGTTGTTGGCACGGAAACTAAACAAGTGCTTCACATGTGCCAGGTACTGTGCTAAGGACTTTAGATGTGTTAATGTATAGCTGTCTATAGAATTTCAAGAGTTGATTTTTCAGAAGGCAATAGCCAGGCCTTTCTTCTGACATGCCTCTAAGTAGTCTCGACCCCCACTAATCTTTCAAATACCAGCAAAGAACATTAATTTCTTGCAACACCCAGGGATTCATTTTACATCCTGACTAATAAAACAAAACAAACATGAAACTTACCCTAAACATGTCTCCGTTTGAGACATTTTGATCAAGGCAGACAGTGCGGATCTTAATTTTCATGCACATCCCTGCCCCAGCAGTCTATATATTTAACTGAGGGAGTGAGAAGTACAATGGGGATCCAATGGGGCCCTGCCAAGACTGGTAGATGATAATGCTCAGTTGTTATTGTTATTGTTAGCTCCTGTGGAGCCAGCCCAAACTCATGATGGCGCTGTGCATAATGCAACAAAAAGCCCAGATCAGCTCTATCCTCATGATCAGTTTACACACTGACCTGCTGTGATCCATAGGGTTTCAATGGATGAGTTTTGCAATTAAATCTCCGGGCCTTTCTTCCTAGGATGTCTTAGTTTGGAATCTTTGCTGCCACCTGTTAACATGATGACAACCTACACATAAGCCTCCATTGAAAGACAGATGATAGCTGTGGATGAGTTATGTTGACAGGGAATTGAACTTGGTCTCTAGACTGAAAGGTGAGACTTCGACTAACCAAGAACTTCACTACGACCTGTAGTAGAACCCAATATACATTTTAAATGCTGGCATGAAAGTTGAAAGGATTGGATCTTATAGCCCAAGTCAGAAGATGTGAACAATGGATTGCAAAGTGGTGGGACTTGAGCACTTCAGACCCTTTGTCCCATCCTCTCCTCCCAGGCAGTTCATCAGTGTTCTGGGTCAGTTTTGATATCCCTTAGATGGTGTCAAACACGTAGAGAATGCTCACACATGTACACACAGGGCCTTCAGCACTAGTTGTCAGGAACCTGTGTCCACAGACCTATTTGCATAGAGTCATAAGCAGGTAGAGTCCCACCCACGGGGGGCTGTTGTGCCCATAGTTACAGATACATCCACTGAGATGCATCCAGAGAGCACACACATGCGCGCGGGCACACACACATTCATGCTTCGAATCTGGTGGCAATTCTGAGAGGAACTTCTGTAGTTACTGCTAGTGGTTGCATCAATCCACCACTACCCATCTTTCTTTGGTGCCTATAGCCTACGGAGGAGCGCAGTGTTGGGCTCATGAGCCAGCCAGGAGGGTCCTAGCTTCAGAATCGGGAGAACTCAGGTTAAGGAGGGGGGAAAATGTGTTGGTAAATTCACTGTGTTGCTGGTGGGCTGTTTGAGAGAGCTTGTCAGAAAAGCTACAGGGAGCTGGCTTGGGTTCAGACATCTTCCAGGAACACAGAAAACAACCACATTTTACTAATTATAGCAAAGGAAAACACGCTACGATTACAGCTAAATTACATTAAGACATAACTTTCTGGCTGGGCCTAGGCTCTATCTCCCTGGCTCAGGTTTCAGCCAGGCTGGGCGGTGACACAGGCGGCGGGTGGGCGGCTGGGCGGTAGGGGAGGCCTGGGTCAGGGTAGGTCTGGAGGCTCTGTTCTGGTGGGGTCTTGACCCTGGGGTGAGGATGGGGAGTCCTTGGGCTTGTTGGAGCTAGGTGACTGGCATCTTCCCATCCTTTGTGGGGCTTTCCCTGGGCCCCAGAGCTGGAACAAACCCTGCTAAGAGGTCGCTGAGTCATCCAGCGCCTCCTGCCCGTCCCTCCCCAGTTGAGGATCAGAGAACACTCAGAGAACACGAGGGCTGAGAGGAAGGTCCTGGGGCTAACCCTCTAGTCCTCTGATCGCTCAGCAGGTAACTTGAGTGGGTTGTTTTTCTAAACCCTTTTTCCTGTGGCTGGCCACCAGCACTGTCTTCCTAGGGGGCGGGGTCTGCACCTGCCAAGAGGAGCTTGGCACCTGTCTGGGGAGCTGGGATTTAGAGGCTTTTCTTCCATCTTCGTGTAATTATTCCTGGAGGACCCAAATGTGTGATTAGTGCACTGCAGAGGCAGGAAGGAAAAGAAAAAGGAAGGATGGAAGGAAGGATAGAAGGAAGGATGGAAGGAAGGAAAGAAGGAAGGAGAGGAAAGGATGGAGGGAGGAAAGGAGAGAGGGAGAGAAGGAGAGAGGCAGGTAGTAATGAGCACAAGAAAGACAGCTGTGGAGCGCTTGCCAAATGCCAGCCATGGTACATATGGTCCTTCTTGAACCTTTACAATAGCCTTGAGGACAGGACCTGAGCCTTATTCTTCCATGGTTTCTGGAGCTCTAGGTACTCAGTAATCATTTCAATATTTCCATGAATGAACAAAAGAGGCCAGGGAGGCAGGTAATGTCTCTACTTTACAGATGAGACTGCAGGGGCTTGGCAAGGGCTGTGCCCGAGGCTGCACAGCTGTGATGTGGTAGGGCTGGGTCCGAACCCTGATCTGTTTAGCTCCAGCACTTCCTCAGTTGCCCGTGTGTCCAGGATACTCACCTTCAGGTACTAATCAATGCTGAAGAGAGTGAACCCCCAGCTACGATGAGGTCTTGGTCTGGCTTGCATCTTGTCTGACACAGGGGACCATCAGTGTACTTTTCATTCCACCACATGATGTGCTAAGTGCTTTAAATGTGTTATCACATTACAATCTGGGGGTGTGGAAGGCTTCTTTGTATCCTTATTCTTTAGAGAATGATTGGGCTCAGAGGGGAACAGAGACTTGACTGGGTTCACATAGCTGCTAATGGGGGTGCTGAGGTTCCCATCGTGGTCTGTGTGTATCCTTGTCACGGTAGATCTTCCTTTTAGTCATCTTCTCAGGACCTGTCCGATGGTCAGGAGTAGAGAGCAGGGTTGGGACCCATTGGGTTTTCACTCTATGGAAGAATAAGATTTACACTGTCCCTCCAAGCACAGCCCTTATTAGCTGTCTGTTCCCCAGGTCTCCTCTCTATGCGTGTAGGGCTTGACCAGGCCTCTTGGGCTCAGCTCAGGAAAAACACCCGAGTCAGTGCTGGGTGCCTGGGGAGCTGGGTCTGCCCAGCACCAGGACCTCAGGTGGTGTGGCCACGGGCATGAGGAGCAGCTGGGCTGTGGTCTGTTGGCCACTGCGAATTGGCCAGTTTTACTAGTGTTTATAATCCACAATTTTAATAATGTAATGTTATGCTTGGCCTAGATTCCCCCTACAGGGCCGAAAGCTTGCCTCCAAGATGGTCTCTATTTTCTTGCAACTCCTGCCCTGAAGTAAGCTGAAGAAGGAAAGACCTTGAGGAGGCTGGGGCTAGGAGACTGAGGTAGAGGTAGGGAGGGAACGAGAACTCCAGCTGACATTTGTAGAGTATCTACTGTGTGCTATGTGAATTTTCTTATGTGGTTGCATGTAATTCTCACAGCAATCCAGTAGATTATGTTTTCTGTACTTTTTGTAGATAGAAAAACTGGGGCCTAAACACAGAAACTGCCTGCCTGAGGTCGCACAGCCAGCTTGTGGGTGAATTTGGGATTTGATCTCACATTAAAGGCAGGGCCCTGTGCTCTCTATGGACACCCAGCCAGCTCCACTGAGGCAGGAGCAACTAGGCCAGGCCCCTCCCTTTAGGAAAAGGTTCAGCTTGGAGCCAGGCCCAGCTGAAGCTATTCAATGACCGTTACCTCCAAGCATCAGCTCTGACTGTTTCTTGTCTTGAAGAAATGGTGACGTCAGATGCTACCACTGACATTTTAGCTGTGTGAGTCGGGTAATAAGTACAAGTGTGCTGATCACTCTGAGTTGCTGTTGGGTCTGCTCTGACTCATGGCGACCTCATGTACGGTAGAACTTGGCAATGCCAGTCCCTGTTCCATACATTCACAGTTGTGTGCTTGTGTCCAACGGCCTGCCAGCTATTGTTGTGGCTGTTGGGCTTCCCTTGTCTGTGCTGGCCCCCCACCTCATCAAACATGATGCCCTTTGCCAGGGAGCAATCTCCTCTTTCTCGCTCCACCCCCCCCACACCTTTTTTCCATTTCACTCTATTGGAAAAAAGGTTGTGTTGTTTTTTTTTTTTAATTTTGTATTGGTTTACTTACAAAGTTCATATGCATTGCATTTAGTACTATTCTTATTTCACATTGTGTTTTATAAAATTAATCAACATTGAACTATGCCCACCATTGCCCTATCTTTCCAGACCCCTACTGGATCTTACCCATTTCCCTTATCTACTACTCCCTCCACCCATCAAATTATGCAACCCTATGAATTTTCTCCCATTCATTGTTAACTCTCTGGTCCTACTCTCACCCAAACCCCTACCTTGGATCCTTTTGCACGTTTTACTAATCATTTTCCTATTTCTACAATAGTGGTCTTATACAGTATTTGTCCTTATGGGACTAAGTTCACTCAGCATAATGCTCTCCAGTTTCTCCCAAGTTATGTAGTAATTTTCAAAATCATTGCTCCTGAATGCTGCATAGTATTCCATTGTGTGAATTTACCATGAGTTCTCAATCCATTCGATTGTGGTTGGACATGTGGGTGGTTTCCATGTTCTTGTGATGTGGATAGTGCTGCATCTCAGTTCTAATTTTCTTGGGGTGTATTCCAAGACTGGAATAGCCAGGTCATATGGAATGTCTATTTGCAGCTTTTTGAGGAAGCTCCAAACTGTCTCCCAGAACAGTTGTACCATTTTACAATCCCATCAATAGTATATGAGAGTTCCCACCTCTCCATATCCTCTCTAACATTTCTTGCTTGCTGTCCTGTTAAACTTTGCCAGGAAGTAGTATCTCTTGATGAAGCATCCAAGTAAGTGAGCCAATACCCTAATCTTCTCATTTGGGGGTTTAAGTAGCAAGCCCTCAATGAAGTGAGAGAAGAATGTAGAACAAGATTAAAAAAATAGTAAAAAAAAGATGACAATTACTGATCGGATAGAGATGGGTAGAACTGCCAAGACTATGACTGCAGACATTCTTCAAACTTGAAATTGAGTCCACCCCTGGGACAGCCATTGTTGTTGTTGGGCATCGTTGAATCTACTACGACTCGTAGACACTGAGAGCAACAAATCTGAACCTTGTCTTACCATCACCACCCTCACAATCTTCAACTGTGAATGCCCCTTCAGTCCATCTTGTTGAGGGTCTTCCTCTCCTTCACTATCGTCTACTTTTCTTCTCATGGTGTCTTTTCCTATCACTGGCCCCTCCTGACATGCCAATCTTTACCTCTAGGGAGCACTCTGACTACACTTCCTCCAAGATAGATTTGTTTGTTCTTTTGGAAGACAGTTCTTTTAGTATGTTGTTGTGTACCATTGAGTCAGGACCAACCTATAACTGACCCTCCAGCAGATTTTCAGAGGTAGTAAATGGCACAAGAGGAGATCATATTTCTTTTTTGAAGCAGCTGGTGGATTTGAACCATGTGCCTTTGTGTTGGGAGCACAATTCCTTACCACTAAGCCACCAGAGTTTAGATTGGCCTGTAATACATACAATCAATCATACTGATTGTTCAAAAGGGCAGGTTTTGGTGTGGATTTGTGGTTTTTTTGTTTTGTTTTGTTTTTAATGACAGCCTTTGTTCAAAAACAAGGTCCAGAAGGCAGGAACAGGAAAGAAAGGAAAAATGGAAATGAGGGACCCAGGAGAGAAATGAGAAGAGTGAGGAGATTACAACTCGTATCATGAAACATAATGTTTATGAATTGTTGAATAGGACACCAAAATGCTCTGTAAGCTTTCAACTAATCACAATGAAATGTTAAAAAAAAAAGAAAAAGTAAGAAACAAAACAAAATCTCAGACATTATCCTGCAATCTACGGAATTACCTTCAGCTGATTTTTAGAAATAGATTATCAGCCCTTTCTTCCTCGTCTGTCTTAGCCTGGAAGCTCTGCTGAAACCTGTGCACCCTGGGTGCCCCTGCTTGTATTTGAAGTCCTGATGACATAATTTCCAATGTCACAGTATCACACAAGCTACCACAGCATAGTAAACACACAGAAGGGTGGCTGTTGTTAGGTACCATTGAGTCATAGTAAACACACAGAAGGGTGGCTGTTATTAGATGCCGTTGAGTCAACAAGGGCTCGTAGTCACCCTGTGCACAACAGATGGCCCTATCCTGTGTCGTCCTCATGTCTACTCTGCTCCAGCCCATTGTTGTCTGGTTGAGGGTTATCCTTTCTTTCACGGACACTGTACCTTTTTATCCTTTTCCAAAGACTGGCCTCTATTGACAACATGCCCAAAGAATGTGAGATGAAATCTCAACATCAAGTAAATGAGAATCTTTCCCACTGGACCAATAGGCAACATCACGATAGATGGAGAAACGATTCAAGTTGTAAAGGATTCCATCATACTTGGATCTACAATCAACATCCATGATTGCTGCTGTTGTTAGGTCCCGTCGAGTACGACTCATAGCAACTCTGAACAACAGATCTGAAGCCTGTCCTATCCTATGATGGCAGTTTGAAGACTATGCACCTGATTCAGGTCATGGTCTTTTCAGTCACCTGCTATCCATATGAGACAATGAATAAGGATGACAGAAGAAGAATTGATGCCTTTGAGCTGTGATGTTGGAGAAGAGTTCTGAGTTTCCCATGGACAGCCAAAAGACAAGTAGGACTTTCTCTTGGAGAAGGTACTGCCAGAGTGCTCCTTGGAGGGAAGGATAGCAAAACTTCATCTCTCATACTTTGAGCATGTTAGAAGAGGTTATTTCTTGGAAAGGGACATCATGCTTGGAAGGGTGGAGGGTCAACAAAAGAGAGGAAGACTCTCAATGAGAAGGATTGACACCCACGGCAGCAGCAGTCAAGAAATCAAAAGATGTGAAAAGATTAGAAAAAAATTGGAAAAAATCTGCTGTCAAGGACCTTTATGGAGTTCTAAAGAGCAAGGATATCAGTTTAAAGACAAAGATGCACCTAGTCCACGGTCTTTTCCAATTATTTCCTGCACATATGAAAACTGGACAATGAATAAAAGTAGAATAGATACCTTTGAATGTGGGGTTGGCTTCGAGTATTGAATATATATATCATGGGCTGCTAAAAGTGTAAACCAATCAGTCTTGGAAGAAGTGTAATTAGATGAGTGGTAGTTGCTGACAGTTACAGGGCCTTATAGGGACTTACAGAAGTACATCATGCATCTTAACTAACTTTTCAGTGTTTTTTTTTATCATTAATTTTAATGAAAGTTTACAGAGACTTTGGTTTTCCATTCATTCATTGTTACACTTTTCTCCCTGCCCACTCCTCTCCTCCAGTTTTTTCTTCTATTTGAAAAGTAAAAGAAAAATTCTTTCATTGTTATACAATCCCTCTCCCCAAGTCCACTCCAATATGCAGCCTTCATTCTGGACTCTTGTCATGACAATAATACCTAATCATACATCCCTTTTAAACAGTTCTCTCCCTCATCTGTTTCAATTCAGTATACATAATTTATCCCATCTTTCTCAGTCTCCCCCCAGCCCCAATGTCAGTCCCGTTTTACAACAGTGGCACACGGCAGTATTTGTCCTTTTGTGACTGAGATATTTCACTCAGCATAATGTCCTCCAGGGTCATCCACTTTGAATAATATTGCATGAGTTTCTTGTTTTTCAGTGCAGCATAGTATTCCATTGTGTGAATATACCACAGCTTCTCTGCTCATTCGCTTGTTAGTGGGCACTTGGGTTGTTTCCAACTCTTAGCTATTGTGAACAAAGCCACAATAAACATGGGTGTGCATATATCTGCTTGGGTGGTGGTTATAGTTTCTTTAGGGTATATTCCCAGTAGTGGAATTGCTGGGTCAAATGGTATTTCTATTTACAACTTTTTGAGAAAGAGCTATACTGCCTTCCATAATGGTTGTACCATTTTACACTCCCACCAACACTAAGGATTCCAGTTTCTCCGCAACCTCGAAAGTACTTGTTGCTTGCTATTATGTTAAATTTTGCTATTCTTACTGGGGTGAGATGATATCTCATTGTTGTTTTGATTTGCATCTCTCTTTGATCTAGGGATTTTGAACATTTCTTCATGTGTTTGCCACCTGAATGTCTTCTTTGGTGAATTGTCTGTTCATACCCTGTGCCCATTTTTCAATTGGGTTGTTAACCTTTATCTTGTTGTGGTGCTTGAGTATTTTATAAATTCTAGATATAAGTCCCTTATCTGACATGTCATTACCAAATATTTTTTCCCAGTCTGTGGCTTCCCTTTTTACCCTTGTTGGAGAGTTTTTGGATGTGCATAGGGATTTGCTTCTTAGAACGTCCCATTCATCTATTTTATCCTCTCCTGGTTGTAGATTTTCCAGGATGCTTAGAAGACTGTTTATGTTGTGGATTAGGACTTCTAGAGTTCTTCCAAACTTTTCTCTAATGAAGTTTATAGTCCTTGGTTTTAGTCCCAGGTTTTCGGAGGCTATGACTTTCCATAGGAATATTGTCCATCCTTCTTCATTGCAGCTGCTTATACTTTGGAAGCACCAGAGTTACGCTTCCTATGGGTTAACACGCAGTTCACCACCAGAATTCCCAAAAGGCAGAAACAAGATGCTCAGTGGGATGGAACGGCACAGCGGCTGCAGTGATGCACCCAAACATAGTATAGTGCTTATGAGGATGGCACAGGGCTGCCTGGTGCTTCAGTTCCTTTGTAAGTGTTGTTATTGTTAGGTGCCAGCAAGACAATTATTGTTCCTATCATTGTGACCTTATGAACAATAGATGTGAACCTTGCCCCATCCTGCGCCACCCTCATGATCTCTGATTGCTTCAGCCTATATATAGCATTGCAAGTTGCAATCAGTTAGATGGCATCTAACCACCACCACCACCACCACCACCAGGTTTATGTTTTAGAGATGAGGGTGAACATTTCCCATCATTCTCTTATGAAATCCTTATAACAGCCATTTGAAACTGAGCAATGTGCCTGTGGTCCTACAGCCAGCAAGTGACAGAGCACACACACACTGCCATGTCCTTGCTGTCTGTAATTTGTAGCTCAATTTTCTCATCTGTGAAATATGACTGATAGTTCCAACCTTGAAGGACTGGTATGACAAAATTAAAAAGTGAAAATACAGTACATAGGACAAAGTTAGCACTTACAAAATTACTGTCTCCATCTGTAATTCTGCAAGAATTTAGTGGTGTTCTAGCAGACACAGGGCTAGAAGCCCCGGACACAGTGGAATGGACGCGCAGACAGCAGTTGCCCTAGCGGAATTCACAGCTCAGTGCGGAGACACGCACTCAGCAAACAAGTGCGCATATCTGACTGGATGATTTCAGCATGCCCTGTGCGAGCAGAGAGAAGCATGGGGGCGCGAGTGCGAACTGGGGATGCATAGGATAGTTGAGGGAAACTGAGGTTAGGAAGCCTCTGAGCACGTGGTACAGAGGGAGGCTCCCATGCACAGCAGTGGAAGGAACCTTCTAGGCCGAGGAAGGGACTATTTCTCCTTCTCCTTTACAGCAGCCAGGAAACCCCTGGGTGGTCTGATTCCAGCGGCCCAGCCTGAACTGATTGCCTGCGGCAACGTTCCTGACCTTGGTAAAACGTGCCTGTTCTGCAGGCAAGTGTCACCTGCAGGGCAGCTGGGAGCTTGCACAGCTGATGGGGGCATTGGGGGTGGGGTTTGGGTCTGACGTTTCCAGAGGTCAGACTACAGTCTAGTCTGTCTATTTTGAGCCTGACTGTGAGATGAGATTTAGACCTGCCTTTTGCTGAGTTAATTGCCACTAGGATTTCTGGTTTAAATATTATTTTAGCTGCTTATTTCCTATGAGAAATGCCTCAGTTTACCTGCTCAGTGAAATGGGATCTTCATACCCACCTCTCTAGACTGTTTTGAAGATTTAATGGAATGAGTTTTATACTCAGCTGAAACTTATAGAGAGCACATTAGTTGCCAGGCACTGGGCTAAGCACTCAACCCTCATTCATTCTCTCCTCTCCTCTCCTCTCCTCTCCTCTCCTC
>NW_006399783.1:11140932-11163712 GCF_000299155.1 Elephantulus edwardii
CTGCTGGTCTCGAGAGAGCTCCTTACTGGACCGCTAGAGCTCCATTTAATCCATATCACAAAAGAAATACTATTATGGCCCCTGTACTATGGAAAATGGAGAAGAAAAAAAAAGAAACTTGGCAAAAGTCATAGAACTGCTGTTAGAGTTTACAAGGGAAGATGAAAACACACAAATTAACTACAAACATGAAACAAAACAATTACAACTGATTTAGTAAACTGTTATGCAAATTATCTATGAACCAAATCTGTTTCCTCCCAATCCACCTTTCCCCTGTTGGCTCCAGCCAGGACCTTTGCAGGGTGCAGGGCTTGGTGGGGGGGGTCCTGTGTCTTCTGGCTTCTCTCTCAGAATCATGATGGTAGGCCGCAGATGTACTTTCCAATGCCTTCAGATGAGATCCCATAGATTGCTAGAGGTGCCATCTTTAACAAAAATATAAGCTGCCCATGAAATGAAATGTAAACTTTATAAAAACAACAAAGAAGTGGTTTTAGTACAGTACATCCTAGATATTGTATGGGATATACTTATACTAAAACATTTATCTAAAAAGCACATTAAAAAGACATCTTTTCCTTATTTTATCTGGTAAACTTATATACTCCCCTAGAGCCACTCTGTCTGCATAAAAAGAAGACAAAATTCATCACAAATCTTAAAACTCTGTGCTGATATCAAACTGCCTCAACTATAGCACTATGTTGTTGGGTACCGTCAAGTCAGAACCGACCCACAGCTGACCCTCTGCAGGGTCTTCAGAGGCAGTTAGTCGCATGGAAATATATATTTATGGTTTTTAAAAAACCTTGAAATAATTTTGGGACTAGCTTATATCTGCTGGTAATTAAAAATCTGTGTTTGTTCAATGTTAAGATTTAAATTATTATTATTATTATTTTGTCATTCTATTTTGACATTTGAAATGGTAAACTGTGGCCCACGAGCCAAATCCAGTCCATAATAAAAATATATTTGTTGGCACACAGCCACTTATTTATCATCTATGACTGCTTTCATTTTATATTATCAGAACAGAATAGTTGTGACAGAAACCATAGAAGCCTATAATACTTACTATCCGACTCTTCCTCGAGTTTGCCAAGCCCCCTGATGTGTTTTAGTCCTTCACTGTTATTCTTCCTGCTGATGGGAGCGTGTGTCCTCACTAGCAGCTAACATGCCCACGTGCACATTGAAGCAACAGAGGCTCAGGGGCAGATCTCTCACTTTCCAGGCCAGAGACCTGTGTTCAAGTCAATACAACTCATGTACAGCTACCACACATCGGTCAGTGGAGGTTTGCATGTTGTCATGATGCTGCCCCCTGTCAGTAGTTTCCAGCCTATGATGGACTAGGAAGAAAGACCAGGCAATCTGCTTCCAAGAATACACCAATGAAAACCTGAAGGATCACAATGGTATCGTCTGAAACCCAGCATGTGAGTGGTATGGGACTGAAGGTGCTTGTTCCTTTGTGAATAGTGGTCCCTGAGTTGGGGGGAACTAACATCAGCAAAAACTTGCATGTGAAGATGGTAGAGGATGACTAACAGCTAGATACCACTTTGAACCTCTTAGCATTGTACTTGACATATGGTGACTGTCCAGTGGGGATGAGTGCTCCATCCCCCAACCTTTCTTTTCGGATTCCTTCCACTTTCTTTTCTTGGAAAGAGAGGCCGCAGTCAACCGGCCTTCTCTCCCATGGAGGTCTGCTCTGTAAATTCAAAGCAGGTTTCTTCAGCATTTTGAGCCCTGTCTACTTTCCACAAATTTCACCTGGTTAAAAATAGCCATGTGTATAATCCCTCGATTAATGTCTTTGACCGAGGGGGGAGGTCCGTGCCCTGGTCCTGGGCAGCCCTCCATCTCTCCTCTTGACAACCCGTTTGCCTGTCAGTTGGGATACAGAGCTTGTCGAGTTCCCTCCCTCGGGCTCAGTGTTCAGCTGGGTTTAATCTCGGCCCTCCTTGGAGAGGGTCAGCATGCAGATTGGAAACAGGAGAAATGCTGGGGCAGGCAGCAGTGTCTGGGATTCTCCCACTGCCTGTTGCTTTACCTCGGCTCCCTCCCCAGACCTAGAAGAGACAAGAGGTCACCTGGCTGTCTGAATGCTCAAGAAGAGTACCCTTCCTCTTCTATATGTCTGTCCATGTACTAATCCTTCCATCTACCCACCTTTCTATCTAAGGCACAACTTCCCAGAGAACTTGACCTAAGATATACTCTCTTAATATTCAAATAAACTACTGCCAAGAAGACATGCGAAGGTTCTGTGATTTTACTGTACTTGTAAATGAACAAGTTATATATATGTGGCCAAAAGGTACAAGCCTTTTGGGTCAGAGACAAAGGACATTATCATGTATGTCATTGACAGCAGTGTGATTTCCACGCATGGGGAATGTGAATTAAATTATATTAAATTATGTCTTCTTCACCCCTCAACATACTTCTTTACTCCTTTGCAGTTTGAATGAGGAATAAAAAGCCCTATACTTGTGGATATAATCTAAAGTATTGATCTTCTGCAATGCCATCTAATGTAACGTGAGGAATCAATAAGTTGAGGTCATGAGAATGTAGGATAGCTTTTAACCCTAATCATGTTTGAGTTATATAAAGAGCAGTATAGACAGAACTCTTTATGGTGCCAAAGAGCAAGGATGTCATGCTGAGGACTAAGGTGTGCATGACCCATGTGATAGTATTTCCAATTGCTTCACATGCCTGTGAAAATTAGGCAATAAACAAGGAAGATCCAAGAAAAAATTGATGCCTTTAAACTGTAGTGCTGGCAAAGAATATTACATATACCATGAACTGTCAAAAGATCAAACAAATTTGTCTTGGAAGAAGCAGCTGTTTCCTAGAAGTAAAGATGGCAATATTTAGGATTTTAAAAATTAACTACTTATATATAGTTTATTTTATTTTATAAAGTGAATTATAATACCAACAATAAAATTTCACTTTTCCCACTTCTTTCCTATAATTCTTAACTTTATTCACCCCTATATTCTCTTCCATCCTGCCTTTTGGGTTTTATCTTTGGGCAAGCTTTGCTCCTTTAACCTTATATGGCTGGTTATTCTAAGGAGTAAGTTCTTCTCTGGTGATATAGTGCCTCTCAAGTGCTTGCCTATTTGACTGAAAGTTGAGCCATGGATTTGAATTTTGTTCTAGGTTCAAAGGGTGGCTAAGGGCCAAAATCATGGGGATTCCATCAATCTCTATTGGACCAATAAGTATAGATTTTTTTTTTGAAATGTTTTTGAGTTTTGTTCTAAGTTTCCCCTCACTCTACGCAGGACCTTCTACTGTGACCTTATTGTAGAGGAATCTAACTGGAGTCAGGGGAAATGTAGGGCACACTCAAAACCATGGAATAAACCCCATCAACCACCAAACCAATTTACTGGAGAATATGAAATACTTTAATATGAAATATATATCAACATCAAAGCAAAAAAACCCTCCTTACCACTGGACCAATAGACAACGTTATGACTGATGGAGAAAAGATTCAGTTGTCAATGACTTCATTTTACTTGGATCCACAGTCAACACATTTGGTAGCAAACATCAAGAAATCAAAATATCTTACAATGGGACAATCTGTTGTCACGAGTCTCACCACAGTGCTAAATAAAAAAGATATCAGTATAAAGATGAAGGTGCACCTGATCCAAGTCCTAGTAATTTCAATTGCTTCCTAATTATCTGCAAGTTAGAAATATAGAAGGTGGGAGAAGAGTTGATGCCTTTGAATTGTGGTGTTGGACACCAAAGGAAGAAACAAATCTGTCTTGGAGGAAGTGCAACCAGAATCCTTCTTAGAGTCAAAGATAGTGAAACTTTGTCTCATGACTTTGAGTATGTTGTGAGGAGGGCCCAGTCCTTGGAGACAGGCAGCATGCTGGGAAGGTAGAAGTCAGTGAAAGAGATGAAGATAACAGTGACTGTACACTGGGCTGGCACATGTTTGGGATCTTGAAGAAGGTGCAGGACATGGTTCCGATCTGTTGTTCAGAGGGTCGGTGTGAGCCAGAGTGGATTCGGTGCCACTTTACGACAATATCGCCATTCAGGATCTTCTACTGTGACCCCTTTGAGGGTGGTCAACTGTGGACACCTGGCAGCATGTAGTTCTTAGAGTCATGTAGGTTCAGATTTGAGTGGTCCGATAATGAGTTCTTTGGACTAATTGTTTCTCTTCATCTTTGCTTTTCTTTCTTTTTTCTGGACAGGAAGAGATCAATAGTTGCATCTTAGACGGTTACTTACAAGGTTTTCAGAGTTTGGTCTCTGCTCACCAAAGCAGGATGTAGAACATTGTCTTTGCAAACTTCATTATGCCAGTTGACATTGATGTCCTCAGTACAACATGGTTTACACTGGATACTGCTTTGTTCTGTGCACAAGATTGCTATGAGTAGAATCAGTTTGATGACACCTAATAATAACAATGTGGACACAAAGGCATACCGACTATATGATGATCAGGCGGTTATCTCTATAAACTAGGGAATTCTAAGGATTTCTGGCTAGCCAAAGCTGAAACAGATAAGGGAAACCTAATCCTAGAGCTGCACCCTGGCTTTGGATCTCTAGCTTTCTGACCTGTGAGAGTAGATGACTTGAGACTGTGGGAATGAGTGAAAAGTGTCACACGGTTATTGGGTGGTGACTGGATAAACTTCCTGGAAGAGATAAATTCTCAGGTTGAGAATGAATAGGAATTAGCTGGCAGGATGGGAAAAGAATGTTTTAGGTGGAGGGACTAGCATGTGCTGAGACTTAGAGGGAGATTAGAGGAAGGAGAGAATGGGAGCGCCTGGTTTGTTTTACAATCTTAAAGAAGTTTAGGGCCATAGAAGTTAGGTGGAGGCAGAGAGATCAGTGAGCAGGTTGCCACCCACTGGAGAAGAGAGAGTGGAGTGGAGGGCAGAGAGGGCTGTACCCCTCATCTCCATCCTTACCTTCTCTGGTAGTAGGGGGTAACAATTCCAGAACCGTATTTTCAGCCTGCCTCTCAGCTCTGCCTCAGGTTCTTTTGGGGTGCTCTTACTGCTAGTATGTCTAGATTAGGCTAACTGAATTGTTATCTGGAGCCAGAATAGTGATGTGAGTTCTTGCTACACATGAGGGTACCCGATCTCACCCTGACTGTGGAAACAGCTAAAGGAGATAGTGCATAGTAAGCACAGTGCTTGGCTAAGGGGGTTAAGATTAAGTAAAGTGTGTGAAGTCACACACCTCGGAAAGGGAAGAGCCTGGATTTCAACTAAAGCAATTTAATTATGGGAGCTCTGGATAAGGAGCTCTACTGCCAAACCAAAGGTTTGAATCCACCAGCTGCTCCAACGGGAAAGATGGGCATTCCTCTTCTGTGTGATTTACTGCCTCTGAAAACCCACTCACTGGAAGGTCAGCTATGAGGCAGTTTTGACTCAATGGTGTGTAACAACCACCACAACGACACGAGTCTAACTCTGGTGCTGGCATACAGCACTGCTGTGGTGAACTGCCATCATTAATGGAGAGGACTCTCAAGGGAAGGAGGGTGGTATCCGACAGTAAAAACAGAACAGTCCCCAGTCCATCAGAAGGAGGGTGGTACCTGACATAGTGAAAACAGAACAGTCCTTGGTCCATCACAGTGGCCTTTGGCTGTAAACAGCCCTCTGTGCCAGGTATTGTTATTCTTTAGTATAGAGCTAGCCTCTGACTTTTGTGGTCCACAGTGTTTTCACTGGTTAGTTTTTCAGAAGGAGATCAAATTTATTTCACTTATACCAGAAGTACAAACTTAATGTCAGTCCACAGGGGAGGCAGGTCAAGACTCCTGAGTGCTTAGTTCCAGGCTTGGGTGGGTTTGGTTGATCATACAAAAAGAAACCATCATTCCAGTCTCCATTCTCAGAGCCTGAAACAGACGTGGGTGACTAGATCCCAAATATAATTTCTATTCTTTAGGGCTCACAGCTAGATTACATTCCCCCACTTCTTTCACCTAAATGTCTTGATGTATCTCAGGCAGCTTCTAGTAGTCAGAAATCCTGTAAGTCCCTGGGCTTGTCTAGTCACCTTCTTCTTGTGATTAGATAGCTTCTACCTTTCCTCTCTCTCTACACATATGCTTTTTTATTACTCAAATATAAGTAGGTTTAGGATCCACTCTGTATCAGGACAGTCTCAATTAATAGATCAATCACATTGGTTTAATTTGCACTACAGAAAATTATTGCCTTCCACTTACAAGTATAATAGTTAGGGTTCCTTATTTAGCAACAAGAAAGTGAGGAAATAAATTTTGAGGGGACATATAATTCACCTTGTAATTTAACCTGTACCATCATTGGTAAGACTCAAGTTGCTGGTTGTGCCATCAAGAATAGTGTCCCTTGCAAGCAACAAATGCTGGCAAGGTTGTGGAGAAACTGGAACACTTATTCACTGTTGATGGGAGTGTAAAATGGTGCAACCACTGTGGAAGGCAGTGTGACACTTTCTCAAAAGTTGCAAATAGAGATACCATTTGCCCCAGCAATTCCACTACTGGGAATATAACTAATATAAAACAATGCTTAGATGATGATACAGTGTGAGCACTTACTATGAAAAGGTAGAAGTCTGCATACTGTTCACATCAGCCAAGTGTGTCTAAAAAAGGTGGTGGTGGTGTTGGTATTAAGTACCATCGAGTCAGAACTGACCCATAGGGGACCCAAAGAGACCATAACTGACATCCAAGCAGATATATGCACACCCATGTTTATTGCGGCTTTGTCCACAATAGCAGGGAGTTGGAAACAACCTAAGTGCCCATCAACAAATGAATGGATAGGGAAGCTGTGGTATATTCACACAATGGAATACTATGCTGCATTGAAAACAAGGAACTCATGCAATATTAGTCAAAATGGGTGACCCTGGAGGACATTACGCTGAGTGAAATATCTCAGTCACAAAAGGACAGATACTGTATAGTACCACTGTTGTAAAACAGGACTAACCTCGGGGTTGCGGGGAGACTGAGAAAGATGGGATAAATAATGTATACTGCATTGAAACAGATGAGGGAGAAAACTGTTTAAAAGGGATATGTGATTAAGTATTATTGTCATGAAAGGAGTCCAGAACAAAGGCTGCATAGTGGAGTGGAACTAGAGGGAGGGATTGTAAAACAATGGGGGAACTTTTCTTTTACTTTTCAAAGAGAAGAGTGTACTGGGGGTGGGGAGGGTGGCCAGGGAGAAAAGTGCAACAATGAATGAATGGAAATCCAAAATCTCTGTAAATTTTTACTGAAATTAATAATAAATTAAAAACCCAAAACAAAAACAAAACAAACAAAAAACCCACAATGACTTGATGAATTGAAACAAACAAACAAAAAAAGGTATTTGCAATGAATAAAAGAAAAAAAGAACAGTGTCCCTTGTCTCCCCTCCATATTTCAAGTAGGAAGGTCTAGCCTTTTGGGGATGTAACTTTCTAATAAATCTATTTTTCACTATTTTATCCTAAAAAAAGGAGAATAGTGTCCCTTATTCAGAAGTTTTCAGAAAATTTATGTCTCCTGCTAACATCTGTCAACCAGCACTGCGAATTGACTCAGTGGTGGGGGTGGGGAGATTGTTCTCTTTTGATGACTGTCACTCACCTGATGATTGCAGACTACCTGGTCCAGTCCAGAGTTTGATTCTCTAGCCCTTAGCCCACAGACAACTTTTACTGAAGCCGTCAAAGCTACTTCCATTCCTTTCTCTCTCCCTCTCTGTTCACTCTAGGCTGCACTGTGATTGTGGAGGTGACCGTGTTTCAGTCCTGGCATGAACTCTCTTTACTGAGGTTTAATGCCATTTGATCTCATTTCTTGGGTGGTGCAACGGAAGCAACCTTTGGCACAAACCAAAGTTTGGATAAGATACTTACCCAGGCTTTATTGACTATGCAAAGCCATTC
The DNA here is from genome assembly GCF_000299155.1 of Elephantulus edwardii. Lineage (NCBI taxonomy): Eukaryota > Metazoa > Chordata > Mammalia > Macroscelidea > Macroscelididae > Elephantulus > Elephantulus edwardii. The sequence goes on from NW_006399783.1 coordinate 11,148,910, forward strand.
AACTATGTGAGCTATAGTAAATTACGGATAACACTGCGAAGAAGGGAAATCTAGAACATTTAATTCTGCTTGCGAGGCTTCACCTCACATTCTTTGGACATATTGCTGGGAGATGCTATTCCTTGGACATGATATTGAGAAGGGTGGAGGGTCAGTGAAGGAGGCTATGTCAATCCTTCTCAACCAGGTGAGTTGGCAGGGTGACCGCTCCTATGGGCACTTGTATGTCAGGAAGTGTGAGGATAGCGCAGGACAGGACTGGGTTCAGATCTATTGTTCATAAGATCGCTATGAGTCACACTCGACTTGATGCCACCTAACAACAACAACAACAACAACAGAACCTGCATATAGAACAAGAATGTAGTAGTTTGAACAGAGCAAGAGAATACTGTGTGGCTTAAAATTAGAAAACCCTATGTCAGAGTTGTGTCTTTTCATCATTTAAATCTAGACACAGAGTCAATAATTCAGGAGGCCAGATTATGTGAAGGATGAAGCATCAAGATTGGAGGAAGATTCATCAACAAATTGTTGTATGTAAATAACACAACCTTGCTTGCTGAAAGAGAAGGATCAGCATCATGATGAACACAGAAAAGACTGATGTCATTAAGGATTTAATTTTAAGTGGTTCTTCAGTCAACACTCATGGTAGGATGCAATTTAGCCAAGCCATGCTATTTGCAATAATCTCAATCTGGTTGGAAGAGCTCCAAATTTATTTCCATTCCAAAAAAAGTGTGGAAATTATCGAACAATATCACTAATAGCACACACTGGCAAAATCCTGCTGAAGACTATCCAGAAAAGACTTGAACAGTACATTGATAGAGAACTACCAGAAATACAGGCTGAGTTTAGAAGAGGTTGTGACATTAGGGACATTACTGCCGAGGTCTGATGGAACTTGGCAGAAAGTAGAGAGTACCAGAAGAATATCTACCTGTGTTTCATTGACTATGCAAAGGCATTTGACTGTGTGGGTCACAAGAAATTGTGGCTAACCTTGAGGAAAATGGGAATCTCAGAGCACTTGATAGTGTTTATATGAAACCTATACTTGGGCCAAAAAGCAGTCCTCATAATAGAGCAAGGAAACACGGCATCGTTCAAAATCAAGAAAGGAGTGCATCAGGGATGCCTCCTGTCCCCATACCTTTTCAATCTGTATGCAGAACAGATAGTTTAGGAAGCAGGCTTTTATGAGGAGGAGTGTAGCATCAGGACTGTAGGAAGACTCATTAACAATCTACGATATGCAGATGACACAACTTTGCTTGCTGAAACTGAGGAGGACCTAAAGCACTTGCTGCAAAAGGTCAAGGACTGTGGTCTTCAATATGGATCGAAGCTCAACATCAAGATGACAGAGATTCTCACCACTGGGCCAAATGGCAACACCATATTAGATAGAGAAGAGATTGAGGTTGTTAACAATCATAGCTTGCTCAGATCCACAATCAACACTCTTAATACCAGCAGTCAGGAAATCAAAAGACGAATTGCATTGGGAAAATCTGCTCTCATGGACCTCTCAAGAGTGCTGAAGAGCAATGATGTCAGTCTACATACAAAGGTGTGCCTGATTCAGGCCGTGGCTTTCTCAATTACTTATTATGCTTCAGAGAGTTGGACAATGACTAAGGATGACAGAAGAAGAATAGATGCCTTCGAGTTGTGGTGCTGGGGAAGAGTCTTGAACATACCATTGACTGCCAAGAAAACAAATAGGTCTGTCTTGGAGAGGGTGAAACCAACTCTCTCCTTGGAGGCTAGGATTTCAAAGCTCTGCCTCACTTACTTTGGGCACGTGGCAAGGAGAGATCAGTCCTTCGAGAAAAACATGCTTGGAAGGGTGGATGGACAGTGCAGGAGAGGGAGACCCCAGATGAGATGGATGGATATAGTAACTGGGGCGATGGAGGTAAGTGTGTCAGAATTAATTAGTGAGACTGGCTCAGGACGGGGAAGGGTTCAGAGCTGCTATACATAGGGTTATTATGCATCGCAGGTGACTCAACCAATAACATATATGACAGGTTTGGAAGCAAGAGTAGCATCCTCTTCCTAAACAACACGTCTCTGGAAACTCTATGAACTTTGATAAATATTGATAGTTGTAGAGGGGCTTCAGGCCTTTTGTTCATAGGATTGCTATGAGTCGTGATTGACTTGAAGGCAATCAACAACAACATATGCATGCAAAATCTGGACAAAGAATAAGGAAAACTGAAGAAAAAAATTATGTCTTTCAATTATGTTGTTGAAGAAGATTCAATATGCCATGGTTTGCCAGAAGATCAAATCTGTCTTGAAAGTAATCTAGTCAGAATGCTTCTTAGAAAGGGAGAGAGCAAGAATTCTTATTATGCACCTTGGGCATGTTTTCAGGAGGCATCAGGCCCTGGAGAGGACATCATGCTTAGCAAAGTAGATGATCAACGAAAAAGACCACTCTCAGCAAGATGTATGGGCACAGTGATTGCAGCATTGAGTTGAAATATAGCAGCAATTGTGAGAGTACCTCAAGAACAGGCACTATTTCATTTGTACATAGGATTGATACGTATAGCATCCAACCCCAACACCCAACCAACATTATTTATCATTACTTAATGTTCTATTACTGGGAGTTTTAGTGGCTTAGTGGTAAGGAATTGTGCTGCCAACCTAAAGGTATGCGGTTGGAATCCACCAGCTGCTCTATGGGAGAAAGATGGACAATCTCCTCCCATGTGATTTACTGCCTCTGAAAACCCATGGGAACAGCAACTATGGGCCGGTTCCAACCCCCAAGTACACAACAATGTTTTTCTTATATCTACACAAAATGGATTGAGAAATTATGGTACATTCACATGATGGAATATTATGCAGCGTGCAGGGGCCATGATTTTGTAAATCACTATCTAACTTGGGAAGGACTGGAGAACATTATACTAAGTGAACTAACTCAGTCCAATGAGGACAAGTACTGTTTAAGACCATTAGTGTAGAAATAAAGAGATTAAAAAAAGATAGAGAGATAACTAGTAAAACGTGTATGAGAATCTAAGGGGTTCGGGGAAGCAGAGGGGTGGGGATGGGCAGGGGGTTAATCATAGAGTCTCATTGTTTGATGGGTGGAGGGGGTAGGTTGGGGAAGTGGGAGGGATCCAGTGTGAGTGGCAATGTATTCAAACTTTGTAGGTAAACCAGTGTCAAATTAAAAAAAAAAAAGAAAATTGAAAGAAAGAAAAAAAATTTAAAAAAGAAATGAAACAGCATATAGCATTGGGAGAACAGGATGCAAAAGTTGTGTTCATAAAGCTAAGATGTCACTTTAACAATGTGGAGCTGACCCAAGTCCTGCTATTTTCAGTCTCCTCATATACACATTAAACCTATACAATGAATAAGAATGACCAAAGAAGAATTGATGCTTTTCAAACATGATGTTGGTGAAGAATATTGAATATACTGTGGACTGCCATAAGAATGAACAAATCAATCCTAGAAGTAATACAACCAGAATGCTCATGTGTGGGGACAGCAGCGAGGGTGGGGAATTAATCATGGGGTTATACAATTTGATAGGGGGCGGGATTGAGGGAAATTGGAAGAATCTGGTCTGAAAAACAACATATTAGAATTTTGTAAATAAACTAGTACAAATTTTAAAAACTAAATAAAAAAAGTAAGGATATTGAGACTTCAGCTAGCTGACTTTGGACATGTCCTTGGGGAAAAGCCAATCCCTTAGGAAAGGATGTCATTAGGAAAGGACTGGTTAAACGGTGGGTCAGTGAAAAAACAAGGGCACCTCTCAATGGGATGGGTTGACCCATTAGTATGACAGTGAACTGAAACATACCCATGATCATGGAGATGGTGTAGGTCCACATAACATTATCTTATATGTAAGGTTGCTGTGCGCAGGAGCCAGCACCTTGACAACAAACAGCAGTGGTCATTTACAGCATGCTTGAGACTCTTTTATGTTCTTTAAATGTAGTATCTCTTTGCAGTCACTTTCAAGGAGGCCCTGTGAGGTCAAAGAACCCAAGGTCAATGAACTGTAAGTGGCAGAAGTAGGATTCATATCCAGTCAGGCTTAGCTACAGAGACAGGATCCATAACCACTGGGTCATTTTCCTGCTCACTTCTCGTGCCTGAATGTTTCTATTATCTTCTCATGCTCAAAATTTATTGTGAATAGAAGTATGTCAATGACTGCATAAAACTACTATCTGCTACCAGGTACTTAAATAGGTACTTGGTAAGTTTGAGATAAATGCTTGAATTCTTTCCAGTTCCACACTTTCTTTCCCTTCATTTCCCCCTCTTTTCCTTGAACTTTTTCTTACTGGTTTGCATACAACAATCTGCTTATATTGTGTTTCATTCATGTACATTGTTTCGCTTTCTGTTCAGTTTCTCTATCCAGGTTCCCAGGATCCTGAACATCAGTCACCTGATTCCATTTTCATTATAATTGCTTCTTTCCCCAATTTTCAGTGTGTTGTCTCTCACCAGTGTCCCATCCCATCTCATACTGATGAGAGTGCTAAGAATGCATCACTATAGCATGGCGTCCTGGGAGAGAATCAGGAGATTAGGACTTGGCAGAGGGAGAAGGTGAACTGCTTTGGAGTTCAAACAAAAGGTGTAATACCCTAGTATTACAGATGAGGAAACCAAAGAGGTTAAATGATGATGGGGCAAACTCTTATTCTCCCCACCCCCTTTAATAATAACCTGGCCCCTTTTATTTCAACCTCAGCATCCCTTCCAGAAATAAGACAGAAATTACCAAGGAAGAAACTGAGTTATAGAGGGGACGTGGCATAAGGGGAAGTCAGAGCATTGTTGGGTCTTGAACCTCCCAGGCTAGAGCTGTGCCAGTCAATGCTGGGGCCCAGAGCGTGCTCATGAAGCCTTGAAAGGAGCAACACAGTGGGCTGGGAAGCCAGTGGCCCTGGAGTCAAGAGGTCATCACCTTGCCCTGCCCTGCCCTCAGTTTCTCACACCAGCCAAGGGGTCAGGGGGGAAGGGACTTTATGGCTGAGGGGATTTATGGCAGAGACAACAGTTTGTTCTCTGAGTTGTACCCGCCTGAGCCACCCAGGGAGCAGTTTTACACACACCCCTGCAGCCCCCAAATGGGGTTTCCAGCTGGAGCTCTGGGGCCCACCCTTTGGCTGGAGCCTGAGATGGCCCCATTTCCCATCTGTGCAGGATCCTTACAGCCCGTCTGCTCCTGTGAACCCTCCGTGAACCTCATAGAAGCAGGGAGCAGCATGAAGGGCCCCCTGGTAGGGGCCAAACACCCTGGGCTCAGAGCAGGGGGAGGTCAGGACCCTGACAGGGAGCAAGATGTCTTCTGGGATCGCCTCACTGCTCTCCATGCAGAGGTCTGTTTGTGGCCCTGAGGGCCCTCGAGTAAAAGAGGAGTATCACCTACTCCACCTTCCTGACTCAAGCCTCAGCCCTCAATTCTTCCCTTAATTTCCAGGTATTCCTACTTCCCCATCTGCTGAATATCTCTGGAGAGGTCCCAGAGCACTCACCAACCCAGTATGCCCACACTTGGAATGCTTTCTGCTTCCCCCTCCTCTCCTATCTCCTACTCCTCAAGCCATGACATGTCCATGTATCTTGTCTCTCAAGCTGGAAATCCACCATCATCTTCTTTTAGTTGGTCTCTATTGTAGTGCTGCTGTTGAGTTGGTCCTTGATGGCTTCATGTACAAGAAGATCAGATTGTTGTGATCCATTGGGTTGCCATGGACTGAGTTTTGGGAGTCCATCATCAGACCTTTCCCCCTAGCCTGTCATAGCCTGGAAGTTCTGCTGAAACCAGTTCAACATCATAACAGTACATAGGGCTCCATTAATAAACAGCATGTGATAATCAAACCCAGATCTCTCTTGAAGGGAAAGCAAGAGTTCTACCAATGTTGTCACACTTAAGTACTATCACTGCTACACTAAAAAGACTTCTCAAATATATGTACCTCTTTCCATTTCCCACCACATTTATTTCAAATGAACTTCCCCTTTCCTATTATCAGAAATCTGAATACATCTCTCTCTAGTTTAAATCTCTTCAGTTTCTCCTCATTGCCCAAGTTGATCTTCTCAAACTCAGTGCCATATTGCTGCTGTTGTTGGTAGGTGCTGAGTAGAGTAGGACTCATCGTAACCCTATGAACAGCCAACCTGAAACCAGATATCCTGTGCCATGCTTCACATCTCTGAGACACTAGGCCCATTGTTGACTTCACAGTGTCAGCCCATCTCATTGGGGGGTCTTCCTCTCCTTCGCTGACCCTCCATCTTTCCGGACATGATGTCCCTTTCCAAGGAATAGCCTCATCTAGCTACATGTCCAAAGTATGAAAGATGAAGCTTCGTCATCCTTGCCTTTGAGGAACATTCTGGTCACATCCTCTTCAGGACATATCCATTTGTTCTTTTGGCAGTCCATGCAATATTCAGTACTATTTCCTAGCACCACAACTCAAAGTCATCAATTCTTCCGTCATCCTTATTCATTGTCCAGCTCTGATAGAGCTCCGTACACAAAATCACAAACACAGCTAATCTTTCCAAAGTACCAGTATTACCTAGAACTTTGAAGAACAACTCAGTATTCTCACATTAGAACAAACACAATATTCTATAAAGTAGTATAATATGCCCTGGTGGCACAGTGGTTAAGTGTCAGACTATTATTGGAAAGGTTGTAGTTTGAACCTACCAGCTACTCTAGGGGAGACAAAAGTATCTGTCTGCTTCTGAAAGCTGTTGGGGAAGTTCTGCTGTGTCCTATTGGATTAATATGAGTCAGGATTGACTTTTATACAAGGTCTCTAAAGTTTAAAGATAGATGCATAAGTTTGGATACATGACTGAGTTGAGCATGTATGTGGGTGAGTATTCTTACATTTTATATGAAATACAGATGACTGAATGGATGGATGAGTGGATGATTAGGTGAAGCATCCACTCACCCATGAATGCAGATATGATGATGAATGACTAATAGATGGGTGGTTGAATTATGAAATGTTTTGTTGAGTGATTAGGTGGGGAGACAGATTTGAATATGGGTGGATGATTTGATAGGTAATTTGGTGGGTGAATGGACATACACATAGGTGGTTGACTGATTGATTAAGTGGTTATATGTTGTTTACTGGAACTTGTGGTTTGATGAAAAGGTATCGAGATAGGATGTATCCCTTTCCTTGTCCTATTCTGAGGACTGGTTCCTGGTCCAAGTATAAGTTTCACATTAGCACAATCAGGTGTTCTGGGATTCTCATTCTTCTCTAGGTTAGCCACAACTTGTTGTGATCTACACAATCAAATTCTTTTATATAGACAATAAAACACAGATAGACATTCCTCTGATACTCTCTCTTTCAGCCAAGATCCATCTGACATTTGCCATGATGTCCCTAGTGCCACAACCTCTTCTAAACCCCGCCTGTACTTCTCATAGTTCTCTGCTGATGTATGATTCCAGTCATTTTTGGATAATCTTCAGCAAGATTTTGCTTGCATGTAATATTAGTGATATTGTTCAATAATTTCCTCACTCTGTCAGATCACTCTTTTTTGGAAAAGGAATAAATATGAATCTCTTCCCGTAAGTTGGCCAGGTGACTGTCTTCCAGATTTCTTGGCACAACTGGATGAGCATGTCCAGGGCAGCCTCTGTTTGCTGAAATATGTCAATTGGTGTTCCTTCAATTCCTGAGGCTTTGATTTTTACCAAATGTTGGTTAATGCATATTTGCATGAATTGATGGATAATTGTGTACACGATTACATCAATGGATAACCAATAATTTTATGACTGAGTATCAATGTAGGGATGGAGTGGATGGAAGGTTGGGTGAATGAGTGGATGTCAATGTCAATAGCCCCATTGTATTAGGCAGTGTATTCATTTGGGTAAGTGTTAAACTGGGAAAACATCAAATAGTGCTTAGCAAAATTTGTCTTGCAGGAAAAGAAGATGATGATAGGAAAATATTTCATGTGACATTTATATAACATAGGGAAGTTTCATTTCTTTGAGCCTCTTTTTCTTTATCTGAAAAAGAGGAATAAAGTGCTGTTTACCTGGCAGAGTTCTGTGAGGCTCAAGGGAGATTTGCACGCAGTGTTTGGCACAGAACCATGAATACTGCTAAGTCCTCAAAAATGTTATTTTTCTGCATTCATCTGCCTTTCGGCTTCTTTCTTCCTTAAACCTGGGTGGCAGGCTATGCTTTACAGGGAAAAGCCATACTGAGACCTCCTCAGTATCTCCCACTTCAATAAGAACACCCTTGATATTGTTGTTACAAGCCCCCACGTCCATACTTGGGCATAGACTAATTTAGATTACTCCAAATAGGACACAGCTGGCTGATCCTCCTGCTCCAGCTGGAATGTTTCTCTGTCCTCAATGCACCAGAGACAACATCTGGGCCTGGCTACTGCTTCTGCTCGAATCTTCTCATGACACTCAGAATGATGAGAAACATATTTGGGCCCCTTTGTGGCAACAGCACTTTCTACATGTGAATTGGAAGATGTGTACAAGCCCATGCACATTTGCATCATTCTTTCTCCCTTTCTCTCTGCCTGTCTCTCTCTCTCACACACACATAGAGGAAGAGAGAGAGAGAGAGAGAGAGAGAGTCAGTTTTCAGTGTGGTAGTAGTTTGATGTATAGCTTAAGAGTCTAAGAAATCTGGGTTCAAATTCTGGCTCCTCCACTTTTGGACTGTATGATTTTTTTGGAGACATTTCTTTTCTTTTGGACAATTTAATTTTGGAGCTGTCTCCCCCTCCCTTATCTGTATGATGGAAATAATATTGCCTATTTTACAGATTCTTTATGAGGAAGAATGAAAATAGTTATAAATAAAATTTCTGGCAAGTAAAGAACAAACCAACCATTGCTGTTGAGTTGATTCTGACTCATGGTGATTCCACGTGTTGGAGCAGAACTGCTCAATACTGTTGTTGCTCTTAGGTGCCAATGAATTGAATATGCCTCATAGGGACCCCATGATCCACCTGAACCCTGCCCTAGCCTGTGCCATCCTCATCCTCTCTGACACATTGCTGAAGTAACTGTGTCAATCCAACTCACTAGGGGTCTTATTCACCTTCATTTACCCACCATCTTTCCAAGCATGAGGTCTCTTTTCAAGGAATAGCCTCACCTAGAAACATGTTCAAAATATGAAAGACGAAGCTTTGCCTTCGTTGCCTCCAAGGAGCACTCTGGCTGCACTTTTTCCAAAACATTCCTGTTTGCTCCTCTGGCTGCCTATGGGATACTCAGTACTCCTTTCCAGCAAGACGACTCAAAGGCATCAATTCTTCTGTCATCCTTATTCATTGTCCAGCTGTCTGATGTGTAGCACGTGATTGAGAAGACCATGGCTTGGATCAGTTAGTTTTCAAATGGACATCATTGTTCTTCAGCATTTTGGAGAAGTCCCTTATAGTGGACTTGACTAATTCAATACAAACTTCTTCATAGCCGGTAAAGGCAATGCGAGGACAGCTGAGCTCTGACCTCTACTAACTCCATGAAGAGGAGCCCCAATCAACAACACAAAAGTAATTCCCATGAGGTCAAACATGTTCCACATACTCCTCACTTATTTCTACTACTAATCACATAGCCCTACTCGGTACAAGATCCATTGCAATAGCTACACAGACTTCACAGAGCCATACTCACAATTATGCAGTTTATTAGGCAAGTTAACAGGTTACAATTCAGGTAGGCAACAGGATACAATTCCTAAGTGAGTACGGTTTCTGAAGTGTGCCTCAAGATCTTTCAGCCATCAAGTTTGTAGCTTTAGACTAATGTTACAAAACTCTCTTCTTGCTGTTGTGTTGTGTGCCATCGAGTCAGAACTGAATTTTTCCACTTTTAGTATTGTCAAGTATGGCATCTCCACACATCTACCTACCACCACTACACAACCCCTCAAGTCCTCCAACAAGCTTGGGTTCTAGCTCTGGTTCCATAGAGCAGAAGTCCCAAGGTCAGTTTTGTCTTCTGCCAGGTCTCTAGTTCTCTGCTGTAGCTACTACTGCTGCCTTGTAGATTTTGATTTGAGTGGTGCAGGAATCTTTGGCCTCTGAAGGATATAAACTGCATTCTCTTCTTCCTTTTTTGCTAGTCTTGAGATTTCCCCTAAAACTGTGTCTCTGTATGTGCTCAATTTAAATATGGTGAAATGGCAAAACTAACCAATCCTCTGTTGGGCAGACTGCTGCATTCTACCTGCATTTTTCCAGCCAACTATGCAGCAAAGTTAAGGACAATGTCCTAGGAAAGTAATTATGAACAACAGAGTCACGATAACTCACACTGTCTTGGTTCCAATCCCCCCCCCCCGTTTTTAAAAAAAATTATTTGTTGTTGAAAATATACACATGAAAGCTTACACCAATTCATTTCCACACACACAATGCAGGGGACACTAGGTACATTCTTTGAGTTGTACATCCATTCACCTCACTCTCCAGTTCTAACATCAGCTAAGATCCCTTAAGGTTTCTATTTAATCTTCTGAATTGTTGTCATCACTTTGATACAATATAGTTATTAAAATAACATAATTTTAATATTATTAAATTAAACACTTAATGAAATTTAAAAATTTAATGTCATTAAATGAAATGTTAAATTAAATGCTCCAGGCACATAGCTTTTATTAGCTTAGCTGAACTTGTGTATTTTAAGAAGATTTGAAGCGATTTTTTGATTTACATTTTAAGGATGACCTCAGAGCGAAAAAATTAGGGGCTCATTAATCCTCTAGGGTTCCAGAAAGCCTTGAGCCCTTGAGAGTTTGGTATCCTGTTCTGTATTCCCCCTCTTTGACCACTGTAAATTATCCAGGAGGACTGGCTGGTGGCCTCCAACTGCATGCTCTTGGGTTGGCAGCATAACGCCTTACTTCTAGGTCCCCTGTAACTCCTAAATGAATACTGATTCTCATTCTTACTGGTAAAAATTCTGACACAGAGAGAAAGACCTAAAGAATATATATATTTGTATTTTATCTGAATATGCTTTTTGGAGTCCTGGTTGGAATAAGTTGATAAGAGAGTAATAGAGTTAATGGATTGATTCGCTTATTCATTATCATATATTTTTTAAAATGAACTTTACTAAGGTATAATTTACAGAAAATAAACGGTATCTACTTAATTACAGGGAGTTCTGGTGACATAGTCCTTAGGGAGTTGCACTAAACCATAGACCGTGCCTCTGTAATGATGTGAATCCATCATTGGCTTCAAAGGGGGGAAAATGGGCAACTTCCTGTGTGATTTACAGACTCCAAAAGGTCAGCGATGAGTCACCTTTGACCCAACTGCAGTGAGTGAGTGAGTATACTTTAAATATACAAGTTGATGAGTTTTGACAAATGCATGCACCTGGCAGTGGCTACTGCCCGAAAAGATAAAGAACAGGCTTATCAGCCAAAAAGATTTTCTGGGACCCTTTTGCAAGCCATTTCTCTCCTCAGTCTCATCCCAAGGCAACCTCTGATTCTCTTATTGTTGTTATGTGTGATCAAGTCACCTGTGATTCATAGCAACCCTAAGAACAATAGCTCTGAACCTCCCCCTATCCTGAGCCAGTCTCACTGACTCCAACACACCTACTCCAATACTCCAGTTACTGCGTCAATTCACGTCATCCAATGTCTTCCTCTCCTGCACTCTCCCTCTACACTTCTAAGCATGATGTCCTTCTCCAAGGACTGGTCCCTCCTGGCCACATGTCCAAAGTATGTGAAACAGAGGTTCAAAATCCTTGTCTCCAAAGAGAAACTTGATTTCACTCTCCCCAACATAGACCTGTTTGTTCTCTTGGTGGTCCATATGATATGTGCAATGATCTTCTCCAGTACTACAATTCAAAGACATCTATTCTTCTCCTGTTATTCTCAGACACTGTCCAGCTCTCTGAAACATAACAAGTAATTGTGAAGACCATGACTTGGATCACATGCACCTTAGTCCCTAGACGTACATCATTACTCTTTAGCACTTTGGAAAGGTCTCCGACAGCAGACTTTCCCAATTCAATTAGTCTTTTGATTTCCTGACTGCTGGTACCAAGAGTGTTGATAGTGGAGCCAAGCAAGTTGAAATTGTTAACAACTTCATTCTTTTCCCCCATCTATCATGGTGCTGCCAATTAGCCCAGTGGTGAGAATCTTTGTCTTCTTGATGTTGAGCTTCAAATTCTGTTGAAGACTACACTCCTTGACTTTCTGCAGCAATCACCTCAGGTCCTTCTGCAGCAATCACTTCAGGTCCTCCTCACTTTCGGTAAGCAAGGTTGTGCCATCTGTGTAATTCAGGTTATTGACGAGTCTTCCTCCAATCCCGATGCCACATTCTTCCTCATAAAGCCCAGGCTCCCAAATGATCTATTCTGTATATGGATTGAAAAGATACGGAGACAGGACACATTTGTGACACACTCCTTTCCTAATTTTGAATCATGCAGTGTTTCCGTGCTCTGTTCTGAGAACTGCTTCCTGGTCCAAATACAGGTTTCACATGAACAAAATCAAGTGTTCTGGGATACTAATTTTCCTTAAGATTAGCCACAATTTGTTGTGATCTACACAGTCTTGCCTTTGCATAGTCAATGAAACAGAGATAGACATTCCTCTGGTACTCTTTGCTTTCTGCCAAGATCCATCTGACTTTGGTCATAATGTCTCTAGTGCCATGGCCTCTTCAAAACTCAGCTTGTATTTCCGGTAGTTCTCTGTCAGTGTACTGTTTCAGTAAATTTTCAGCAAGATTTCAGATAATCTTTGGCAAAATTTTGCTTGCATGTGATATTAATGATATTGTTCTATAATTTCCACACTCTGTTGGGTCACTTTTTTAATGGAATGGGAATAAATATGGATCTCTTCCAGTCAATTGGCTGGTAGTTGTCCTCCAGATCCCTTGGCAACCTGGTGTGCACATCCAGGGCTACATCTGTTTGCTGAAATGTCAGTTGTTATTCCATCCAATCCTGGGGCCTTCCCCCCCACCCCCAATTCCTTCAGAGCAGCCCGAGCTTTTTCCTTCATTACCATTGCCTCTTGATTATATGTAGTTTCATGAATTTCTTCTGTCAAATTCAGCCAATTCTTTTTGTTATAGTGACTCTGTATACTCCTTCCATCTTCTTTTAATGCTTCCTGAATCATCCAATATTATGCCCATAGTATTGCAACTCGAGGCTAGAATTTGTTTAGTTCCTTCAGCTTAAGAAATATCAAACGAGTTCAGCCATTTTGATCTTCTCACTTCAGCTCTTTACACATTTTATTATAATACTTTGCTTTGTCTTCCCAAGTCACCCTTTGAAATTTTCTGTTCAGCTCCTTAACTTCTGCTTTCTTCCCTTTGCTTCTTTGGCTTTTTTCACACTCTAGTGCAATATTTATAGACTCTTTTGACATTCCTCCTGGTCTTTTCTTCCTCTCTATGAGGTTTCCAGGGCTGTCAGTCTTTACAGGAGGAGACTGTCTAGCTTTTCCCTGAGGATCTGAACCTTTGATTAACAGTCAAACATGCTACAAACTATGCCAAAAGGTCTATATTATTGGTGTTTAGGGAGTATTTAAACAAGGAAGACTTCTGGCTCTTGAAAGTTGTTAATGTAGTTGAAGAAGAGTCGTCTATATCTGAGGACTGAGACATGAGTCACTCTAGCAGGTGGTGCAGCAGGAGGATGAGTGGTGAACAGCGGGGTTCAGTGGTCAAATTCTCACCTACCAGGGTTTGCCGGCCAATGTACCTAAAGTGCACTCATCACGTCTCTGTTATGGAGGCTTGTGTGTTGCTCTAACGCAATGGAGCTTCCAGATTGAGACGGACTAGGAATAAAAGTCTGACAATCCCTTGTAAAGTCAGCCAGTAAAACCCTGTGGACTCATGAAGTTCCCATGTGGAGCCAGCTTTCTCAATTAACAACAATAACAGGATGAAAAGTAATCCTATCAGTCAAGGCTGCTGGGAAGGAGAGTGACCAGAAGATAAGGGGACAGAAACCAGTGCAGAGCTATGAGGAAAAGATTTCAAAGAGGAAGGAGTGCAGACTTGTGTCAAATGCTGTTAGTAGATGGAGACGGTCAAGGACAAGGGTGGCACTTGGAGGATACAATGTTTGGATTCTTCTATTTGGAGGTCATGTAGGATCTGAGGATGACTGATTTGGAGGTGGGGAGAGAACATTGGTTATGAGAAAGCTAAGGAAGAGAGAGGTTAGGATGTTAGCTGTGATTAAAGTGAGTCAGGGCAATGACAGGAGGTAAAGTGAGAGGAAAATCTCACCAAGTGGTAGATGACAGTCAAGAGGTGGGGTTGAGCCAAAAATCCGAACCTCAAGGGAACTCAGTGTTTTTGTAAGAGGGTGGAACTGTGAAGAAGGAAGGTACCACTCCATCTTCTTTCTGTTAAATATGAACTAAGGCTTCTCTTGAGAGGGTAGATGGAGATCTGGAGAAAGAGCCAGCTAACAATGGAGCAGAGAGCAGGGGGTGGTGGTAGGGGTGGTGTGTGTTGGTTATGGTGATGGTAGTGGTGGAGATGGTGGTGGTAGTGATGGTAGTGGTGATAGTGATGGTTATAGTTGATGGCAGTGATAGGTGCTGGTGGTGGTAGTTGATGGTGATGGTGGTGGGGTTGTTGGTGATGGTGGTAGTGGGTGATGGTGATGGTGGTGATGATGGTGGTGGTGGTGATGCTGGTGGTGGTGGTGATG
>NW_006399783.1:11164055-11169633 GCF_000299155.1 Elephantulus edwardii
TGGTGGGGATGGTGGTGGGGATGGTGGTGGTGAGTGATGGTGATGGTGTTTGTGGTAGTGGGTGATGCTGTTGTTGGTGGGGGGTGATGGTGGTGGTGGTGATGGTGATAGTGGTGATGGTGGTGATGGTGATAGTGGTGATGGTGGTGGTGATGGTGGTGGTGGGTTGTGATGGTGCTGATGGTGATGGTGCTGGTGTTGGTGGTGGGTGATGGCGATGGTGGTGGTGATGGTGATGGTGGTGGTGTGGTGGTGGGTGAGGGTGGTGGTGGTGATGGTATTGTTGGTGGTGGGTAATGATGGTGGTGATGATGGTGGTGGTGGGGATGGTGGTGATGGGGATGGTGGTGATGGGTGATGGTGATGGCATTGGTGGTGGTGGGTGATGGTGATGGTGGTGGTGGGTGATGGTGATGGTGTTGTTGTTGGTGGGTGTTGTGGTGGTGGTGATGGTGGTGGGTGATGGTGGTGGTGGGTGATGATGGTGGTGGTGGGTGTTGTGGTGGTGGGGATGGTGATGGTGGTGGGTGAAGGTGGTTGTGATGGTGGTGGCGATGGTGGTGGTGGTGGTGGTGGTGATGATGGTGGTAGTAGTGGTAGCTGTTCTTGTTTCTGGAGCTATAGTACTAGAGGGATGGCCATGAGTGTTTGGGGGGAGGTGTTTGGAAGCTAAGGCTGGGAGAGAATAGTGAGGGGATGGGAGTTGGTGAATGACGCTCCTCTTCAGGAATGTGAGGACTTACAGGGGTCCTTCCAAGTGACTTGGAGAAGGATGTACATGTGGGTCATTATGATTCAGCTAAGGCTATGAGGTGTGATGGGAAACAAGGTGGGGTCCGTGGTGCTACTGGGAAAGAGCAGAGAGGCCTTTTTACCACCTCCTGGTACCACCTCCTGGGGTGGGGACCTGAGTCCTTATGGCTGGGCCCCGCTGGCTCTGGGAGGGTACCAACTTCTTCCCTATCCCATGACCCCTAGGTCAAGGCCCAGTGTTCTGAGGTGCGGGAAGTTTGTGGTGGTCTGAGCCAGCTTGGACAGAAGAGGCCCCTACAATGACCAGCCCTTTCACACCTCCAGGAAAAACAAGCCCATCTGCAAAAACCCAGAGGTGTGAGGCGGGGGGCTTGGCAAAGGGCAGGCTGAGAGGGCGGGGCCTCTGCATCTTCCCTGGGAGACTGATGGGGAGGCCTCGGCCCCAGCCTGCGATCCCGCGCCCCCTCCCTGCACCGGTCCTCGGTGGGGCCTGGGGAGACTCGGAAGCACCTGGAGGAGCAGGAATCTGGGGGACACTTTCTCTGCAGCTCCGAGGCTGGCAGAGAATGAGCACTCAGCAGGGAGTTGGGAAACCCCGCCCCGCCATCAGACTCCCTGCAGCTCTTGAGAGATGCCTACTTCAGGTCTCAGTTTCCCCAGCTGTTTAGCGGTGGTGTCCGTGGCCTCGGATGCACTTTCTGGATGATTGGGGTGCTGGGGCCCTCCCTCTCTGGGCGGAAGACGCTGAGGCGAAGGCCCGAGTGGCCGACCGCCTGCACTGGGCACCAGGAGCCAGCAGGCTCGAGTTCCATTCCTGAATATCAATGAGCAGGCCCAGGAATGTCTGCCACACAGCTGGCTGCAGGCGGCCGGGCGGGGCGGCAAGGGAGGAAATGGCCCGGCCTGGCCCTCCCAGACCCAGACCCAGACCCACCTGCCCAGCAACAGGGGCAAGGCAGCCTCTGCCCTGGGCGGAGTGAGACAGGTGGGGACAGAGGCCTGCGAGAGCTGTGTGTGTGGAGGGCCTTCTGAAATCCCAGTCATGCCTGTGCCTCTCTGTATTTGAGGTCTAAAAATAGACTTCAAAATAATGCATTATCACTCTCTGCTAATGAGGAGAGAGGCTCTTAGAGAAAAGTGACTTTGCCGGGGTCACCTAGCAGGGAGAGGGCAGAAGGAGGATTGACCTCCCCAGGCCTTTTCTGCTCTCAGTCTTGGCGAATGCAATAGTGGAAGCTGCACATTTGCACGGCTCAGAGGCTGCTGAGCCCAGAGCCCTCTGCATTTCTGTGTTTACCTTCAATCATTTCTTTGTTCCCAAGAGAGACGTGCCAGGCAGGTGTTGGGTGCTGGAGATACAGCTGTGAACAGACTAGGGAGGACCAGAGCAAAAAGAGAATAACATAAATGAGAAATAAAGGGGACAATGGTGGATTCATGGTAGAATTCTTATCTTTCAAAAAGGAGGATCCCCCAAATCACCCCAGTGCCTGGACTTAGTTCTGATGCATTGTGCATTCATCATAATGCCCAGCCCTCTACTGGTGGATCCAAACTTTGGACCTTTGCGGTTAGCAGTCCATTATGTAATACACCGCCCCACCAAGGCTCAAGTTCAAGTGTATCAATCTACGTCAGGCTCAACCCATCCTTCAGTGGGGGCTTGCCTCTTGTGTGCTGAGCAGGTCTCAAGAGGAGCTTCCAGACCAACATGGACCAAAAATAAAAGCTTGGCAATTTGCGTTTGAAAATCAGCCAGTATCAACCATATGGATCACAAGAGTCATATCCCATGGTGCACAGGGTCACCAGGAGTCAGGGTGACTTGACAGTCACCTCCAATGAGATGGATTGGCACTGTGATGTCAGCAGCGGGCTCTAGGGTGTCAGAGATGAGGAGGATGGTGCAGGACAGGAAAGGGTTTAGGTCGGCTGTTCATAGGGTTGCTATGAGTCACACTCAACTCAATGGCACCTATGCAACAAATAATGCGAAGTAGTTCCCAGGTGGCACAAAGGTTAAGCACTTAGTCGCTAACCAAAAGGCTTGTGGTTTGAACCCACCAGTGAGAGAAAAGATCTGACAATGAGCTCCTGTAAAAAATTACAGCCTAGAAAACCTTATGGGGCGGTTCTAGGCTTTGCTTTATGGTGCTTGTTGTTAGGTGCTGTTTAGTTGAGTATGACTCACAGTGACCCTATGAACAACAGATCTGAATCCTGTTCTGTCCTGCGCCATCCTCACACTTCCTGATACACAAGAGCCCATTGCAGCAGTCACTGTGTCAATCTACCTGGCCGACCCTCCTTTGTTGACCCTCTACACTTCCAAGCACCTCTCCAAGGAATAACCCTCCCAGCAACATGGCCAAAATATGTGAGACAAAGCCTCATCATCATTTCCTTCAAAGATTGCTCTGGCTGCTCTCTCTTCAAGACATATCTGTTTGTTCTTTTGGCTGTCCATGGGATGTTCGGTGCTCTTCTCCAACCACAGCTCAAAAGCATCAATTCTTCCTCATCCCTATTCATTGTCCAGCTCTCAGACGCATAGCAAATGATTGGAAAAACCATAGTCTGAATCAGATGCACCTTAGTCTTCAAAGTGACATCATTATTCCTGAATAATTTGGAAAGGTCCCTTGAAACTGTATCTCTCTTTATGGTTACTATAAGTTGTAATGTTATAACATTATAAGTCATAATGTTATGATATTCTATAACAATATCTATCTTTACGATTACTATAAGTCATAATTAAATAGCACACAAAAATATTCCCAGTTCTCATTAAGTCCTTTCTTAATGGCTTACATTCTGAATGACAATAGAGTCATCCAAATTAGCAAGATCATATTAGCAAGATTCAAAATTAATCATGGGTCTGGAAAAGTTTTGGAAATAAATAATGGCAATGGTTGTAGGACAGTAATACATATAATCTATCCTATTGATTTGTTCACTTAAAATATGATTAAAATATCAAACTTTATATTATATACCTCTTGCCACATTTAAAAAAATACACAGAGAGCTAATCATATTTCCCAGTTGATCTCTGTAATCGTTGTTGTTCTTGTTACGTACTACTGAGTTGGAACCGACCTGTAGCTGACCCTCCAGTGGATTTTCGAGGCCCATCCTTCTCCTGCAGAGCAGCTGGTGGATTTGAACTGTGTGCCTTCGGGATTGCAGCACAGATTCTTACCACTTGGCCACTAAACTCTGAGCTACATTACTCATGGATTCCCAAATGTCTCAGATCTGGGGTTGCCACAGGAAGTGACATGCATTAAGCTTATTGGACAAAGTTTCTGCTACATGGAGCTCACAATCCTGCAAAGACTGTCATGGAACACAGCACTGTGATAGAGGGATAGGAGGAACGAGGGAGGAAAGACTCAGAGGTCTTTTGAACAAGGCATTGTTAGAGGACTGGGAATTCCTCAAAGGACAAGCAAGGTAGGAGAGGGACAGCATTTGCAAAGGCTCACAGAAAGTGTGCTGTAGGGAGCCTGGACTATTGACAGAGTGTCTGAAGCTGAGTTGTTGTTAAGTGCTGTCGAAAAGAGTCTGACTCATAAGTGACACTATGAACAACAGATCTGAACCCTGTCCTATCCTGTGTCAAACTCACAATCTCTGACACACTGTAGCCCATTGCTGCAGTGACTGTGTCAACTTACTCGATTGAAAGTCTTCCTCTCCTTTGCAGTCCCTTCACCTTCCCAAGCGTGATGTCCCTCTCCAAGGAATAATTTCTCCTAGCAACCCGCTCAGAGTATGTGTGAGGAAGCTTCATCATCTCTGCCTGCAAGGAGCACCCTGGCCACACCCTCTCCAAGACATAACCTGTTATTCTTTTGGCAGTCCATGGGACACTCTACACTCTTCCCCAACAGCACAATTTAAAGACATTAACGCTTCATCTGTCATCTTTTAGTCTTTGTCCAGCTCTCAGAAGTATAGCAAGTGATAGAAAAGACCATGGCCGAGTCAAGCACACCTTAATCCTAAAACTGACCTAAATTCAAAGAGGAGTGCCTTGGGTGCTAGGGTGCAGGTGTGGGCAACCAACAAAACACTTCAATTTATATAAGGAATAAGCAAGGATGCTGAGGCTCCCTTACTCCAGATGTATTGTTAAGAAAATACCAATCAGGTCTGGGGAAGGGGTGGCCGGCGCCATGTTTGGCCGCGAAAGTGGTAAGAAGAAGCCCCTGAAACAGCCCAAGAAGCAGACCAAGGAGATGGACGAGGAAGATAAGGCTTTCAAGCAGAAACAAAAAGAACAGAAGAAACTCGAGGAACTTAAAGCGAAGGCCGCGGGCAAAGGTCCCCTGGCCAAGGGTGGAATTAAGAAATCTGGCAAAAAATAAGACTGGCAAAAATATAAGGCAATGATGAACCTTACTTCCATTCTTTTTTAAAACATCTGGATTCTCTGCTGTAACATCTTTTACCACCTGTAGTTAAAATGAAGTGTTGTCTTGGAGCCTGTTGTACATTTAAGAGGAAACTTTGTGAAACAGTGAAGAAGAAACCTTATGATGGTCCATCTCCAGTTCTCATTCAGCCATTCCGATCTCAGCTGTCTGTGCAGTCAAAGTAAATGAAATCCAGAATCTTGTCAGAATATTCATTCTTCATTATGCCCAGAATTCTGTACCACCTGGAATTAAATCAACTCATTTGAAAAAAAAAGAAAAAGAAAAGAAAAAGAAATACCAATCAGTAGAAAAGGGCATCATGTTTGATATGTCGTTGTTGTTATGTGCCGTCGAGTCATTTGCAACTCATAGTGACCTTATGTACAACAGCCCTA
>NW_006399783.1:11170819-11189701 GCF_000299155.1 Elephantulus edwardii
TAACTGATGCAGTAGCTGCACCAATGGGCTCTTACGTACCTAAGATTATGAAGCTGACACCAGACCAGGAAATGGTTTCTTATAGACTGCTGTGTTGCTGTCGAGTTGCCTGAGACTGCTGTGAGCTGCAGCCAACTGCATGACAGCTAACAGCACCTTCCTTTCTTGTCCTTCAAGACAATTTTCAGATGTGTCTGGTCGTGTCTGGTGAGTTTCTTAGGGCTGTCAGTGAAGATGGAGCATGTCTCAGGGTTGAATACTCTACAGCCACAGACACGAGGACTGACTGTGGCCACTGACCAGAGGCCACCGCAAAGAAGGAGTTGCAATTGTGGACCCAAGACAAAGGCTCCCTGGTAGCTGCCAGGCCCCTCCCACCCGAGCAGGAAATAGCAGATGAAACTCTCACTACCCAGACCAGACTCGACTTCAGGATTCAAGGCATGTGGCTTTTACACACTCTCCTCTTGCTGTTTTCCTGTCATCTCAGAGGTACTCTCCAACATTCTGATGCCACAGAGCAGATGGAATTGGGTACCATATAAAAGTTGGTTAGAAAGCAAGATTTAATTAACTGTGGCTGTATTTCTGACTCCAGTCTCTCTGAGGGTGAGGAAAGCAGGCCATGTGAGGTGGTTGTCATAGTTTCACTATAAGGTCAGTCCTTGGATGTTTAGACCCTTATCTAGGCCTGAGATGGAGATCAGAGACAGAATGGAGACATTAGTATCCAAAGGCATTTAGCTGTGAGGATCACAACAAATTGGGTCTAACTGAGAAGAATGGGAATCCCAGAACACTTGATCGTGCTAATGCGAAAACTATACTTGAGCCATGAGGCAGTTGTCAGAACAGAGCAAGGAAACATTGCATGGTTTAAAATTGGGAAGGGTGTAAGCCGGGGATGTGTCCTCTCTCCATGCCTTTTCAATCTATATGCGGAACAGGTAATCCAGGAGGCTGGCTTCTATAAGGAGGAATGTGGAATCAGGATTGGAGGAAGACTTATCAACAATTTGCATTATATAGATGGCACAAGCTTGCTTACTGAAATTGAGTAGGACCTGAGGCAGTTGCTGTAGAAGGTCGAGGATTGAAACAATCAATATGAATTGAAGCTCAACATCAAGAAAACAAAGATTCTCACCACTGGGCTGATTGGCAGCTTCACGATAGATGGTGAAGAAACTGAGCTGTTAACAGCTTTGGTTTGCTTGGCTCCACAATCAGCACTCTTCACAGCAGCAGCCAGGAAATAAAAAGATGAATTTCACTGAGAAAGTCTGCTGTCAGAAACCTCTCCAGAGTACTGAAGAGCAATGATACCAGTCTAGAGACTAAGGTGCCCCTGATCCAGGCCATGGTCTTCACAATTGCTTACTATGTATCAGAAAGCTGGAGAATGATTAGGGACAATAGAAGGAGAATTGATGCCTTTGAAATGTGGTGCTGGAGAAGAGTGTTGAATATACCATGGGCTGCTAGGAAAACAAACAGATTCATCCTGGAGAGGGTGAAACCAAGCTGCTTCTTGGAAGAAAGGATTCTAAAGCTCTATCTGACATAATTTGGGTATGTTGCCAGGAGGGACCAGTCCTTGGAGAGGGACATTATGCTTGGAAGGGTGGAGAGACAGTGCAGCAGAGGAAGACACTGGATGAGATGGATTAACTCAATGACTGGGGTAATTGGGTTTAATGTGTCATAGACAACAAAGTTGGCTCAGGATAGAGCAGAGTTCAGAGCTGTTGTACATAGGGTCTCTTTGAGTTGCAAGCAAGTTGAAATCATATAACAACAACAACAACAACATATAGGGAGATCAGAATTCATATGTCAAGTCTTGAGTTCATCTTACCACCTACCCACTAACTCATCCATAAATTTACCTGTTGTTGTTGTTAAGTGCCATCAAGTCGTAGGCGACTCATAGCGACCCTATGAACAGAAGTCCTCAACTCTTGTGTGACTTTCATCCTTTCTCCATGTTCATAGGGTTTCTGGAGTCAAGCTGTTTATGGAAGTGGATTCCACTCCTGCTTCCAAGCTTGTTTTCATCGGGGAGCTCCACCAAACACTGTCCACCATGGGTAACTATTCTCGCATTTGACGTATTAGTGCCACAGTGTTCAGCTTCACAGCAACCATGAGTCACCTCTGTATGGCAAATGGACATAACAGGATTATACAACCTAGGAGAATGTTTCACCAAAACCAACTAAAAACAGCGGCACAAGGGCCCTACAGTATTTTACCATTCTGGCATGCCCAAACGCTGGAGAATTCTGGGCCAGAGACCCCCAACTCATCTAGCAAGCCAGCTCTGTGGACACTCACTTGGGGCAAAAAGAAAGCCACAAGTGCCCCAGCACTCCATACTTGCCTCTCTTCAAGATGTAAGAGGCCGCATACATCCAGCTGACACTGAGGTTCATGAGACCTAAATTTACCTACTTACACATTTATCTATAGATTGACCTATCTATCCATTTATCTGTGTACCTACTCATTAATTCATGAGCCCATCCATTTGTTCATCCATCTATCCAGCCACCCAGCCACCCAGCTATTTATTTACCCACTGTTCACTCACCCATATATCCACACATCTATCCATCTACACCTCCATCCATCTACACATCTACTCATTTACCTGCCTGTCTATTTGTGTATCTGTCTACTCACTCATCCACTTATCTCTCTACTCACCCCATTTGTCCTTGCATCTGTCCATCCATACTCTTCATTCTCAATCATTCATCCATGCATGCATGCATCCATCCAGTTATTCACATAATGACTAACAACTGAGCACCTATTAAGTGCCAGGCACATTGTAATCATGTCAATAACGGCCATGAAAGTGCACAGGTGTTAAAAGGAGATCACGCTGGCAGTGAACTGACTGTGTGCCCAGGGAAGCAACTTCATCCCTGGGAACTTCAGTTTCCCTGTTTATAAAAGTGGATTTGATAGTTACTATGTGCAATGCATTGTGAGTTTCATGAGATGATCAATGGAGAACACCCAGTATGGTACAAGAGACCCTTGCAAGAGGTGCTATCAGCATTTAGCCCAGAGTTTGCCTGCCTGGCCCTGAGATGGCACTGACTATGGATGCCATAGCTTTGGCCAGATGAAGCAGAAGAAAGGAAGCCATGGCTTGGCAGCTTGTCTCCCAACTTTCACAATCCTCATTGTAAACTCTTTCTGTCTCACTGATGTCATGTCAGAATGCACTCAAAGCTGACCTCCCAGCAGGTTTCTGAAGCGATAAATCCATGGGAGATGATTGCTTACCTTTCTCTGCTAGTGGATTCAAACTGTGAGGGAAGAGATGGGCAGTCTTTGGAGTTAGCAACTCAACTCCTTGCCCCCTATACCACCAGAGCTCCCTCACTCTAAATCAGCAGCTGTAATTCCTGCCTTGTGGGGCTCGGGGGAAGATAGAAGAGGTAATAGAGGCATCTTCGTGTGTTGTATTATGAGACACATGCTAAACACTCATCTTCTATTTCCTCTTCTTTGAGGGACTGGGCTGGGGACAGCTTGACCCCTGAAATACCATCAAGGAATGATCAGGAAACACGTCCAGTGGACCTGTGCACTCCTTTCATTTATCCACATGCTGCTGGGATTCTCAGAGCCCAGTGATGGATGAGACATGCATGGCTCCCCAAGACTGGGGTGAGGGGAGGAGGAGAGAGCAACCAAATAGATAAGGTCAGTTGTGCTGATTGTCCTCTGAAGGAGCCACAGGCTGCTCGAGATGGGGAAGCCTCTCAAAGGAGGTGGGTGGCCTCTGACTGGCAAGATGGGTCAGCTGTTCAAAAGTTGGGCAAAGAAGGACATAACAAGTGCAAAAGCTCTGGGGTGGCAATGAGGTCTGCTTTCTTTTGAGAAAGCAAAAGAAGCCATGGCTGCTGGAACTTAATGCTTGACAGGAATGGACAAGGTAAGCCAGGTAGTAGTCAACTCAGACAACAAGTTTCATTTACGTAGATGGTGATGCCCTCTCTTTTTCAGAGGAAGAAAACTAAGGACTCAGTGGAGTTAAGCAATCTGCCCAGAGTCAAATGGCAGGAGATGGACCCCAGGGGCATCTCCATCGTCAAAGCCCCAGGGGAAGGGAGGAGGGGTAAGGCTTTCAGGTGTGCTAAGGGCTCTCAGCTTTTGCACGGGAAGAGTGCAGGCGGGGCCCAGCCGCGCAGGGCCCAGAACATCACATCTGGGAGAGAAAGTCAGAAGAGGCAGCAGCCTAAACACACGGCAGACCCCGGCCAGCCCCGGCTGCCAGCACAACTGCTTGTGCGGCTGCCAAGGAGCCAGATGCCGCTTCTGGAAAAAATATCTTCCTGGCTTGGCACTCCCTGGCTGGCCTGCCTGCCATGCGAGGGGAGAAGGGGGGCAGCTGAGTGTGGGCCCCCGCTTAGCACCCCAGAACGGAGCTGCTGTGCCTTTGAAGCCAGGACAGGAACAGGGAAGGGGGGGCAGGGAGGATGCAAGCAAAATATTTTCGCTAAAAATATTCTGCACTAGGAGAAGATCTTTTTTCTTTTTTCCCTTACTCTTGCTGGAAAACCAAAGTCTTATTAAAACAACACTAGAATATTTCATGTTGATATCAATTAGGCGAAGGAGAAGGAATCTTGAGTTTCCCTCCCTGCCAGTTTCACATAAAAGGAATATTCTCCCAGAGGCCAAAAGATGATGGTTTTTATTTTTTTCCTCACTCCAAAAAAGAAAAAAAAAATTCCTGCAATGTGGATGGAAAGTTCCTCATGTCTGGGAGCTTCCTGAGAAGTGGGGGCTCTGGACTCTTGGGCCAAGTTCTCTGCCTAAGCTGGGTGGGACAGGGCAGGTGGCTGGGCCTTAAGAGGGTCCTTTGAACCTGTTAGGGAGGGACTCAGCCTGTCCTCAGCTCCACCTTGGTCGTGCAGTCCAGGCCTGGCCAACATATCTGTGCACCCTCCCAGGCCTCCGGCCAGCTGGACATGGCCCTGATGGCCAGGCAAGCGGCAGATATAGATCAGCATTTGGCCTCTGCCTCTGGCACCCCTCATCAAAGCTTCTTGGGCAGTGTCAAGACGGGGAGTCACTCTGAGGTGCCAGACCTGGCCGGAGTCCTTCTCCCTGGTTTCAACCTTTCATAACATGATGGCAGCACTGTTTGTGAACACCTACTATGCACCAGGCACTGAAAAACAGGTCTCATAGACTTGTACTTAGTCTTCTTCATGCCCATACGAGAGAAGAATTATGTTATCCTCACATTTCTTGAGAAAACTAGGGCTTGAGTGTCACACAGCTGATAAATACAGACACAAGATTTAAACCCAGATCCTTGTAACCTTAAAGCTTGTGCTCAGAGGACCCACTGGCTCAGTTTGATGCTGCATTGAACATTAGGTGGATATGCAAGATTCTTTTCCTCTGGTTGGTTCCCAGTCTCTGTCCTCTAATTTCACGTCAAAGCTCAGTAAACAACTCAGAAGTCTTTCCTCTTCTTCTTTGCCTTCTCTAAGGATTTTGTATTTCTCTGAGCCTGTGTATTATTTCATCTATTATTTTATTCTTTCATTCAACTAAGTATCCTTCTAGCCCACCCACCTATGTTTATTAACTGAAAGATAGTTAGTTCAAATCTACCAGCCATTCCAAAGGAGAAAGATAGGCAGTCTTCTCCTGAAAAGATTTATAGCCTTGGAAACTTGCTTGAGGGTCACTAGGAGTCAGCATTGACTCAGTGGCGGTAGGTTTATGTTTACAAAGGGCCAGGCTCTGGGTAGGCAACAGGGATACAGAAATTGCTCTAACATAGCCCACCTCTCCATTTATAGTTGTAAAATACTGGAGATACGAATACCACAGAAAGTCTTCTCTCTGATGTAAACCAGTGGGGAGGAATTATTTTTCTTTTACAGATAAGGAAATTGTAGTCCAGGAAAGCAATAAGACTGGCTGGAAGATTGTGCATTGTAATGGAAAGATTGAAATGGAAACAGATCTGAGTCCCAGTCTCACTGTTATGAGGTGAGTGACTGAGAAAAGTTGTTGGAACAAAGAGTGAAGAGGAGAGTGAGTGAGGTCAGAGGGTTCACAGCGCACAGGTCCTGGGGGGCTTCCGAGGCCATAGTTACGGACTCTTGATAGTTATTCTGAGAATGAGGGCTGCCACTGTAGGACTTTGAGCAGAAGGAAACAATATGATTTAAGTTTTAAAAGTTTTGTCCTGGCTTCTATGTACAGAGTAGTCAGTCTGTCAGGTGGTAAGTGTACTAGCAAGGTGATGACTAGTGTAACTGATTAAATTATGTCTCCCCCAAATATATCTTGTGAATCCTAATCTCCCTATCTGGGATTGTAATCCATTTACACATGGACTGTCTTTGTTATGCTATAAAGTGGCACCAGCATAAAGCATATTTTGAGTCAATCTTTCTTGTGTTCTAAAAGTGATTAAATAAGCAAGCACAGTAGAGATGGAGGGGGAAAGAGGCCAGTTAGCTGAAGGTCACCCAGGAGCAGAAATTCAGAGACAAAGAGCTGCCTCCAGAGCTGACAGAGGGTCTCCCTAAAGTCGACACCCTCAATTTGGACTTCTAGCCTCTTAAGTTATGAGGAAAAAGAAATATCTTTGTGAAAGCCACTCATTGGTGACATTTATGTTACAGCAGCACTAGATAAGTCAGTCAGCCAGTTAGGAGGTTATTACAGTAACCCAGGCAAGAGATAACGAGGACTTAGAGCAGCAACAATGACGCAGGACAGGACTAGGTTCAGATTTTGTTTTGTTCATAGTGTTGCTATGAGTTGTACTTGATTCGATGGCACCTAACAACAGCGACAAGTAGCAGTGGAGGCGTGAAGACTGCTGATAATGGCTGAGAGGTGGGAGAAAGAGGGATCAAGGATGACTTCTCAGCTTCACCCTTGAACAACTGGCAGGATGGCATGACTGTCACCTCGAGCTGGGGGCGGGGGGCGGGCGCGGAGTAAGGCTGGGTAGAGGTGGAACCAGATTTCGGGCTCAGGATCAGGAGTTCCCTGTTTGGATATTTACATCTGAAGTGGACACATAGGTGGTGACGCCAAGCAGGCAGTCAGGATTGGAGGAATAAATGTGAAAGTGGTGGGTGTAGGAAAGGTATTGGGGCCTTGATATTAGAAAAGATGAAGAAGCAAGTGAATGCAGACAGAAAAGAAGAGAAGACCGAAGACTGACTCTAGGACTCTCATCCTGGAGAAGTTTTACTATTCTGGAGTGAGCCCTCGGGAGTTCTGGAGGCTCCATGGTAAGGAGCTGCACTGTCAACCCAAGGGCCCGCAGTTTGAAGGGTGGGAAGTCTCTTCCTATGTAACTTACTTTATCTTGAAAACCTACTGCAGCTATGGGTTGGTTTCAACTTGATGGTATACACCACCACCACCACCAAGTGAATCCTCAGCTGAACAGATGGTTGTTGTCCACACAACCTGTTCCTTCTAAAGAGCTCAGTAGATGAGGAAGTAACTAGCAAGCTCACTGGAGCGACAAACTTTAGAAGGAGGTCAGCACAAGGACTGTGGCTCAGGGGACCACCCAGCTCAAGGGACAACCACAAACTTGGTCTTTCCCAGGCTCACTTGTTCCAATTTCGCCCTCATAGCTGCGGCTTGGCTTGGGGTTCCTGAGTGAACGTTAATGTCCCTGAAATCTATTCTGTTTCCTGTAAGGAAGGAGAGGTTTGTGGAGCACAAATTGACTCGCTGGCACCCAACAACAACAGCAGCAGCAACAACAACAACAACAACAGAGCTGTTTCTCTTTTGTGGCTACTCAGTCAGAACCAGTTCATCGCTGACCCTCTGGTGATTTCTGAGGCTGTAAATCATACAGGAGATTATTCATCTTTCTCCCTCAAGAACAGCTGCTGTTGTTACGTGCTGTCAAGTTGGAATCGACTCATAGGTGACCCCCCTAGTGGGTTTTCAGAGGCTGTAAATGTCACAGGAGGAGACTGCCCATCTTTCCTCTGAGAAGTAGTAACAAGTAGACTGGAATCAGGTGTCTTTGGGTTGACGGTATAGCTCCTTACCCACTAGGCTACCAGTGCTCCCCTCTCAGAGCAGCTTATGGATATGAATTGCTCAACTCTCTACAACCTACTCCATCAGGGCTCTGTCCCAATGATATATCTATGTCTATGTCTATGTCTAGTCTACGTTTACGTCTACCATCTATCTATCTATCTATCTATCTATCTATCTATCTATCTATCTATCTATTCAACTCTATTAATGCCTCACAATAAAGTGAAGACACTTAGGCTCACAGAGGGAACACCTGGGACCCCAGACAGGCTGTTTTTTTTTTTTTCTTTAAAGATCATCAGTTTTTTCTGAAAGAGGAAAGGGGGTTGAGGAAAGAGGGCTCAAATATTCACATGAGGACTCAGGTCTCTTGTATAGGTGAGATGCTGACCAGGTCTGGAACAGGTCTTCGGTGAGGAGTTGGGAGGTGTGGGCAGGACAAACGTCGTCGAAAGGGGGCAGCTCAGTCCAGCCAATTGTGCTCCTGAGGAAATGTAGGCTCGGTGTTGCCAGATCTAAAGAGAAGCCGGAAATCTGGATTTTTATGTGAAATTTCCCACTTTTTAAAACAGTGTTGGGTCCAAACAAAACATGTCTACATATTGAGTTGACCTCATGGGCCACTAATCTTAGAGTTTGGCCTTTTGAGTTGATAATTAAAAGCAAGGGCTTTAGGCTCAGACAAGCGTGGGTTCGAATTCCCAGTCTCCTCCTTACTGGTTGCGTGTATTTGGGCAAAGGGAGGCACAGTTTCCCCATCTGTCAAATGGGCATGGTGAGCCCCAGGTGTCAGAGCTGTGTAAGGATCATGTGAGCCGGGGTGTAGAGCCCTTTAGTCCAACGGATGGGCTCCTCAGAGATGCTTGATAAATGGTGGTGCAGAGTCACGGTGTGTGGGTAGGCTTTGGGCGGGTAGATTTTTATTGGTTCCACATTCCTGTCCTGGCCTTGCTCAGTGGCTCTTGAGTGCTGGGAAGCCCATGTGTGGAATCTTTCACACGCTGGAACTCTCAGTTCCTTATCTTCTTAATTAACCGCTCTCTTCCCAGCAGCCCCCAGGGCCAGGCATTGGTCTTCTGGGCAGCAGCAGACTGCAACACTGCCCCTTCCTCAGCTGCTGGCTTGTCCCTCCTGCCATCACACTGCTGCTCAGGAGAGCCGCGGGGACGTCTGGATTCCTGAGGGGATGTTTTCCACATTTTTGGAAACCCACTGCGGTTTGGTTTTCCGTGGTAAAGGCCTTGGCAGGGACTCAGCTGAGTGGAATGGTTGGTGGATGGGAGGGTCCAGAGGCAAGGAGACGTTCATTGAGCACCCACTGTGTACCAGGCCTCAGGAGTTACTGATGCTTAAAACAGTCCCAGCCCTCCAAGCCCTTATTATCTTGTTATGGATACAGACTTGAAACAGGAGAAGTTAAAAACAGATCTGAAAACCAAAGCACTTGTCACTCAAGCCAGGAACCTGCCTTCCTCTGACTTGTTCTTTTTCTCCATGCTGGCTGATCCTCAGTTCTGCTGATTCCTCCTCCACAATCCTCTAAATCTCTCAATGCTTCCCCTTTCTCTCCTCCAGTTTGGGCCATCATCGCCCCTCCTATGTGTGGCACCAGCTGACACCTCTCTGCTCAAGTCAACTTTCTTCTGTATGTATCCCTGGAAAAATCACTGTAAAAGAAAATCTATTCCTATAATTCCACAACCAAAAGCCCACAGTGGCTTCAGGACGGAGACCATGCTTCCCACCTTGGCTCACCTGACCTGGTCTCCTGATGACCTCACAGTTCCAAGTCTTCCCATCTGTCTCCACCTCTGTGTTATCAAAGCTGCACTGCTTGAAGCTCCCTGCATGCAGTCTGCCTTCTCTCACCTCCATTGCACTGTTGCTGAATTGGGTGCTTTTGTTTTGTGTTCCCCAGAGCTTTGTTTAAGTGAAAATGTTGATGGTAATGCTATCACTACTACTAATGTTGCTACTATCACTAGAATTAATCCTAAAGCCTGTAAACATACTAGTTGTAATTGTTATTGTTATGTGCCATTGAGTCACCATAATGCAACTAGGTAGATTAGTTCTGAAAGCTGCCCTATCCTGAGCCAATCTCATCATCTCTGACAGACCTAATACCACTTCTCCAGTCACTGAGTCCATCCTGGGTCTTCCTCTCTTATTGTCCCTCCAACCTTGCAAGCATGATGTCCCTCTCCAAGGATGAGTCCCTCCTGGCCACATGCCCAAAGTATGTGAGTTGGAGACTCAAAATTCTTGCCTCCAGGGAGCAAACTGGTTTCATCCTCTCCAGGACAGACCTGTTTGTTCTCCTGGCAGTCCATGGTATGCTCAACACTCTTCTCCAGCATCGTAACTCAAAGGCATTGATTCTTCTTCTATCATCCTTAGTTCTTGTCCAGATATCCGATGCATAGCAAATAATTGTGAGCCTGGACCAGGCTCATCTTAGTCTCCTGACTGACATCATTGTTCTTCAGTACTCTAGAGAGGTCCCTGCATGGGAATCGCAAAGAAGGAGGAGCAGTTGCAAATAGACACTACTGATTAGAACATGGAATGTGAGATGTATGAATATAGGAAAGTTGGAGATTGTTAAGGAAGAAATAGGACACTTAAATATTGATGTACTAGGCACTGGCAAAATGAAATGGGCTGGCATGAGACATTTTGAACCAGATAATCAGATCAACTACTATGCTGGAGATGAAAAGGTGAGATATGATGGAGTCACTTTCATTGTTAAAAAGACCATTTCTAGATCCATCTTGAAATATAATGCTGTGAGTGACAGGATAATATCCATATGCACACAAGGAAGACCTGTTAATACCATAATCATTCAAATATATGCACCAACAACTAGGGCCAAAGAGGAAATAGATATTTTGGAGGAACATTCTTCTAAGTCATACAGCACTCTTCTGTCAATTTGCTGTGCTGAGGTAATGTGGGTTTGCTGTGACGCTGAACCTTGTGCCATTAGGATTTCAAATGCCATAATGACTACTCACGGTGAACAGTGTTTGGTGGAACTCCCAGTTTAATACAGGTTTGGAAGCAGGACTGACATCCAGTTCCTAAAGCATATGCCTCTGGAAACTTTATAAACTTGGGAGAAAAGATAGTTATAGAAAGGCTTCAGGTCTGTTGTTCATAGGGTCGCTATGAGTCGTGTGTGATTTGACAGCAATCGACAACAATAACAGCTTTTGCAGTTGGCAATTATCAAAGATACAACCAAGATACTTCGATAATAATGGATGATTGGAATGTAAAAGTTGGGAAGAGGGAAGAAGGATCAGTATGGAAAGTATAGACTTGGTGACAGAAATAAGACTGGAGACAGAAAAATAGAATTCTATACAATCAATGACCTATTCATTGCAAATATCTTTTATAAGAAACATAAACAGTGACTATGCACCTGGGCTTCACCTGGTGGAGTCAGATTGATTACATCTGTGGAAATAAATCATTGGAGAAGCTCAATGTCACCTGTGAAAACTAGACCAGGGGCTGATTGTGGAACAGACCATCAACTACTCATATGCAAGTTTAAACTGAAGCTAAAGAAAAGAAAATAAAATCCACAAGAATCAAAGTTTGACTTTGAGTCTATTACACCTGAATTTAAAGACCATCTGAGGAACAGGTTTGAAGCCTTGAGCACTAATGAGTGAAGACCTGATGAGCTGTGGGAGGATATCAAGACCAGTTGGAATAGCAGTCCTAAATCTAACATAAATGCTAATGTTAATGCTAATACTAAGGAGCCTTGGTGGCACAATGGCTAAGAGCTTGGCTGCTAACTGAAAGGTTGGCAGTTTGCACACCTCCCCTTTAGCTGTTCTGAGAGAGAAAATATCCGGCCATCTGCTCTCATAAGAATTACAGCCCTCCCCTAAGAAAGAGTGAAGTTCTACACTTTCATATGGTCACCATTGAGTTGGAATAGACTCAATGGCACATGACAACACTAACAAAGCTAATAAAAAAGCTAATGCTACTATTAGTATTATTCATGTTGTTCTGTGTCATCAAGGCACCTGTGACTCTTAAAGACCCTATGAAAAACCAGATCTGAACCTTGTCCTATTCTGTGCCATTCTCATGATCTCTGACAGGTTCAAATTCATTGCTACAATCAGTGTGCCAACCCATCTATTACTATCATCCATCTATTAATAGTAACAGGGAGCACTAGTGGCCTATTGACAAAAACTGCACTTCAATCCAGAAGGCACATGATCCGAAACCACCTGCTGCTCCATGGGAGAAGGATGGGCAATCTCCTTCTGTGCCATCAAGTGTCTCTGAAAACCTGCTGGAGGGTTAGCTATGGGTTGGTTTCAACTCAATGGTACCCAACAACAACAAAAAACAACAGCAACAAGGACATCATTTTATTATAATTAATATTAATGCCAATCTTTAAAAAAAATAACATTCTGATCTATTTACAAAGTTTGAATACATTGTTTTTCACAAAATATCTTTCCTATTTCCTTCACCTCACCCACCCATCAAATTGTGCAATCCTAAAATTAACACTCTACCCCCCATCCCTTTATTTTCACCCTTCCCACTTCTTGCCTTGGATCCTCATACTCATTCTACAATAATGGTTTTATACGGCATTTGACCTTGTGGGACTGAGTTCGTTCACTCAGCATAATGCTGTCCAGTCCCTCCAAAGTCAGGTAGTAATTTACAGAATGATTGCCCCTGCATGCTGTGTAGTATTCCATTAATACTCAGTTATACTAGTGCTAATGCTATGCTAATGTTACTACTACTACTACCACTTCCAGTGCTAATACTGTTACTAACACTATGCAGCCCTGGACATGCTTATGAGTGTATGTCAGGGAATTTGGAGGACAGCTGCCTGGCTAACTGACTAGAAGAGATCTGTATTTGTGCCCTTTCCCAAGAAAGGTGATCCAACAGAGTGTGAAAATGATGAACAATATCATTAATATCACAAGTAAGCAAAATATTGCTGAAAATTATTAAAAAACAGCTAGAACAGCACGTAGACAGAGAACTGCTAGATGTTTAATCTGGATTTAGAAGAGGTAGTGGCGTGAGGGATCCTGGTTGAAAACAAAGAACATCAGAGGAATGTCTATTTGTGTTTATTGACTATGCAAAGGCATTTGTGCAATCACAGAAAATTTTGACTAACATTGAGAAGAATGGGAACCCCAGGCACTCAATTGTGCTCATGCAAAACCGAGACTAAGAGGCTGTTTTGCAGACAGAACCAGGGAATACTACATGGTTTAAAATTAAGAAAGGTATGCATCATGGTTGTGTCCTTTCCCCATACCTATTCAATCTGTATGCTGAGCAAATTATTAGAAAAGCTGGAATCTATGAAGAAGAATGTGGCATCAGGATTGGAGGAAGACTCATCAATAACCTACTTTATACAAATAACACAACCTTGCTTGCTGAAAGTGAGGAGGACTTGAAGCACTTGCTGCAAAAGGTTAAACAATGCAGCCTTCAATATGGATTGCATATCAACATCAAAAAAGCAAAAATCCTTGCCACTGGACCGATAGGCAACATTATGATAGATGGAGAAAAGATTGAAACTGCCAACAACTTCATCTTACTTAGAGCCACAATCACACTTGGTACTAGCAGTCTGGAGATTAGGAGATATATTGCACTGGGTAAATCTGTAGCCAGAGACCTCTCTAAATTGTTGAGAAGCAATGATGTCAGTTTGAGGACTAAGGTGTGCTTGATTTAGGCCAAACTCTTTTCAGTCTCTTGCTGTACATCTGAGAGCTGGACAATGACTAAGGATGATAGAAGAAGAATTTATGTCTTTAAACTGTGCTGTTGGAGAAGAATACTGAATATCTCATGGACTATCAAAAGAACACACAAACATGTCTTGGAGATGGTGCAGCCAGAGTGCTGTTTGGAGTCAGGGATGATGAAGCTTTGTCTCACATCTGGGCATGTTGCTGTGAGAGCTATTTCTTGGATAAGGGCATCATGTTTAGAATAGTTGAGGCACAATGAAAGAAAGGAAGACTCTCACCCAGGTGAGTTAAAACAGTGACCGCAGCAGTGGGCTAGCATATGTAAAAGAATGTGAGGATGGTTCAGGATAGGACAAGGTTCAGATCTGTTGTTCTTAGAGTCATTATGACTAGTACTCAATTCAGTGACACCTAACAACAATAATGCTAAACTCAAAGTTAACACTATTTTTAAAGCAACTACTAATATAATTTGAAGAATGCAAAAGGTCATCACAAAGATGGAGGAAGAAGAAAAGACCAAAATGGATGTCAGAATAGACTCTGAATGTTGCACTAGAGTGTTGAAAAGCCAAAGCAAAGGAAAGAAATAAAGAAGTTAAAAAGCTGGATAGAAGGTTTCAAAGGGCAGCTCGGGAAGACAGAACTAAGTATTATGATGAAATGTGCAAGGAGCTGGATTCTGAAAGTCAAAAGGGCCAAACTTATTCTGCATTTTTTGAGCTGAAGGAACTAAAGAACAAATTCAAGCCATGAGTTGCAGTACTTAAAGATGCTATGGGCAGAATATTGAATGATCCAGGAAGCATTAAAAGAAGATAGAAGGAGTATGCAGAATCACTGTACAAAAATGAAGTGGCTGGCACAGAAGGATTTCAAGAAACAACATATGATCAATGGTCATGAAGGAGGAAGTTCAGTCTGCTCTGAAGGACTTAGCAAAAAAAAGAGCCCCAGGAATTGATGGAATACCAATTGCCATGTTTAAACAAACAGAAGCTGCTCTGGATGTACTCACTAGGTTGTACCAAGATATCTGGAGCACAATTACTTGGCCAACTGACTGGAAGAGAACCAAATTTATTCTCATTCCAAAAAAAGGTGTCTTGACAGAGTGTGGAAATTATCGAACAATATCACTACTATTACATGCAAACAAGATCCTGCTGAAGATTATCCAGAAATGACTGGAGCAGTACATTGTCAGAGATGTACCAGAAATACAAGCTGGGCTTGGAGGAGGTCGTGGCACTAGAGACATTATTGCCAACGGCAGATGGATCTTCGCAGAAAGCAAAGAGGACCAGAGGAATGTCTATCTCTGTTTCATTGACTATACAAAGGAATTTGACTGTGTGGATCATAGTAAGTGATGGCTCATCTTGAGGAGAATGGGAATCCCAGAATACTTGATTGTGCTCATGTGATACCTATACTTGGACCAGGAAGTAGTCATCAGAATAAAGCAAGGAAACACCACATGGTTCAAAATCAGGAAAGGAGTGCATCAGGGATGCATCCTGTCTCCATACCTTTTCAATCTATATGTAGAACAGATCATTCAGGAGGCTGGGTTTTATGAGGAGGAATGTAGTATCTTGGAGGATGACTGATCAGCAACCTGCGTTATGCACATAATCCAACCTTTCTTGCTGAAACTAAGGAGGCCCTGAAGTGCTTTCTGCAGAAGGTCAAGGACTATAGTTTTCAATCTGAATTGAAGCTTGACATCAAGAAGACAAAGATTCTCACCACTGAACCAACTGGCAGTACCATAGTAAATAGAAAAGAGATTGAGGTTGTTAATAATTATACCTTAGCTCCACAATCAACACTCTTGGAACAAGAAGTCATGAAATCAAAAGATGAATTGCACTGGGAAAATCTGCTGTCAGGGATCTTTCCAGAGTACTAAAAAGCAATGATGTCAGTCTAGAGACTAAGGTGTGCCTGATCCAGGCCATGGCCTTTGTAATTACTTGGTATGCATCAGAGAGCTGAACAAGACTAAGGATGACAGAAGAAGAACTGATGCCTTTGAGTTGTGGTGCTGGAGAAGAGTCTTGAACATACCATAGACTGCCTGGAAAATGAATAGGTCTGCCTTGGAGAGGGTGAAACCAAGTTTCTCCTTGGAGGCTAGGATTTTGAAGCTCTGGCTCATGTACTTTGGGCACATGGCCAGGAGGGACTGGTCCTTAGAGAAGGACATTATGCTTGGGAGGATGGAGGGACAGTGCAGGAGAGGAAGACCCTGGATGAGACGGATTGATACAGTAACTGGGGCAAATAGGGGTTGGTGTGTTGGAATCAGTGGGACTGGCTCAGGACAGGGCAGGCTTCAGAGCTGCTGCACACAGGATCACTATGAGTTTCAGGCAACTCAATGGCACATAACAACAACAAAAACAACAACAATATAATATGAATGTTTATTGCTCATATTAGTGCTAATCCTAAAGCTAAAGAAGATCCTTTCCAACTGGATCGGTAGTTGGAAAGCATGGATTTGGTGACAGAAAGGAAGCTGGAGATAGGATGATAGAGTTTTCCACAATCAACAATTTATTCATTGCAAACACATTTTTACAAGAAACATAAACGCAGGCTACACACATGGATTTCACCTGATGAAATATGCATAGGAAATCAGATAGATTACACCTGTGGAAAGAACCACTGGAGAAGCTCAATATCAGCTGTGAAAACTAGGCCTGGTGCTAATTGTGGGACAGATCACCAAGTACTCATGTGAAAATTTAAGCTGGAGCTAAGGAAAGTGAAATCAAACCCACAGGAACAAAAATATGACCTTGAGTCTGTCTCACCTGAATTTCAGAACCATCTCAGGGACAGGTTAAAGGCCTTGAACACTAATGAGAGAAGACCAGATGAGTTATGGGAAGATATCAAGAATATCATCCAGGAAGAGTGCAAAAGGTCATTGCAAAGACAGAGTAGGAAGAAAAGACAAAAATTATGTCAGAAGAGACTCTGAATATTGCACTGGAGCATCGAGAAGCCAAAGCAGAAGCAGGAAATCAAGACGTTAAGGAGTTGAACAGGAGATTTCAAAAGGCTGTGTGACAAGACAAAGTAAAGTATTATAATGAAATGTGCAAAGAGCTGGGATCAGAAAATCAAAGAGGTTGAACTCGCTCAGCATTTCTTAAGCTCAAGGAGCCGAACAGAAAATTCAAGCCTCAAGCTTCAATACTTAAGGATGCTTTGAGGAGAATATTGAGTGATCCTGCAAGCATTAAAAGAAGATGGAAAGAGTATACAGAGTCATTATACCAAAAGAATTGGCAGACACAGAAGAATTTAATGAAACAACATATGAGCAAGAGCCTATAGTGATAAAGGAAGAAGTTCAGACTGCTTTGAATGAATTGGCTAAGAATAAGGCCCCAGGAATTGATGGTATACCAATTGACATATTTCAACTAAAAGATGCTGCCCTAGATATGCTCACCAAGCTGTGCCAAGAAATCTGGAGAACAACCACTTGGCCAACTGACTGGAAGAGATCTATATTTGTTCCCATCCCAAAGAAAGGTTATCCCACAGAGTGTGGAAATTATCGAATAATATCATATGGAAGAAAGGAGGCGTGGTAGGTTTGAGGACTCTGAGCATGAACGGTAGTTTTTTGGGGCCCACCAGGGGGTTGGCAGAGCGGACTTGCCAGATGAATGGGGGTCTAGGGCAGGGAGTTTCACAGCAATTGGGCATGCCAGGCTGCTAAGACACTGTAGGACCCTCGGGCCTGTCTTTCATTGTTTTTGTTCAGACATTCCGCTAGGTCGTATAGCCCTGGTGTACAAGTTGCCATACAGTGGTCACTTGTGGTTGCTGTGAGGCTGAACACTGTGACATTGATGTGTCAAATGCTATAATGGCTGGTTACCCGATGTGGACAGAGTATGGGGTGGAGCTCCCCGATGTAAACAAGCTTGGAAGGAGGAGTGGCATCCAGTTCCGTAATAACTGGCCTCTGGAAACCCTATGAACCTGGAGAGAGGAAGAAAGGCACCCAAGCGTCAAAGACTCTCCTTCATGGGGTCGCCATGAGTCGCCTGCAACTTGACGGCACTTAACAACAACAACATGCAAGCAAGATTTTGCTGAGGATTATCCAAAAACGGTTGGAACAGCACATCAACAGAGAACTACCAGAAGTTCAGGCTGGGTTTAAACAGGGCCGTGGTACTAGGGATATTGTAGCTAATGTTAGATGGACCTTGGCTGAAAGCAGGGAGTACCAGAAGAATGTCTGTTTTTGTTTTATTGATCATAACAAATGGTGGCTAACTCTGAGAAGAATGGGAATACCAGAACACTTGATTGTGCTATTGTAAAACCTATAGTTGGACCAGGAGGCAGTCGTCAGAACAGAGTAAGGAAACACTGCATGGTTCAAAATTGGGAAGGGTGTATGCCAGGGCTGTATCCTGTCTTCATACCTTTTCAACCTGTATGCAGAACAGGTTATCCGGGAGGCTAAGCTCTATGAGGAGAAATGTGGCATCAGGATTAGAGGAAGAATCATCAACAATCTGCATTATGTAGGTGACACAACCTTGCTTGCTAAAACTGAGGAGGACCTGAGCACTTGCTGTGGAAGGTCAGGGACTGCAGACTTCAGTATGGATTGAGACTCAATACCAAGAAAACAAAGATTCTCACCACTGGGCCAATTGGCAGCATCAGTATGGATGGTGAAGAGATTGAGATTGTTCACAGATTTGCTTTGCTTGGCTCCACAGTTAACACTCTTGGCACCAGCAGCCAGGAAATTAAAGGACGTATTGCGATGGGAAAGTCTGTGGTTAGAGACCTCTCTAAAGTGCTGAAGTTCAAGGATGTCAGTCTGGAGACTAAGGTGCGCCTTATACATGCCATGGTCTTTTCAATCACTTGCTATGCATCAGAGAGCGGGACAATGACTAGGAATGATAGAAGGATAATTGATGCCTTTGAGCTGTGGTGTTGGAGAAGAGTATTGAATATA
>NW_006399783.1:11193611-11201273 GCF_000299155.1 Elephantulus edwardii
CCAGCTCTTGGATGCATAGCTAGTAATCAGAGAGACTATGGCCTGAATCAGACGCACCTTAGTCTTCAAACAGACATCACTACTCCTCAATTATTTGGAAAGGTCCCTAACTGCAGACTTTCCTGGTGTAATGTGTCTCCTTATTCCCTGACTGCTTGCTGCCAATAGTGTTAACTGTGGATCCAAGTAAGGTGAAGCTGTTGACAGTTTCAATCTCCTCTCCATACATCATGCCACTGACTATTGATCAGCTGGTAAGAATCTTTGTTTTTCTCGTATTGAGATGCAGTCCATACTGAAGGCTGCATTCCTTGATCTTCTGCAATAAGTGCTTCAAGCTCTCCTCACTTTCAGCAAACAAGGTTGTGTCACCGCTATAATGCAGATTATTGATGAGTCTCCCTCCAATCCTAATGCCACACTCCTCCCAATAGAGTCCAGATTTTGGATAATTTTCTCAGTATACAGATTAAATAAATATGGGGAGAGACGACAACCCTTTCCAATTCCAAACCATACAGTGCTCCATTCACACAACAGCCTCCTGGTCCAGGTATAGATTCCATATGTGGAAAAAAATTTTTGGAGAAACTCAATATCGGCAGTCAAAACTAGGCCAGGAGCAGATTTTTGGATCAGATCATCAAGTACTCATATGTAAGTTCAAATTGAGGCCAAAGAAAATGAAAATAAATCCACAGGAACCGAGATATAATTTTGAATCAATTCCATCTGAATCTTATAATTTTAAAAAGAGGTTTGGGGCATTTAACACCAATGAACAAAGACCAGATGAGTTGTGGGATGATATTAAGAATATCATTCATAAAGAAAGTAAAATGTCATTACAAAAACAGAGGAGAAGGAAAAAAATAAAAATGGATGTCAGAAGAAACTCTAAAGATTGTGCTGAAACATTGAGAAGCTGAATCTAAAGGAAAACATGTCGAAGTGAAAGAGCTCAACAGATGATTTCAAAGGGCAGCTCATAAGGACAAAGCAAAATATTATAATGGAATGTGTAGAGAGTTGGAATTGAAGAATCAAAAGGGAAGAACTCACTCTGCCTTTCTCAACCTGAAAGAACTGAAATATAAATTTAAGCTTCATGTTACAATATTCAAAGATGCTTTGGGCAATATATTGAATGACCTAGAAAGCGTCAAAAGAAGATGGAGGGAATACACAAAGTCACTGTGACAGAAAGATTTGATCGGCACTTAAAAATTTCAGGAACGACCATATGAACAAGAGCCCATAGTAATGAAGGAGGAAGTAGAAGCTGCTGCATTGAAGGCACTGGGAAAAAATATAAGGCTCCAGGAATTGATGGGATATCAACTGACTTGTTTCAATTAACAGATGCAACCTTGGATACACTCACCAGTCTATGCCAGTAAATTTGAAGGACGACTGTCTTAGCCAATGGATTGGAAGGGATCTTTATTTGTTCTCATTCCCAATAAAGGTGGTCCAACTGAATGTCGAAATTAACAAGCAATATTATTAATATCCCATTCAAGCAAAATATGCTGAAGATAATTCAGAAAGAGCTGGAATAATACATAGAAAGGAAACTTCCAGAAGTTCAAGCAGGATTTAGAAGAGACTGTGGCACCAGGGCTATCATTGCTGTTGTCAGATAGATTCTGGCTGAAAGTAAGGAGTACCAGAAGAATGTCTTTTTGTGCTTTATTGACTATGCAAAGGCATTTGACTGTGTGGTCCCTTTCAGATAGGAACTATTGTTATCTACACATTACTGTTGAGGAAATGGAGATTCAGAGAGAAGAAGTAACTTGTCCCAAATCACATGATTACTAAATGGTGAGGCTGGGATTTAGTTATGTGGCAATGAGTCATTTTCTGTCTCTTGCACTAAACTATAAATCCCAGGAGAAGCAGAAGCATCTGTTTTGTCTATGGTTATGTATCTAGCACCCAGTACAATGCCTGTTAAAATATGTTGTTGTCGTCATCATGTGCCGTTGAGTCACTTGCAACTCATAGAGACTCCAGTACAACAATTCTGAACCCTGTTCTATCTTGAGCCAAACTCATTGTCTCTGACACACTAACCTCACATTACCCTAATGAGTTTATCAACCCAACACATCCAGGGTCTTCCCCTCCTGTGATGACGCTCCACTCTTCCAAGAATGATGTCTTTCTCCAATGATTGTTTCCTCCTTGCAACATGCCTAAAGTATGTCAGTTAGAGCTTCAGAATCTTTGCCTCTAAGGAGCAGCCTGGCTTCACCCTCTCCAGGATGAGCCTGTTTGTTCTCCTAGCAATCCATAGTATATCCAATACTCTTTTCCAGCACTATAAATAAAAGTCATCAATTTTTCTTCTATCATCCTTAGTTGTTGTCCAACTCTCTGATGCACAGCAAATAATTGTAAAGACCGTGGCCTGGATCAGGTGCACCAGATTGACATCATTGCTCTTCAGTACTCTGGAGAGGTCCCTGACAGCAGATTTTCCCAGTGAAATTAGTCTTTTAATTTCCTGGCTGCCAGTGCCAAGAGTGTTGATTGTGGAGCCAAGCAAACTAAAGCTGTTTACAATCTCAACATTTTCACCATCCATCACCATGCTGCCGATTGGCCCAGTGGTGAGAATCTTTGTTTTCTTGATATTGAACTTCAATCCATATTGAAGGCTGCAGTCCTTAACCTTCTGCAGCAAGTGCTTCAGGTCCTCCACAGTTTTAGCAAGCTGGGTTGTGTTATCTGCATAACACAGATTGTTGATGAATCTTCCTCCAATCCTGGTGCCACATTTCTCCTCATAGAGCCCAGACTCCACGATAATCTGTTCTGCATATAGATTGAAAAGGTATGGAGTTAGGACACATCCCTGGTGTATGCCTTTCCCAATTTTGATCTATGCATTGTTCTCTTGCTCTGTTCTGATGACTATCTCCTGATCATGGCAGTAATCAAGAAATCAAAAGATGTATTGCACTGGGAAAATCTGTTGTCAAGGACCTCATTAGTTACCCAGTTCTTGACCTTCTGCAGCAAGTGCTTCAGATCCTCCTCAGTTTCAACAAGAAAGGTTGTGTCATCTGCAAAACCCAGGTTCTTTATAAGTCCTCCTCCAATCTTGATGCCACATTCCTCCTCATAAAATCCAGTCTCTTGAATGATCTGTTTTGCATATAGATTGAAAAGATATAGAGACAGTATACATCCTTGATGCACTCCTTTCCTGATTTTGAACCGCTCAGTGTTTCCTTGCTGTGTTTTGATGACTGCTTCCTGGTTCAAGTTAGATTTTGCATGAGCACAATCAAGTATTTTAGGATTCCCATTCTTCTCAAGGTTAGCCATAATTTGTTGTGATCCACACAGTCAAATGCCATTGCATAGTCAACGAAACATAGATAGACATATCTCTGATATTCTCTGCTTTCCACCAAGATTCATCTGATATTGGTGATAATGTTCCTGGTACCACGGCCTCTTCTAAACCCAGCTTGCATTTCTGTTAGTTCTTTGCCCATATTGTGTTCCAGTTGCTTTTGGATAATTTTCAGCAAGATTTTATCTGTATGTGATATTAGTGATACAGTTTGATGATTCCCACACTCTGTCAAATCACCATTTTTTGAGATGGGCTTGAATATTGATCTGTCTTGGAGGAAGTGCAACCAGAGTGCTCCTTAGAGACAAAGACATCATGCTTAGAAAGAGGAACAGACAACATGCTGAGAAAGTTAGAAAGAAGAGAGGAAGATCCCCAAGATGGACTAATAGAATGACTGCAGCAGTGGGCTGGAGCATGTCAGATATTGTGCACATGGCACAGAGTAGGACAGAATTCTGATTTGCAATTCTTAGAGATGTGGTTCATAGTGACATTCTACTTGACAGCACATAACAACAAC
The DNA here is from genome assembly GCF_000299155.1 of Elephantulus edwardii. NCBI lineage: Eukaryota > Metazoa > Chordata > Mammalia > Macroscelidea > Macroscelididae > Elephantulus > Elephantulus edwardii. Next base: position 11,197,508 of record NW_006399783.1, read on the forward strand.
AACAACAAAGACACATGTAATGTAACAACCTAGGGTGAAAGGATGCCTGCTTCACAGGTAAGAATGCTGTCTTTTAGTGATAAGTAAAGTGATTTTTAAAGTTCCCCTGTCAGTGACAAAGTGATGATTTAAATATTAAAGTCTAGTTTTCTTTCCATTTTAATCCCAAAACTAATTTTCTCAAAAGAAAATGGACATAGTTAATTATTATTTCTTTTGGGATAAGAATATTTCAACTTTTTAGATTTAAAAAATCTATAAGATCTCTTTTCCTACATTTCCCTTTTTACAGCATTTCTGGGATTATTTTTAAGACTTGATTGGGAAAGGATGCTTCTTATTTTAAATTTCTGTAAATAATCAACTTGATGATGCTTAAAATATGTTTCATTGGATTTGATTCCCTTAGTGTATTTCCCCCCCTTTTCTTCTGTTTAGCTCTGCTGATCTTTGTGCCCTTTGTGAATTTGTTAAGTATCTTGGCTCCTGCCTGACATCCATGCTAATGGAGTGGGTTATGACAGCTTTTAGGGAGGAGAGATGAGATGAGAGAGTGCATTGGGAGTGTACCAATCTTCATTCTTCATTGCACTTCATTATTTATGATGCAGAAAATGCTGACTGTTGGATACACATCTGTTTGTTTTCCTTTGCCTCATGAAAAAAAATGTACTATTTTCACTGTAAAATATTTTATTGTCATTAAAATTTCTTGTGTTATATGGTAAGAACCCAAACCAAAACAAACCAGAAATCATTAAAGTCTTACTCCAATCTTCATGTTTTGGTTTATTTCTCTCTTGTGTTTTAAAAATTCTGTTTTGTTTCCTTCAAAACATTTTAAACAGGCAGTGTGGCAGGAAAAAGTGTGGTATGGCCCCCACAGTAGTTTGAGGGCATCACTACTGTTTAGCTAGACCACATGGGACCCCTTAAGCTCAAGCAGAAGGGAGTGGGACATCTGAAACAGCACAAGTGAGGTGGAGGAGCCAGTTCTGTAAGGGAAATACAAAGGCTTCTTGGCTTTCCATTCAGGTACTTTGGGAAGATTACTGCTGTTTGACCCTTGGCCCTGCAAGCCTTGGACCAAGAAGAGAATACAAATATACAGGTCCTTCACAAAGCATTGCCATACTCTTCATCACCATATAGTTAGAACAATGTAACTTCTACTAAGAAAAGACTCACATAATGTCAAGAGAGCAGCAGTCTGCTTCAATTATCATGAAAAAACAAAATAACCCTTCTAAAAAAACAAGTCCAATGAATATTACAGATAGAGAGAACTAAAAGAAATATGCTGATGTGGAGTTTTTGGAACAGTTACCAAAGAAGATGCAAATTATGGAAGAAACAATTAAGAGAGCAAATACACCAGAGACAACAGTCCAGAAGAGAAGAGTTAGGAAAGAAAATGTAAAAGTTGGAAGAAAGAATAGATAGTATAGATAAAGAAGTACAAGAATTTAAATAACCATCACAAGCCAGAGAGAGTACAGACAACACAGTACTCAAAATCACAGAAAAGCATGAAAATGCAATGCAGAATTGTTGTTGTTATGTGCCATTGAGTCGTTTGCGACTCATATCGACCCTGTGTACAAGAGCTCTAAACACTTTTCTATCCTGTGCCAACCTCACCATCTCAACCGCACTTATTCCCACTGCTCCAGTCACAGAATCAGTCCATCTCATCAAAGGTCTTCTTCTTCTTCGCCACCCCTCAACTCTGCCAAACATGATGTTCCTCTGCAAGGACCTCCTTGCAACATGCCCAAAGTATGTCAGATGAAGCTTCAGAATCCTTGACTTCAAGGAGCATTCTGCCTTCACCTTCTCCAGGACAAACCTACTTGTTCTTCTAGCAGTCCATGGTATATTCAACACTCTTCTCCAACACCACAACTCAAAGGCATCAATTCTCTTTCTATCAACCCTATCCACTTTTCAACTTTCTGATGCATAGCACGTAATCACGAAGACTAAATCCCAGATCAGGCATACCTTAGTCTCCAGCCTGACATCGTTGCTCTTCAATACTCTTGAGAGGTCCCTCACAGCCGACTTTCCCAATGCAATTCATCTCCTGATTTCCTGGCTGCTGTTACCAAGAGTGTTGACTGTAGAGCCAAGAAAACGAAAACTGTTAACTATCTCAATCTCTTCACCATCCACACTGATGCTGCCAATTGGCCCAGTGGTGAGAATCTTTGTTTTCTTGATGTTGAGCTTCAATCCATATAGGAGGCTGCAGTTCTTGACCTTCTGCAGCAAGCGCTTCAGGTCCTCCTCAGTTTCAGCAAGTAGGGTTGGGTCATCTGCGTAACGCAGGTTGTTGATGAGTCTTCCACCAATCCTGATGCCACATTCCTCTTCGTACAGCCCAGAGTCTTGGATGATCTGTTCTGCATACAAATTGAAAAGGTATGGAGACAGAATACATCCCTGACATGTAGTGTCTCCTTGCTCTGTTCTGATGACTGTATCTTGGTCCAAGAATAGGTTTCGCATTGTTGTTGTTGTTGTTGTTTGATGCCGTCGAGCTGTAGACAACTCATAGCGACCCTATGAATGAACGGCCTGAGCACTGTTTGTACATAGAGTTTCTGGAGGCAAGACATTTAGGAAGTGGATGCAGCTCCTGCTTCCAGGCTTAAAAATCAGGTAGTACCTGTAAAGTACTCTCAATTAGCAGAAATAACACAAAATAACTTTTAAAATTCACTAAATTAGATCCTAAGTGTCATAAGGAAAGAATAGTAACAAATTCCTATTTCATCATCAATCAATCTGTCCCTGATGTTAGAAACTTGAGAAAAAGGCCCTAAGCCCCCAGTATAATTCAAACTAACTTAACTGCTACTACTCTTGGAGTGTCCAATAGGAACCTGAAAGAGGAAAAGGATGAGCTAAAACCCAAATTTCTCTAAACTGCTATCACAGAATACTTAAATTTTTAAAAAAGTGCTTTGTATTACTGTGTCACATTTCCCCCTATTCAAGATCTTTTGCAGGAGTCAGGGGTGGGAGCCTGGCACCATCTAGCTCCTCTGGTTTCAAAACCTTGGAAGTTGAGTTTTGCATAGTTCATTAGGCCTTTGAATGAACTGTTTTTCTGCTATATCTCTGTTTTTCTTTCCTCTTTTCTTGTTTTGGACAGGAAAAGACAACCGTATTTGTACCTTCCATGATCATTCACAAGCTCTGAAGACTCCAACTGCTAAGCATCCAAGTAGGATAGAAACAGTGTCTTTGTAGACTTTGTTATGCCAAATAACCTTGACATATTCTAAGACTATGGTCCCAAGGTTGTGTTGTGTCATCCGCACATCGCAAATTGTTGATAGATCTTCCACCAATCTTGACCCCACACTCACTCCTCCTCATAGAGCCCAGCCTCCCGGATAATCTGTTCTGCATATAGCTTGAAAAGGTATGGAGACAGGTCACATCCCTGGCGCATGCCCTTCCCGATTTTGAACCACGCAGTGTTCCTTGCTCTGTTCTGACGACTGCCTCTTGGTCCAAGTATAGGTTTCTCATTAGCACGATCAAGTGTTCTGGGATTCCAATTCTTCTCAGAGTCGGCTACAGCTTGTTGTGATCCACACAGTCAAAAGCCTTTGACTGTGTGGTTTCGCATTAGCACAATCAAATGTTCTGGGATTCCCATTCTTCTCAGAGTCAGCTACAGCTTGTTGTGATCCACACAGTTAAAAGCCTTTGCATAGTCAATGAAGCACAGATAGACATTCTTCTGGTATTC
>NW_006399783.1:11211150-11235995 GCF_000299155.1 Elephantulus edwardii
CTGTGCAGCTCTGCAACTGCATCCTGGCCCATCCTCACCCTTATGCCCCCAACCCTCACATCCTTGTACCCCCAATATGATTTTCCCAATTAAAAAAAGAAAAATAATCGATGTAATTCACCATATTAACAAAGTAAAAAAAAGAAGAACTATATGAGCTTAGCAATTGATGCAGCGAGGGCATTTTAAAAAATCTAATACCCCTTCCTGATTAAGACGTTCACCAAAATTAGAAGTAAATTTCCTCAAAATAGTGAAAAGTATATATGCAAAACCAAGGGCTAACATTCATAATGGTGAAAGGCTGAAAGCATTTTCCTTGTGTACAGGGACCAGAGAAGGATGCCCACTGTTGACACTTCTATTCAATATTGTATTGGAAGTGCTTGCTAGGTCAATACGACAAGAGAAGGGAATAAAATGCATCCAGATTGACAAAGAGATAGTTTAACTATCTCTATAGGCAGATGATATGATAGAGTTCACAAAAAACTCACAAAGACTCAACAAAAAACCTGTTAGAGCTAATAGGCAAATTTAGCAGGGTGGCAGGATATAAAATCAATATTAAAAAATTAGTGGGATTTCTCTAAATAACAAAGAGAACTCAGGGAAGGAAACCAAGAAAGTAATACCATTCACAATAATCAACCACAAATTGATACTGGAAGTGAACTTAACTAGAGATACCAAAGACATATAGAAAGAAAACTACAGAACATTTCTACAAGACACAATAAAAGACCTAAGGAAATGGAAAAATTGTCCTGTTCATGGACAGGAAGACTTAATATTGTGAAAACGTCAGTCCTACGAAAGGCAATCTACATGTTCAACACAATCTCAATACAGATACCAAATTCATTTTTCCAAGGATATTAAAAGGGAAATTGTCAAGTTTGTTTGAGGAGGAAAGAGACACAGAATAAGCAACGCACTTCTGCAAAACAAAAACAAAGTGGGAGGAATAGCACTCCCTGACCCCAAAACCTAATAATACACAGTGGTAGTAACCAAGACAGTATGGTACTGGTGCAATGACAGACATGTAGACCAATGGAAAAGAATTGAGAATTCAGAAATAGACCCAGCTATCTATGGTCAACTGATATTCAACAATGAAATAAAACCTATCAATTGGGGAAATTACTACCTCTTCAACAAATGGTTCTGGCTAAATTGGACTGCTACTGCAGAAAACTGAAACAAGATCCACATCTCACACCATACACAAAAAAATCACCTCAAGGTGGATCAGAGAACTGGGAGTAAAGTCCCAAACCATCAGGTGAATAAGAGGCAAACTGGAATCAAGTTTAAAAGGCCAAGTCTATGGTATAAATAGACTGCCAAATACAGCCAGAAATGCATAATCTGAAGAGGGAAAAACTGATGAACAGGATCTTCTAAAGATTAAATCCCTGTGCATATCAAAACCTTTTCCCCAACAGTGTGAAAAGAAACCTCTACTGGGAACAAGCATTTGGCAATACCATCTCAGACAAGAATCTCTATAAATGAGAGTTTATAGAGTACTCCTGGTCCTCCACAAAAGAAAGACTGATAACCCAATTACAAAATGGGCAAAAGACATGAAGAGAGTTTTCACAGTGGAAAAGACATTCGAATGGCCAACAGACACATGAAGAAATGCTCAATAGGAGAGATGCAAATCAAAACCACAATGAGATATCATCTCATTCCAGTAGCAGTGGCAAAGTTTAACAGGACAGCAAGTTACAAATGCTTCATATGCTGGAGAGCATATGAAGAGATAGGAACTCTTCTACATTGTTGGTGGGATTGTACAATGGTACAACCACCCTGGAACGCAGTTTGGTGTTTCCTCAAAAAGCTGAACATAGAAATTTCAGAAAACTCAGCTATTCCATTGCTTGGAATATACCCCAAGAAAATGAGAACTGAGGCTTCAATGGAGACCTCTACACCACTGTTCATAGTAGCAATATTCACCGTCACAAAAACATGGAAATAGCCTGAATATCCAACCACAAATGAATGGATTGAGAAATTATGATACATTTATACAATGGAATACTATGCAGCAAGCATGAGTAATGATTTTGTAAATTATTATCTAACTTGGGAGAGACTGGAGAGCATTATGCTGAGTGAGCAAACTCAGTCTCACAGGACAAATACTATATAAGACTGTTATTTTAGAATGAGTATGAGGAAACAAGAGGGGAGGAGGGTGGAAGCAGAGGGATGAGAATGGGTCGGAAGGTGGGGTGTTAACCATAGGGTTGCACAATTAGAAGTGTAAAGGGGTGAAGGAAATGGGAAGAATCTTTTGTGAAAAACAATGTATACATAATTATAAATGAATCAGTATAAAATAAAATAAAAAAAGACCTGGCAGGAAAAAAAAAAGACTGAATGGGGAAAAAAAGAATTAATGGAGAAGAAAATATAAACAAACACAATTATTTCTCAGGAAAAAAAATCAACAGACATGTTGCGCTGGGAAAATCTGCTGTCAAGAACATTGTCTCAAACTTTTATTCCCCAAAGGAACTTTATCCCAAAGTGATAAAGAGCAAGGATGTCTGTTTAAAGACTAAAGTGTGCTTTGTCTAAGTCATGTTATTTTCCTTCTCCATTTTTTAAAAAAAAATTATACAATAATGGTTTTATACAGTATTTGTCCTTGTGGGACTGAGTTGGTTCACTTAGCATAATGCTCTCCAGTGTCTCCTGAGTTAGGTATTAATTTACAAAAACATTGCTAATACATGCTATGTAGTATTCCATTGTATGAATGTACCATTATTTCTCAAATAATTCATTTGTGGTTGGATATCGGGCTGTTTCCATATTCTTGAGATGGTGAATATTGCTATTATGAACATTGGTGTAGAGGTCTCCATTGGAACCTCAGTTCTCATTTTCTTGGGGTATATTCCAAGCAATGGAATAGCTGGGTCATATGAAATTTCTATGTTCAGCTTTTTGAGGAAACACCAAACTGCCTTCCAGGGTGGTTGTACCATTTTACAATCCCATCAACAATATATAAGAGATCCTATCTCCACCAACAATATATAAGACTTTCTGTCTCTTTACATCCTCTCCAACATTTAATATTTGCTGTCCTATTAAACTTTGCCTCTGCTACTGGAATGAGAGGTATCTCACTGTGGTTTTGATTTGCGTCTCTCTTATTGCCAGTGACGTAGAACATTTATCCATCTGTCTATTGGCTATTTGAATATCTTCCTCTGTGAAAGTTATGGAAAGTTATGATATTTTCTATTGGTTCTTGTGCATCTGAAAATTGAACAATTAATAAAAATGATCCACGAAGAACTAATGTCTCTGGATTGTGATATTGGAGATGAGTATTGAATATACTATGCTCCATTAAAAGAATGAACAAGTCTCTTTTGGAGCAAGTGAAACCAAGGTGCTCCTTAGAGGCAAGGATGGTGTAATTTGGTTTCAAATATTTTGGGAATGATGTTAGGAGGAGCCAGTCCTTAGAAAAAGCTTCATGGTAGGAAAGGCGGAGGGTGAGAATAACAGGGTGATTCTCAACAAGATATATTGGACACAGTGACTGCCCAAACATGTTTAAGCATATCAGAGATCATGAGAATGGTGTAGGACAAGGTAAGGTTCAGATCTGTTATTCATAGGATCACTATGAATTGTTGTTGACTCTGGGAACTTAACAGCAACAACAACAATATTTCAGAAGCATTTTTTCCAGGCCTTCCTTTTGAGGTGCTTCTAGCTAGACTTGATTTTCCAACCTTTCATTTAGCAGCAAGCATGTTAAACACTTGCATCACCCACTGGTGTTGAATTGATCCCTTCTCATGACCACCATTAATTAGGTTTCTGAGGGTTGTAAATATTTCTGGGAAGAGATTGCTCATTTTTCTCATAGAGTGGCTGGTGGATCTGCACCTTTACCCTTTTGGTTAGCCATCCAATGTATAACACTACACACCAGGGTTCCCTTGTTGACGACTAAACAAAAAAAATAAATGACCTCCCTGGCGTTGAGTGTTTCCTACTCATAGTGAACCTCCATCAGATTTCCAAAGTTGTAGGTATTTGTGGGAAGAAGCTCCCAAGGAGCAGCTGAGGGATTTGAACCACCTTTCAGTTAGCAATTTGACACATTACATACTTCACCACTCACATGTCACCATTCACTTCATTTCTTAATCTCATTGGTTAATGTTTTTAAATAACTTTCTGGCTTCATGTGATATACCAGACCTTACACATTTGGAAGGAAACAAAGATGACAAACCCTAGGGAGAGTGACAGAGAGCAACCCAGAGGGAGGAAGTGAAGCTCAGAATTATGTGACTCAGAATTATGAGAAGAAACAAAGGCAGATCTGTAAGAACATGTCTTGACTTCTATCCAAAAGTTGACAACTATGTTTTCCTGTGACCTTATATCTATGTCAGACCTTTGTAAATCCAAGTCTCATATACACAGGTTCCCCTACCCACACTTGCAAAAAGCACATGACTTTCATATCATTGCAGACCCTAAGATTCAATCTATAGATGATTCTTGTAACTCTTGTGTTCAATGGATCATGAATATGTCTCAGTGCAAATATGCGGGACATTCCTTTCCACAGCTAGGTGTTAAGGGGAGCTTTTGTTTTAAATGTCATCTAGTTGACTAGGATTCATAGAGATTTTATGGACAAGAGAATGAAACCTGGCCTAATCCTACACCATCCTCACAATTGCTTCTGTGCTGGAATTCATTCACCTTTGCAGCAACTGTGTCTCTCAAACGAACTCAACTCGTTGTTAAGTCAGAACAAACTCATAGTTCCAACTGGTTTTGGCTGTAAACTGGATGGGAGATTTTACATCTTTTCCACATTGGTCCAAGATGGATCCAAACCATCACACAGGTGTAGTCTCTGGGTTAGCAGCACGATTTCTCACAGACTATGCCATCAGGGTTCCCTGCTGTGTCTCTTGGTTCACAGTAAACAGCTGACTGGAATCTGTGACTGCCACTGTGATGAGGTATAAGACTGTCAGTCAGTATAAGGTTTCACCCATATTTGGTATGACCTGGTTCAGCCCTACAGGAAGAATGTATCTGGCCAATGGAAGATTCAGAAATATTAATAAAGAGAACTTGAAGGAGTCTAACTTGTTATCAGGTTGTTGCTCATTGCTGTCAAGTGCACTCCTTCTCATGGCAACCTTACGTATAATAGAAGGAAATGTTGCCCAATCTTGTACCATCTTCATGACTGTGGGTATATTTGAGTCTGTATTTGGTATATATTTGAGTCTATTATGCCAATCTAACTCATTGAGTGATTATTTAATTTTCACTCTACCAAACCTATTATCCTTCTCCGGGGGGGGGGGTTGCTGCCTCCTGGTTACATATCTAAGCTTAATTTTACGTAGCTTAAGACCTGGTTATGCATCTAACCTATGTTAACTGTTTAGTTTACCTGGTTACATCTCTAAGCTAAGTTTACGTAAGCTTAAATTACGTATATAAGTTTAAATTTCACCATCTTCACTTTTAGGCAATGGCTTCCTTGTACTTATTCTAGGGTTAATTTGTCTGTTCCTAAAGTCCACAGTTCATGCACCATTACTTACCAGTGGCACTTTAGAATGCTTCCGTTTTGCTCCTGCCTTTCTTTTTCACGGTCCAGCTTTCACGTGTATACAAGGAGATTGAAAAGAAGCATGGAGCAGGTATGCTTTAGTCACCAATGTGACATCTTTTTTAGTTAATACTTCAGATAAAGGTTTTTTGTTTTGTTTTGTTTTTTTAGCCCAATACAACCCATCACTTGATTTCTTGACTGCTGCTTGCATGTTTGTGGATTGTGGATAAATTGGAAGGAATTCAAGGGAACTCTTGTGGTGTAGTCCGTAGGGAGTTGAGCTGCTAATCCAAGCAGAATGAAATTGTTAGGCAATTATGATGTGAAAAAACTGTCTATCTGAAATATCTTAACCTTGGTTTATAACATATGTGTGCCTGTTACAGTCTAGATGATCTATTCATCATTTGTAAAATAGGCACAGGCCAGACATTGTCATTTTTCCACTGAAGAGCTCTAGTCTCCATCTTCCTTGCTGGGTTCCTCTGTGTGACAATGTGTTTGCTCCGAGGGGTTCATCGTTTGGTCTAAGCCAGTGATTGGTTCAGGAGATGGCATATGACCAATAGAAAGTCAAAGTAGAGGCAGATGGGAATAGTCTCCCTCCTATTCTTTCCTGCTTTGAATTCTTTTGTGCAAAGATGTGAGTTTTATCTGAAGCAATCATCATACAACCATAAGGCAATGAGCATTATTAATAAAAGTTTGTGCCCTGGGGATGACACAGGGGAGGGTGAGAAAAGTCTCAGAGGACAATGCTAAGCTGTTTTACCAGAACTTAGACTCTGTATTACAGGAGGTAATTAAGTCTTTCTAAGTCTCTGTTAGCCTTTGGGAGCTTTGTCACTTGAAGCATTCCTAACTGACAGCAGGAATAGTGACAGCCACTTTCTAGCACTCCTGTGGGAATTGAATGACATAATGTATGTCCTGTGCTAGGCATATTGTCATCACTCTTCTCCACTGTTCATCACTGTGTGTAGTGTGATCTCTTAATGAAGGCTGGAAAAAGCCACAAGAGAAGAGAGCAGCATGCTGTCAGTGGCATTTGAAAGACAGCTGATGATGGCCTCTAGAAATACTCAGAGGGGCATAAATAGTGAAACATGATTTAGGGTGTCAACGTGTACAACCATCAGATTGTCAGAAACCCTCTCTTTAACAAAGCATTCACTAAACACATGCATTTATAAAAGAATTCGTTTAATAGATACTGCTTTTAGTGTAAGGGACAATGAAGTTGGCTGATCACCCAACATCTATTCCATCCAACTTAGTCTAATTCAATTAATATTTAATGACCTGTGATTGGCTTATGGAATAGCTATGTGACCCAATTCTGGAAATAAGATGAGAGGAGAAGTTATTGTGAGCTTTCTCTATTGAATATACCTTGAACTGATAGAACAAGGAACGAATTAATCTTAGAAGCGTACAACCAGAATGTTCCTCAGAAGTGAGGTTAACAAGACTTTGACTTGCTTTCTTCTGATAACGTCGTGAGGAAAGACCAGTTGAAAGGAAAGAATGTTATGATTGGTAAAACATGGGATTAGCAAAAACGAAGGGAACTCTCAGAGATGAGTTAACATAACCACCTCAACAGAGGGCACAAATGTAGCAATGATCGTGACTCTGTTGCAGAAGGCAGCAATGCTTGGTTCTGTAATACATAAGGTCAACATGAGTCGGAGCAAATTTACAGCAACTAACATCAACAGCAAGTGAAAACCACAGGAAGGGAGAGACTCTCCCTCCCCCCTGGATGTTGTGGTGTCTGGTTGTGGCATCTGGAACCACTGTGGCCATGTTGCTAGCAGGCTAAGGACAAGACCAACACGGAAACACAGGGATTTCTGGAAGGAGTCCACTCTTTGATGGCAATGCTGAGCAGCTAAATTAGCCAGTTGTGAAGTCTGCTTTGCCCCTGGACTTTCTAACACACAAGCTAAATATTTACTTATGGTCTATGAGCTGGGGTTTGTGGTATTTGTTGCTGAAAGCATCCTGCCTGATACTCTGAGTTTACTTAAGAGATTTCCGTTTATGCAAAGAACACTTAAATGTGTACCCAGTTTTAAGGAATCAAGCAGTTGCAAGACACGAGTTAGTACTGTGGTGAGGAAGGCAGCACCATGTTGATGACTGTGGATTGGCCAAAAGGAGTCCAGTGTTTTTTCTGGACAGGAGAGCTCAGTTGTGTTGAAGCTGTGGGTTGATAAAAGAGTTGGGAGTCTGTCTTCTATCATGACGATAGTAACCTTGTCGATCACGCGGCTGAGGGATGTTCAAAGATAAATTTGACTAAAGCCCAGATCAGAGATGCATGATTTAAGACCATCTCAGCTGTTGTCTGCAGTCTGGAGACCCCGTTATTTTGCTGCCTGTCTCCTGTCTCAGTTTAAAGCTGTGGTCTGGTCCTCTGACCAACAGCCTGTTCCAGGTGTCCTGCCACCATTGTCTCCTGCCTTCCAATATCCTCCATTCTGATTGTGTCACCACAAAGACATCAGTTCAAAAACACTGAACACATTCCACTTTAAAACAGAATGGAGAGGGGCTCCGGAGCCTGGAACTCAAGGCCTTTCAGCACTGAGGATCAACGTACTCTCCAGCTTCTCCTCATGTGCAGTTCTAACTGCTTCCCCATGAATGCCTCATTTTCCTTCCTCATTCTGTCCCCTGCATCTGCTGTTGTTGTTATGTGCCGTCGAGTTGCCTGCGACTCATAGCAACCCTATGTACAACAGCTCTAAACTCTGCCCTATTCTGGGCCAATCTCACCATCTCTGACACACCTGCCCTCATTAGCCCAGTCACTGAATCAATCCATTTCATCGAGGGTCTTCCTCTCCTGCACTGCCCTCCACCCTCCCAACATGACATCCTTCTCCAAAGATTGGTCCCTCCTTGCAACATGTCCAGAGTATGTCAGATGAAGCCTCAGAATTCTTGCTTCTAATCCTTGCCTAGCTTCACCCTCTCCAAGACAAACATGTTTGTTTTCCTAGCAGTCCATGTCATATTCAATACTATTCCCTAACACCACAGCTCAAAGGCATCAATTCTCCTTCTATCATCCCTAGTCATTGTCCGGCTCTCTGATGCTTAGCAAGTGATTGCAAAGACCATAGCCTGTATCAGGCACACCTTAGTCTCCAGACTGACATCTTTACACTTCAGCCCTTTAGAGAGGTCTCTAACCACAGACTTTCCCATCGCAATACGTCTTTTAATTTCCTAGCTGCTGGTTCCAAGAGTGTTGGCTGTGGAACAAAGCAAAGCAAAACTGTGAACAATCTCAATCTCTTCACCATCCATTATGATGCTCCAAATCGGCCCAGTGGTGAAAATCTTTGTTTTCTTCATATTGAGTCTTAATCTATACTGAAGACTGCAGTCCCTGACCCTCCACAGCAAGTGGTTCAGGTCCTCCTCAGTTTCAGCAAGCAGGGTTGTGCCATTTGTATAACGCAGATTGTTGATGATTCTTCCTCCAATCCTGATGCCACATTTCTCCTTGTAGTGTTCTGCATAAAGATTGAAAACATATGGAGACAGGATACAACCCTGGCGTACACCCTTCCCAATTTTGAATCATGCAGTGTTTCCTTTCTCTGTTCTGATGACTGCCTCCTGGTCCAAGTATAGTTTTCACATAGCATGATCAAGTGTTCTGGGATTCCCATTCTTCTCAGAGTCAGCCACAGTTTGTTATGATCCACACAGTCAAATGCTTTCGCATAATCAATGCAACAAAGATAGACATTCTTCTGGTACTCCTTGCTTTCAGCCAAGATCCATCTAACATCAGCTACAATATCTCTAGTACCATGGCCCCCTCTAAACCCAATCTGCACTTCTGGTAGTACTCTGTTGATATGCTGTTCCAGTCATTTTTGGATAATATTCAGCAAAATTTGCTTGCATGTGAGATCAGTGATATTGTTCTATAGTTTCCACACTCCGTGGGATCACCTCCCCTGCATCTAGGTTGGTGAACCTCAACCCTGACTGCACATCACAATCCCAAGGAGCTTAAAATATACAGAGAGAATCAAGATGTCTGAGTGTGGAGCCTGGAATCTGCATTGTAAACAGTGTCCTGGGTGACTCTGATGAGCAGTGCTCTATCAGTCTTCTTCCCTGACCCCAGTAGTTTGCTCTATTAAAGAATTAATATCATTCATGGACCACTTGCAGTCTCTCCTCCAAGCTGCCTTTCCTAGTCATCCCTTACCCCAATTAAGACAAATGTGCATTCCCCGCACCTCTGAGGCCCAATGCCACCCCATGGTGTTCTCAAAGTCTTCTATTTAGGCATTGTGTTGAACTGTTTGAGTCTTGTCTCCTTAACACTATATGCTCCAGGAGGCAAGACCCACCTCTGATTCCTAACGTGAGTTACACCTGTGTCACTATGTATACCCTAATCTACCTGATGAACTTGTCTTCAGTGTTAAAAGTGTTCTTTAGACATCATCTCTCCAAGAAACCCTTTCCCAACTCTCCACTGTGTTGTTCCAGACCTGCTTAAGATATCCACTTGCGTCTGCACCTCTTCTGCTTGGTGAGTGTCTACCAAGTATAATCCTAACATTGACAGGCTGTCTGTGGAAATTATCAAAGAATATAACTAATATCACACACTAGTAATATCCTGCTGAAGATTATACAGAAACAGTACATTGACAGAGAACCACCAGAAATACAAGCTGGGTTTAGCAGAGGTTGTGGCACTAGAGACATTATTGCTAATGTCAGGTGAATCTTGGCAGAAATGGAAGAATGTCTTTTTGTGTTTCATTGACTGTGCAAAGGCATTTTACTGTGTGGATCACAACAAATTGTGCTCAACCTTGAGGAGAACGGGAATCCCAGAAGACTGGATTGTTTTCATGGAAAACTTATACTAAGACCAGGAAGCAGTCCTCAGAACAGAGCAGGGAAACACTGTAGGGTTCAAAATCAGGAAAGGAGTGAATCAGTGATACATCCTGTCTCCATACCTTTTCAATCTATATGTAGGATAGATCATTCTGGAAGCAGGGCTTTGTGAGGAGGAATATGGCATCAGAATTGGAGGTAGATTCCTCAATAAGCTATGCTATGCAGATGACAGCACCTTGCTTGCTGAAATTGAGGAGGACCTGAAGCACTTGCTGTGGAAAGGTCAAAGACTATAGTCTTCAATATGGATTGAAGCTCAATGTGAAGAAGATGAAGAGATGGAGAAGAGATTGAGGTTTTTAGCAATTACAGTTTGCTTGGCTCCACAATCAACACTTTTTAACACCAGCAGTTAGGAAATCAGAAGATAAATTACATTGGGGAATTCTGCTGTTCATGGACCTCTCCAGAGTACTGGAAAGCAAGAATGTCAGTCTAGAGACTAAGGTGCACCTGATCCAGGCTATGGCCTTCACAATTAATTGCTATGCATCAGAAAGCTAGACAGTGACTAAGGATGACAGAAGAAGAATTGATGCTTTTTAAAAATTATTTGTGTGTGTGTATACCGTCAAATCAGATCTGACTGGTACAGGAGGAGATTGTCCCTTCTTCCACGGCAGAGCATCTGGTGGATTCGAACCGTGCACCTCTGGGATTGTAATGCAACTTCTTACCACTAGGCCACCAGAGGTCCCCGAATTGATGCCTTTGAAATGTGATGCTGTAAGAGTCTTGAATGTATCATGGACTGCCAAGAAAACAAATAACTCTTTTTTCCTTCATCTCACATACTTAGGGCATGTGGCCAGGAGAGACCAGTCCTTGGAGAAGGACATCATGCTCAGAAGGATAGAGGGACAGTGCAGGAGAAGAAGACCTCAGATGTGATGGATTGACACAGTAACTGGGGCAATGGAGGTAGGTGTGTCAGAGTCAGTGAGACTGGCTCAGGACAAGGCAGGCTTCAATGGGTCGCAGGTGACTTGACAGCACATAACAACAACAACAACCACAAACAACTGGTTCACTTACAAAGTTCATATACATTGTTTTTCACAGCATACCTTTCCCTTTTTCTTTACGTACTTCTTTCTCCACCCATCAAATTCTGTCACCCTATGATAAACACCCTCCCCACCTCTCTGCTCCCATGTATCCCCCTTGCATCCTCATACACATTCTACAATAGTGGTCTTACATAGTGTTTGTCCTTATGAGACTGAGTTAGTCCACTTAGCATAATGCTCTCCAGTCCCTCCCAAGTTAGGTGGTAATTTAAAAAATCATTGCTCCTACGAGCTGCATAATATTCCATCATGTGAATGTACCATAATTTATCAATCCATTTGGCTGGACATTTGGTCTGTTCCTGTGTTCTTGCCATGGTGAATAATGTTGTTATGCACATTGTTGTACAAGTCTCTGTTTGTGTCTCCATTATAATGTTCTTGGGATATATTTCAAGTGATGGAATAGGTGGGTCATATGGAATTACTATGTTCTGCTTTTTGAGAAATTGCCAAACTGCCTTCCAGAGTGGTTTTTACCATTTTACAATCCCACCAACAATGTATAGGAGTTCCTGTCTCTCCACATCCTCTCCAACATTTATTACTTGCTGTCTCGCTAAACTTTGCCATTGTTACTGTGGTATGATGGTATCTCATTGTGGTTTGGATTTGCATCTCTCTTACTGCCTGTGACTTGGAGCATTTCTTCATGTGTCTATTGACATTTGAATGTCTTCCTCTACGAAAAGTCTTTCCATGTCTTTTACCCATTTTGGAATTGGCTTATCAGATCTTTTCTTCTGGAGGCTCAGGAGTATTCGATAAACTTCTGTCATGAGACCCTTGTCTGAAATGGTGGTGCCAAATGTTTGTTCCCATTTGGTTAGGCTTTCTTTGGCAGTGAGTAGTCACCATAACAGGAGCTGTGGTGGCATAGTCTGCGGGAGCTGCATTGCTAACTGAAAGGCAGCACTTCTCTGCAGTATGAGTCCAAGGGCGGGAGATGGACGGCCTCCAAACACTCGGTGGAACATCAGGCCTGGCCTGATGGCAGTGAGTGAGTCGGATTCAACAACACTACCAACCTCCTGCCTCCTGGCGGGATACTGTCACAGAGTAGACATTTAAGAGATTTGCAGAGTTAAATTTGAATGAAAGAGATGTAGAAGGAAACAGAAAAAGAAGGAACTAACAGGGAGTGGAAAGAAAATAGGAAAGAAGTAAGAAAAGGAAGCAAAGTTGAAGGAAAGAGAAAGAATGAGAGGAAAGAAGGAAGAACAAAGTATCTCACTTAGAAACAGTTGTTTGTTTTAGTAGAGGTTAGGTCATTATGGGCAGAGTGGTTCAGACAGACTTGCTACACTTTCTGAGAAGCAAAGTGAGTGAGCTTTGACTGTGTTGTCCTCTCTTTTACTAAGTATTTGACCCAAATGCCTAAGAGATTTTTATCTGAGAAATAAACTCTCAGAGATAATCACATGCTTGAGGCAAGTGTCCTTCCCCACCCCAGGAACACCACTGGGAAGGCTTCTTGGGAAGAGAAATGCTTCCCAGATGGCTGAGTCATTTAACATATGATGGGCAAATGGTCCAGGCTCACCAGAGAGGGAGGTGTGGCCAGCACACAGGTTGTGTGTGCTCAGTCCTATCATTCCCTGGGATGACAGTTGTCACCGCTGAGATCTCTGCTACTCTCTGCCCAGGACTGTCTGTCTCAGGGCTGCTTCAACGCTCCATGGGTCTTGGTGCCTAGGCCACAGGGCCTTGCTACAGCTGACCTGCATCCTCAGCTCAGCCAGGACCTCGCCCTAGACTGGGACCAGTGCTGTACTCCAGACTCTGTCCTGCTTGACTGCCTTGGTTCCGCCTTCACCCTCAAGTCTGGCCAGGCCCTGGTTGGGGCTGGAGCTTGGGAAAGAGGTCCAGAGCATCCTGGGAAAAGTATGACTTCATATAGTCATACTCCTGCCCAGAGGCAGAACTGCGGCTGCCACTTTGGAAATTTAGGACTAGCTCTGGTGGCTTAGTGGGAAGGAATTGTGCTGTTAACCTAAAGGTATGCAATTTGAATCCATCATTTGCTCCCCAGGAGACAGATGGGCAATCTTCTCCTGTGTGATTTATTGCCTCTGAAAACCTGCCGGAGGGTCAACTCTAAGCTGGTTCTCACACGATGATGCTCAATGCCAGACCTGTTTCATAGATGGGGAAATCAAAATTTGCTGAGTGCAAGCAACCTGGCAAAGATCATCCACAGAGAGACACAGGGCAAGACCCAGTGCCGGAAGGGCAACTAGGGTGCTCCTTGGAGGCAAGGATGCGGAAACTAGGTCTCATATACTTTGGACATTTTGTCCTGAGAGGGCCGGCCTTGGAAAAAGGTGTCATGTAGAGAGAAAAAGAGGAAGACCCTCCACAAGATGGATTGACACAGGGACTTGGTTGACGATTGGCTTGAGCATGTTGAGTGGAGATGGTGGGGAGGATGCAGCCGAAGACAAGGCTCCGATCTGCTGTTCACAGGGAGCTGGGAGTTGTGGTCCACTGGTCAGTACTTAAAGCCAAGCAGTTGCCACAGAAAAGATTTCAACTTCTCATATCTCTTGTGTGAGGAACAGTGCTGTATGGGAGTGTTAATGGCTGATTTGCCGCAGATCTTTCTTCATAGGCACGTCTAGAGTAGACTTGAACCCTTAACCTTTCTGTCTGCAGCCAAGTGTGGTAGCTGTTGGCATTATTCTGATGTGTTCTATAGGCTGCTTTTCCCTTTCGGCCACAAGTTAGTATCTGCATTAAGTGGCAGTTCAGACTGTTGATTCTGAGTGACACTTGCCTAGTCATTTGAAAGGAAGAAAAAGGAAGATACTTGAGCTAGAAAAGAATCTCTGCTCTACTCGGTTTAAGTTAGACATGGATGCAACGAACAAGAGGCAGATGTCTTTCTCTTAGGGGCGGACAAGCATTGATGGGCTCGGCCCTGTGCTGTGCATGCAGCCAAGAGCAGGAAGAAGTGGGCTTTGCCTTCGTGGACTGCACAATCTAGGTCTGGCCACACTGCAGCCTCAGCGAGGCTGACACTTGCCCTGAGACTTGAGAACCCCACATTGCTCAGCTAATTCTTGGGTTCTTGGTCCTGGGTGGGGCTGGACATGAAAGGGCAGGGCAGGAAGGACAGGCAGTTAACTAGCGTGAACACACAGGGACATGGTGACCAGAAACTTTTGTAAAAGAAGAGGAAAGAGAGGATATATATTTAGAAATAAAGTATCTGACCAATTTAGTAGAGAGAAGAAAGGGAAAGAAGCCCAAATCCCCGTGGTAACCTGTTTGCAGGAGCTGTCTAATTTAGCAGAAAATCATACACACTGGCCTGGCACTGACTGGAGGAAGGTATTTCCTCCCCAGCCTGGGTCAAGTTTCATTCATAGGTACTATCTAAAATTAGACCCTCTGCTTTCATTCTGGGCCAAATTCCCTGCCTAGTGTAATATTTGAGAGAAACAGGCACTCCATTAAAATTGTGTCTTGGTCCCAGCCTGGGAAGGGCTGGGCCTTGTCCCCGGCTGGCGGCCGCTGCGGCTCATAAACTCAGGTCTAAATTCAAAGCATCCGCTCTGACTGCTGACCTCTGGCTCCCAGGCAGGCGCAAGCCTCCTCTTCCAGCTCACACCCAAGGTCTGGCCAGGTCAATGGGAGGGAACCTTCCAAGCCTGTGATCTTCTGTCCAGGGGAGTCTGGGGTCGACTCCCTGGAGAGAAGAACCAGGGTGAGGAAGGAACCCTTGACAACCCTGGGTGCACAGTGGTTCAGCCTCCTCCCGGGCATGTCTGTTGCTCTCTGCTGGCCTCAAGCAGCCTGCCAACTGAGCGGGCCTCTTGTTATTGTTTTGTTATTAGCCCCCTACTTAACTGAACATCAGCCAAACACTTGGAGGGGTGGAGGAATCAGCACCAAGTTTGGATTGATTGATTCATTTAATATTTACTGAGATCTTGGCCTCAGAGACATTTGGTTGTAGCAGAAATGAGGATAGAGTGGGCACTCTTGAATGTCATGTGAAGATGTGGGTGTGTGGGAACCAAAGCCTGGAGCATGACAGGGAACCTGGGGATTGCTATCTTTTCTCTTGTGTCTATTTCCCAGCAGCATCTTCAACTCATGGTCAGTTGACCTTTCTGTCCCTCAGTCCACACAGGTCAAGCAGTCTGCACAAAGACTGGCTCCTATTTCTTCATTCCAATTCCAAATTCTTAGAACAGGTTTCTGATTGGCTTAGCCCTAGACAAATAAGTGGTGTCCAGGGGTAGGAACATGTGCTTGCTTTGTAGAATGTGCACATGCATGGCATGTGAAGAGAGTCACAAAAGTAAAGACAATCTTAGCATGATGTAACCAGTGCTTTGACAGCAACCTGTGGAGACACAGAAACTCACCTTAGCCCAATCTTGGTTGATTCGAGAAGCCTTCAGGGGAGAGGCAACCTCTGTGTCACTAGGCTGTCAGTGCTCACCAAACAGAGAGACTGGAGAAGTTGTTCAAAAGGGAAGGAAAAGACACATGGAAAGAGCTTGAGGAAAGACCAGACCTACTGCTGAGCTGGAATAGGTTGTGTCACTCTTTGAGCCTCTGTTTCCTCCTCTGTAAATACAATTGTAACACTTCCTTATATAAGAAGATAAAGTGCAAACATGTACACACCAGTGCCTGGTATGAGGGGTAACCTCAGTGCGCGCCAGGTGAATGAGTGAACCTCAGGTACAGAGAGGAGTCTCTGGTTGATACAGTTAATGCACTCAGCTGCTCGCTGAAAGGCTGGAGGCTTGGGTTGACTCACAGACACCCCAGAAGGAAGGCTTGGTGGTCTGTGTCTGAAATGTCCATCACTGAAAATCCTGCGGCACACAGTTCTACTTCCAGACACAGGGAGCAAGCCAACTGCAATTAGTTGAATTTGGGTTTTGGTTTGGAAGCAGAGGATGGCTCTCTGGGCAGTGAGTGCTCCTGCAGTTCATTCCTTCTCATCCTCCAGGGCTCATCTCAGGTGTCACCTTTTCCAAGAAGCCTTCCCTGACCAGCATTTGAAGAGGGTCTCCCTTTTATCGCCTAATAAGGAGCTCTGGGGTATAGTCCATACCATCTTGTGCTGTTAAGCCAAAACGCGCGTGTGTTGTCAAACCAAAACCAATCTTTCTATGGTTCGAATCCATTAGGTGCTCTGAAGTGAAAGATGGGAAATCTTCTCCCATTAATATTTATACCTGGGAAACTTGATAGACGGTATGGCCACAAATCAGAATTGACTCCCTGGCAGGGCCCTTGAGTTTTCCCTTTATCTATTAATATATTATCTCACTCCTTTCCTAGAGCAGTCCTTCATTTGCAGTAATTTGTTTATCTTGTTGACAGCTGGGTTTTTTACACCCACAGAAGCTGGGCCTCTTTCTTGGACACGTCCCACTGTTCTCTCTTCTGCACTCAAGAAGCCTGAAAGTCCAAGAACAAGACTTGTCTTGTACTTTGCTGCTGCCTAATGCATCATACAGGGTGCTAGCATCTAGTATTGCTCCATCAGCATTTGTGAAATGGAAGCATATTAGAATCGAAAATGCAGAAAGAAAGCCTGGTATCCTTTCCCTGGAAAACTGGGTGTGCTCGGACAATGTCTGGCAGGTTTGATGCCTTTACTCTCTTGATGGCTACTTGAGCCCTGAACCCCCAGTGAGGACTCCTCCCCATGCAAAGTGCTTGGGTCTCTCCCTCAGACCTAAGCTAGAATCCTTACTGGTCTCTTATCCTAGGATTCTCCAATCAGGCCCTTCAAACTGGGAAGGAAAAGGGCCTTGGGTCTGGGATCTTTGCTCTGTCTCTGGTCTCCCTGGGTGGGAGTATTGTCCTGGGAAAGTCTTCTTTGCAGAACCTAGTGGATGGTTATCACGCTCCACAGTCTTCCTCTGAGCGATGAACTCTTTCCTAATCCAGACAAGTTTGAGTGAGGATCAGACTGAGGAGATCAGCTAGGGTTTGGCCTGGCAGCCCTGTAACCAGCGCTGGCTTGGGTCCTAGTGTTAACACCAGTGGAAAGGCTGACCCCACTTTCTGTTGCCCATCTTTCATGTTCTCCCTCCTGCTCTCCTTCCTCCCTTCCCAGGCATCATCCTCCCTCACTGATATCCCCCTGCAACTTGCCAATAGTGTTTCTCTTTCTGTCCTCTTGGCTTAATTGGCTACTCCATAGGAGATATCCTGAGATGAAGATGTGAGTCACTATTGGTTGCCTATGACACATGGTAGCTCTATGAACAACAGACTGGGTCACTTAGTGGTCCTTCGCCATCTTCAGGGTCTTTGGTATGCTCAAGTCATTGTTGTAGCTGTTGTGGAAATCCATCACATTGAGAGTTTCTCTCATTTTTATTGTCCTCTCTTTCACCAAGCTAACATCCTTGTGGGAGCTGTGATGGTCTAGTGACAAGAAGCTGCCACACTGCAATCCAGAAGGCATGCAGTTCGAGGCCACCACCTGCTTCATGGGAGAATGGGCAATCTCCTCCCATGTGATTAACTGCCTCTGAAAACACACTGGTGGATCAGCTATGAATTAGTTCCGACTCAACAATACACAACAACAACAACAACAACAACAACAATAGCAACGTCCTTTTATAGGAAGAAGATTCCAGAAAGCTTTGGTGAGAGGAATTGACTTATGGAATAAGAAGGTCCACGTGGGATGTATTATTGTAAAATTGTGGTAGCAGACCTTGCCTAAATTTAGTGGGCATAATGAGAATTATGATCCACCCAAGGCTTATGTCTATGAGGTGGACATCAGACATATCACTACCTTCCAAACTGTCTACCAATTCTGACACCAGCTGTTCCTCCTACAGCACTTCTGTTTCTTTTCTGGATTTGATATTCTGTTGCAGTGCCTACACAGAATTCACAGACTAAAGCCATACATAGTTAAGTGTTTTGGTAAGGAAGTAATTGAATACAACCTGGGATCAGTATCAAACCATGCAACTCACGATTGGGAAATATGTAAGATTCTTAAAGTGAAGAGCCCCCTGAAGTGAAGAGCACATCCCTTCTTTCTTCAGTGCAGGCCAGTTCTCTTAGCTCCTCTCGGTTGAACAAGTAAGCAGGTCCCTCTCGACCAGTCACACACCAACTCACTCAGGCAGGCTTTCTTCCAGCTCCTCCTGGACAACCTTCTCTATCTTTAGCCTCCCCACATCAGCCACTGTTCTGCTCACTGACCCAGATCATAGCCAGAACAGCAGTTTTGTTCAGCTTTCCTAGTAGCAGGTTTTTGCCAACAGCACTGACTCTGCTGTCTGGACAAATTGCCATCCTCAGTGTTATACAAACCCTTGATCCACGTTACAACTCTTTCAGGAGGTTCCTTGCCTCTTTTCTCAATGGCTTCTTTTCTTTTTTTTTTTTCGTTTTCATTCTTCTCTCTTCAAACCTTTGCGGGGTTGTCTGATATACACTCAAACTCCTGATCAGTTTTAAGACAGACACCTCTCACTAGAGCTATCTACTGATCAATTCACTCTTCGAAGACTACAGTTACTTCATTTACATAGTATCTTATAGTCACTTCATTTGCATAAGGTATCAAACAATTGATAGGGAGATATCAAGGTTATCATCAACCAGGAAGCTCTGGTGACCTAGTGGCAAGAGGCTGTGCTGCAGTCCTGTGGTTCAAATCCACCAGGTGCTCTGCAGGAGGATGGGTAATCTCCTCCCTGGTGATTAACTGCCTCTGAAAATCTGCTGGAGGGTCAGTTATGGGTTGGTTCCAATTTGATGGAACACAACAACAACAGGCAACCAATTATGTATACTTATACAAATGCTGTAACTGTAGCCTACTGAAAGGACATTGGTCAATTTTTTGGCCCTAGTGAAATGTTTATACTTTAAAACAGACCTCCTTGAGTAAATATCAGAATCACCTTACAGAAGTTTAAAGTCAAGAAAAATAAGGAAGAAAAAGATAAAAGATAGGAGAGATAACAAGAGAAAAACAGTAAGGTAGTACTAGGTTTGGATCTGTTGTTCACAGGGTCATTATGAGTCAGAGTTGAATCAACAATATCTAACAATAATAACAACAAAACAACAACAATGTACCAATTAACCCTGTAAGGTGTTTAATACAGGCCAAACACAGGGAGACCAATATTAAGCCATTTAGTTGTTTATAGTTGACTCAAGAAATGTTCATCAACCTAGACAAAAGTAGTGAACTAGGGCAAAGGTAAGTTTTCAAGGCTTGGAGAAAAAATCTCTTTAAGTGGTGTTTTCAAATAACCAAGGCAAATGACCATATAAAAGAACTCATTCACTATGCATTTCACTATGGCAGGCAGTAACTGGTGTGGGTAACTGAAGCTCAGTGCTGTTGGCAGCTGGGGCATGGTGTAGATGCTGGAGAGACTGCCAGTGGGTGAGGGAACAAGGACCTCGATACCTCAAACTCCCAGTCACCGATCAGAGGCCTCCGGGGAATGTAAGCTCCCCAGCACGGCTGACCTGTCCTGTGCAGCAGGCAGCGATGACACAGATACAGTGCTCTCTCGTTTACAGTTGGCATCCTTTGGGCCAAAGTGCCAAGGGATGGTGGACACTGAGGCCATCATACAGGGACAAGTCTGCTGATTCTTTACTCCTTGTCATCTTAATGACCATCATGGATCCATCCACTGCTAATGAACATCTTTTTCTACTCTAGATAACCCCTACTGAAGCTGCCACTGACCTCTGTTGCCTTTCCTGAACCCTTCACCTTCATCCTTGTATGGAGTTTTGAATGTGATTTGGGATTGAGCTAGATGTCATTGCTGAAGCAACAGAAGGGCGAGTCCATTTCCTGACTGTCTCCTCCTGGGATCTTCTTCAGCCGCCAGAGTGAGTCACCTCCTCCACCTCACCGCCTCCTACTCCCTCTGAATCCATCAGTGAAGGACTAGCTGCTGCTCCGCTCTGCTCCTCCCAATTTCCTATGGAGGGATAGGGATTTGGTGACTCCTGAGGACAATGGGGGTCAGACTCAGTTCCATAGTTCTTTCTCTCCGAAAAAAGAATGCACACATTTCCGATGGTTCCCCAGGTCTTTGAAGTACCTCTTCAGGGTAACTAAGGTTTTCTTGGGTTCCTGGATCTGTAACACAGAGAAATGGACATCTTTGAAATGGCAGTCTGGGCCATTTGGATACTATAGCCCTGCCTTTGAACAGCTTGTCATGTCCACCACATTATTGGGCCAATTCTGACTCATAGCAATGTTAAGTCACAATAGAACGGCCCTGTAGGGTTTTATAGACTGTAATCTCCATGGAAGCAGATTGCCAGCATTTGTAAAATATATTATGCCACCATCCAGAGTTGGACAATGAATAAAGAAGAGGGAAGAATTGATGCCTTTGAATTATGAAGTTGGCAAACAATGTTGAATATACCATAATGTGCCAAAAGAAGAAGCAAATTCATCTCAGAAGGACTACAGCCAAATGCCCCTTAGAACTGGGGATGGCAAGACTTTATCTCTCATGCTTTGAGGATGTTACCCGGAGGAGCCAGTCCCTGGAGAAAGACGTCATCCTGGGGAAAGCAGAGTCAGCAAAAAGGAGGAAGGCCTTTAATGGGAAGGATTACCAGCGGCTGCAGCAACGAGCTTCAGGATACGGTGATTGCAAGGATGGCACGAGACCAGGTGGTGCGCTTTATTCCGCTGCCCGTAGGGTGGCCTTGAGTTGGAAGGGACTCAATGGAACCTAAGAACAACAGCATCCAGAGACGTTTAGTCTTCTCTCACTCCTCATTTATCAACTACCTTGATATCCAACATTTTACTTTTTCATTAGCAGCTAAGAAATATTCCACTATCCAGCTGTTTTGTGAATTAACCCAGGTTTTCTCCCAATTTCCAGCTCCCAGCCTGCAGAGTCACCCATGTCTGTTAGCGAGCAGCTGAAGCAGCAGAAGGCCTCCTGCTCATCCTATCCCCACTGCCTGACCCACTGGTGCAGCTCTTGGTGTGAAAGAGATGACTGAGCCGGATATAGGAGGAGTCTCTTCAAGAAAAGGGACCATGAGTAGTCTGAGGTACTCAGGAGGAAGAAGATTAGCAGAATTGCATTTGTTACTCCCTTCTGTTCAAATTCGCGGGTGGGTCCAAGTTCTGCAGCAAGAAGGCTAGTGCGGATTAGATTACTTGGGGCCTGAGGGCTGCAGTTACATAACCAGGGATGCGGAGCTCCTCTTCTGAGCAAGTGTTAGTCTCCAGGTTTTTAGCTTCAGATTCCAAGCCCTCCAAGATGAGCAGCTTATTGTTCAGTCCCATGGGGTCCTCCGTGGCCGGTGGGGCAGCAGTAAGTATTTAAGGTTGCAGAGGTGTAGCTGCTGGGGGCACAGACATGGGCAGCAACCCTTATCAACTGTCTTAACTCCTGGCTCCACTGGTTGCCCGAATTTGAGAATCATCAACGCTGCTTCTAGTACAGCTGCTGTGACTGCGTGAGCACCGGCCTCTGTGGCAGGTCTGTAGGGTACAGAGCACAGCAGGGTCAAAGGCACAGAAACGCCAAGGCTCCATCTTCGCAGGCTTGTTGGCATTCTCCTCTTCACATAACATCAATTTTGCATAAAGACTTGAGTCTGTTTTCTTTTCTTTATTTTTTTTAATGACCTGCCCTTTGATGTTTAACTAACCATACCTGTAAAGTGAAGAGTGAGTGTAAAAGATTCCAATCTGATCGTGTATAGCATCATCTCATTTTATTTCTTGTTAGCAGTTTTCATCACTGGATGCATTTTCTTATTTATTTAGTAACTTACTTGCTTATTATCTTTGATCTCACTAGAATCTGGGATCCCTGGGGATAGACAACTATCTGCTCTCTCTGTTGTACGCTAGTGCCCCAAAAAGCAGTGTCTGGTACATAGTGAGAGGGTCGAATCAACAGATCTTTATTGAATGAAAGATTTTTCATTTAAAAAAATGTGTGAGCACAATACTTGGAGTTTGGTCACGTCTCTGAACACTCTCTCTCATACACACACACACACACGCACGCACGCACACACGGGCTCACTCACTCTCACACACAGTGGGTGGCCCTGCTCAAGCTCCATTCTCCCAGGTTTTAGGTCTAGGGATGAGTTGGTGGAACTGAGTTTGGTCAGCATGATTGTCAACATTCTGTGCACAGTACTCAGGACTACTTCTAGCGACACCCCAGCAGCTAGCCTTCTTTGCCATCCTTGGTTGTCTGCATACACCTGTCTTCTCACTCAGATCTGCCTGGACTGCCTGACTAGTTGCCTCAATGATCATGAAGCCCATTTACCTTCAGTGAATCCGTTCTGATGAGCCTGTCCTACATGTCTTCTTGGGGCTAATTCTGTATCCGTGTTTCTGTCAGAAATTCTACCTGTCTGTGTGTCTGTTTTTGAATTGTAGTGCGGGAGAACAGTAGCCAATAGGCTGTCAAAAGAACAAACAGATCTGGAGAAAATGCACCCAGAGTGCTTCACAGAAGCAAAGACAGGAAAAATTTATTTCACATACTTTGGGTATATCGTCAGGAGAGACCAGTTCTTAGAAAAAGACATGATGCTGGAAAAGGTGGAGGGTCAGAGGAAGAGAGGCAGACTCTCAACTAGATGGTTTGACCTAGTAAGTCTATAAACAGGCTTGAGCATATCAGAGATTGTGAAGATGGTACAGAAAAGGTCAGGGTTCAAATTACTGTTCAGAGGGTTGACTCCACCGGTGCTCTGAGGGAGAAAGATGGGCAATCTCTTCTTATGTCATTTACTGCCTCTGAAAGCTCATGGGAGGGTCAGCTGTGAGTTAGTTCTGACTTGACGGTACATAACAACAACAACAGTGTTTGTCTCAAGACTAATCTTGGAAAAGCCACAGAGTCCTTTCCTGCTCTGGTGACCACTTAGTTTCTCTTTTCTTTATGTAATTGTCTTTCAAGCTAATCTCTATTTTTCAGAGGGCTACAGCTCATGTTGGCTGCCCACAACTTAGAACTCTTGGACTGCAGCCCTCCACTTCAGATGCTCAAAGCTCTTAACTTTTCTGTTAGTTGTAGTTTTCCCTCCATATGGCTCATTGTGGCTGACTTGACAGACTAGTGGGAATTACGACATGCTGTTGTTGTTATGCACTGTTGAGTCGAGTATGACTCAGTGATCCTGTGAACAGCTAACCTTATCCTGTGCCTATCCAACCTTGTCCTGTGCCATCTTTACTATCTCTGAGCCACTAGAGCCCATTGCTAAGTCACTGTGACAATTCATCTCATTGGGGGTCTTCCTCTCCTTCGCTGACCCTCCATCTTTCCAAGCACGTTGTTCTTTTTGAAGGAATATCCCTGCCTAGCTACATGTCCAAAGCATGAAAGACAAAGCTTCATCATCTTTGCCTCCAAGGAGCATTCTGGCTGCCTCTTTTCCAGGAAATAACTGTTTGTTCTTTTGGCAGTTCATGAGACAGTCTGTACTCTTCTCCAGCACCATAACTCAAAGTCATCAATTCATCTGTCATCCTTACTCATTGTGCAGCTCTCAGATGCATAGCAGTTTATTGTGAAAAACATGGCCTGAAACAGGTGTACCTTAGTCTTCAAACTGATATCATGGTTCTTTTTTAAAATGATGTCTTATATATATTTAATTTCCTTTCATTCATTGTTGCACATTTTCCTCCCTGCTCACCCTTCCCCCCAGTTCACTTTTCTCTTTGACAAGTAAAAAAAAAATAAAAAAATAAAAAATTCTTTCATTGTTATACAATCCCCTCTGTCCCAGTCCACTCCACTATACAGGTTTCATTCTGGACTCTTGTCAAGACAATAATACTTAATCATATATTTCTCCTAAATAATCAAGGATGCTTTAGGCAGAATATTAAATGATCCAGAAAGTATTAAAAGAACATGGAAAGAATATACTGAGTCACTGTATCAGAAGGAATTGGCAGACTCAGAAGAATTTAATGAAACAACATACGAGCAAGAACCTATGGTGATGAAAGAAGAAGTTCAAGCTGCTTTGAAGGAAATGGCAAAAAATAAGGCCCCAGCAATAGATGGTATACCAATTGACATATTTCAGCTAACAGATGCTGCCCTGGACGTGCACACCAAGTTGTGCCAAGAAATCTGGAGAACAACCACTTGGTGAACTGACTGGAAGAGATCTATATTTGTTCC
>NW_006399783.1:11236770-11254139 GCF_000299155.1 Elephantulus edwardii
GTTAGGGACCTCTCCAAAGTACTGAAGAGCAATGGTGTGTCTCTGGAGACTAAGGTGTGTCTGATACAGGCCATGGTCTTTGCAATCACTTGTTATGCGTCAGAGAGCTCGCGAATGACTAGGGAGGATAGAAGGAGAATTGATGCTTTTGAGCTTTGGTGTTGGAGAAGAGTGCTGAGGGTACCACAGACTGCTAACAAAACAAACAGATTCATCCTGGAGAGGGTTGCTCCTTGGAGGTAAGGATTCTGAGACTTCATTTGACATATTTTGGTCATGTTGTAAGGAGGGACTGGTCCTTGGAGAGGGACATCATGCTTGGGAGGGTGGAGGGCAGGCCCAGGAAGGGAAGGCCCTCTGGGAGGTGGATTGATTGGGTGACTGGGGCAATCGGGATGAGTGTGTTGGAGACAATGAGATTGGCACATGGCAGAGCAGAGTTTAGGGCTGTTGTACATAGAGTCACTATGAGTCGCAAACGACTCGACGGCACATAACAACAACAACAACAACATATTTATGAGAGATATTTTTCTGTAGCTTTCTTTCCTGGTACTGTTTGCCAGGTTTTGGTGTTAGGGTTATGCTTGCTTTATAGAAGGACTCTGGGAGTGTTCTTTTCCCCCCTATTTTTAAAAAATAAGTAGAATTGGAGATAGATCTTCTATGAATATTTGGTAGAATTAAGCTGTGAAGCTATCATTTACCAGGACTTTTCTTAATGAGGAAGTCTTTTTATGACCTGTTGAATTTCTTCTTTTGTGATGTCTCTTCAAGTATTGTACATCTATATGGGTCAATCTGGGTAGGGCATGAGTTTCAAGGACTTTGTCCATTTCCTCTAGATTTTTGAATTTGTCTGAATATAGCTTTTCATAGTATTCCAATACTATTGATTAAATATCATCTGGTTCTGTTGTGATGTCATAATTTCTTAATTAAATTATCTGTGTTTCCTCCTCCCCCCTTTTATTAAGTTTGCCAGTGATTTATCAATTTTATTGACCCTTTTGAAAGCCAACTCCTGGTCTTATTCATGGCTTCAATTGTTTTTCTCTCTCTATAGTATTGATTTCAGTTCTTATCCTTATCCTTTCCCTTCTTCTAGAGGCTATTGGATTAGACTGTTGTCTTTTTCTAGTTGACGAAAGTGTTGAATTAGAGCATTAATTTTTTTCTTTCTTCCTTTTTTATATGTGTGTCTATTGCTATGAACTGCCCCCTGAGGACTGCCTTAAGTGCATCCCAGAGGTTGCATTTTCTTTTTCATTTTGTTTTAAGGAACTTTTTAAATTTTATTCTTCTTTTTAAATCCAATCATGTTCTACCAGAGAATGATTTAGCTTCCACATGGATGGTTTTGCAAGCTTTCCCCTCCTGTGGTTAATTTCCAGTTTTATGGCATTGTGGTCTGAGAGGATACTTTACATTATTTCAATGTTTTTTAATTTCTTGAGACTTGTTTTTGTCCTAGTATATGATCAAATCTGAAGAATGTACCATGTGCACTTGAAAAGAAAATGAATTGAGTTTTAGTTGGGTGCAGTACAACATCCTGAATACATCCACAAGATTGAGTTGTCTGAATGTATAGTTTAGATCTTCTGTATCTTTGCTAAGTTTCTTTGAATTGACCTATCCTTTGGTGATAGTGGTGTGTTGAAGTCTCCTACCACTATAGTGGTGCCATCTATTTTTTTTCCTCAATTCTGTTTACCGTTGTTTTATATATTTTCTAGGCTTATCATTTGGTGCATAAGTATTCACCAAGGTTATGTTTTCTTGATCTATTGTGCCTTTTATCCTTCTTTATCTTTTATGGTGAGTGTCATTCGGAAGCCTATTTTATCAGAGATTTATATTGCCACTCCTGTTTTTTTGAGGTTTCCCTTTGCTTGACATTCCCCCCCAGTTTTTTTATTTTTTAATCTTTCTCTTCATTTTTAAAATGTACCTCTTGTAGGCAACGTATTGAATGGCCTCTGGGCTTTGTTTGTGGTTTTTTCGTTTTGTTTTATTTTTAAATCCATTCTGCTACTCTTTTTCTCTTAATTGGTGCTTAGTCCATTCACATTAAGTGTAATTATTGCCAGGCCAGGTTTTACCATTGCCATTTCATTGTGTTTTTTTTTTCTTTTTTTCTGTTGTTTCTGGTTACTATGGCTTATCCACTTTCCTTTGGCAACTCTGTATGAAGGACTTCACTTAAAATGTCTTCTAGTTTTGCTCTTGTTTTTACAAATACCTTAAGTTCCTTCTCTTCTGCAAAGGATCTTATTTTTCCTTCATATTTCATGGAGAGTTTTTCTGGGTATAGGATCCTTGACTTGCAATTGTTTTCTTTCAAATTTTTGTATATGCTGCTCCATTGCCTTCTAGCTTGCATGGTTTCTGCTGAGAAATCAGAACTTAATCTTTTTCCTTTTTGTAGGTGACTGTTTGTTTTTATCATGCTGCTTTTAGAATTCTATCCTTGTCTTTTAATTTGGAGAATTTGACTATGATATATCTTGATGGTTTTCTCTTTGGGTTTAGTCTATTTGATGTTCACTGTGCTTCTTGAGTGTGTATTTTCCCATTCTTCATTACACCTGGGAAGTTTTCTTATAGTTCTTCCACAATTTTCTCAGTGATTTCTGCGTCACTTCTGTGTTCTAGAATTCTGTGTTCTAGAACAACATATGTATGTTGTTCCTTTTGATGTTGTCCCACACTATTCTAATGTTTCTTCGTTTTCTTTACATTTCATCTCTGATTTTTCTTCTAGTATGTTTCAGGAAAGCTCTTGTCTTTCCGCTCACTGACTCTCTGGTCCACCACTTCATTTCTACATTTTTGTTCCACCAGTGTGTTGGACATTTCTGCCATTTCATTCTTAATCTTCTGCATTGCATTTTCATGCTTTTCTGTTACTTCCTGTACTGTGCTAGCTGTCGATCTTGTGATGATTTTTTTTTAAGTTCTTGTACCTCTTTTTCTTAAAATAGAATTTTGTTTTAATTGTGGTTTTTTAACAAACATTTACAGAGAAGTTAGATTTTAATTCATCGATTGTTTCACAATTTACCCCCTTGGCCTCCCCTCATTCTCCTGTTCACTTAAAAAAATCATTCTTTGTTGCACAATTACCTAGCTCCCCCTACTTTTTTGCAACAATGTAGCCCTTATTCTGAGCTGTTGTCATATGTATAATACCTAATCATATATTCATTTTAGACAGTTATTTCTTTCATCTGTTTCAATGCAATGGTTATTATCTATCCACTAGTAACAATAGCAAATTTCAACAGAGCAGCAAACAATAAATGCTGCTTAGGTTGTAGAGAGATTGGAATCCTTATTTACTGCTCGTGGGAGTGTAAAAAGGTGCAAACATTATGGGAGGAGGTTTGACACTTTCTCAAAAAGTTAGAAACAAAAAAAACCCCCTTTAACCCAGCAATTCCACTACTGGGAATATGGCCTAAAGAAGCCACAGCTGTCATCCATGCAGATATATGCACACCCATAATTATTGCTGTGCAATTCACAAGAGCAAAGAGATGGAAGCAACCCAAGTGCCCATCAACAAATGAATGGACAAAAAAACCCCCTATGATATAGTCATACAATGGAATACTATGCAGCACTGAAAACAATGAACTTGTAAAACATTACACAACACGAGGGGCCCTGGAATACATCATGCTGAGTGAAAGATCTCAGTCACAAAAGGACAAATACTGCATTTGCAGTATTGCTATAATTAGCACCACTGTTATAAAGCAGTTTGTACCTCTTTTTTCTATGCTATCAATTATGTCTTCTATTTTAAAAATTTCCTCTCATAGCTGTTCAAGTTGCTCCTCATCAATATATTTCTTCTGGATTGTTGTCTTTGCAATATTTGCTCTCTTAATGGTTTACATTGTTTCTTTCATCATTTTAATTATTTTTTTGTAGCTGTTCAAGTAACTTCACATTAACATACTTCTTTTGGTTCTTTCTATCTGGGGTTATTAACTGGGTTTGCTTTTTTAGGACAAGAGTTTATTTATTTATTTATTTTTGGTTTGACTGAGGCAGATTGCTGACATCATATGAGTCTTTTCTTAGTAGACATTATGTCCCAGGGTATGGAAATGTAATGTGAAGGACCTGTATATTGGTGCTTCCCTCTTGTATTCCTGAAGCAGGATGACTGTTGCTCTCCAGAAACCTCAGCTCCACCTAACCTTTTCTGCTTGACCTTAAGAAATCCTATGATGTAGCTAGACAACAAACAGTGCTCAAGACCAAAATACCTCTCTTCTCTATTCTATGAGATAGTTCAGTGGCAGGTCCTTGAGTCCAATTCTTATACTGGGTGCAGGTGATGTCCTAATAGGATTTTGGGTATTGGTGATCTCCCTTATATTTTTGGCTTGAGGGTCCTAACCTGTGAAAGAAAACTGACCAATATGGTGGCAGGAGGTGGGGTTTGATGGTAGACATTCCCCGGTCTAAGGAGGGTGGGTTGATCTCTCTACAGGACTCCATCCAGTCCTCGTAGCTGGAGAGGTGGGTGGTGAGGGGTTGGAGGTTGAGGGCTGAGCAGGAGCAGAGTGGGGTGGTGGTGGTGGGGAGAAATCTCTGCTCTTTAGTATTTTGGAGAGGTCCCAGACTTACCCAATGCAATGCCTCTTCTAATTTCCTTACTGCTGGTATTAAGGGTGTTGATTGTTGATCTAAGCAAGAGGAAATCATTGACAGCTTCAATCTTTTCTCCATCTATCATAATGTTGACTGTTGGGCCTGTGGTGAGGATCTTTGTATCCTTGATGTTGAGATGTAATCCAAACTGAAAGCTGTAGTCCTTGGTCTTCTGCAGCAAACATTTCATATCCTACTCACTTTCAGCAAGAAAAATTATGTCATCTATACGAGGCAGGTTATTGAATCTTCTTCCATTCTTGTTGCTACACTCCTCTTCACAGAGTCTGGCTTTGTGAATTATTTGTTCAGCATATAGATTGAATGGGTATAGAGAAAAGCTATAACCCTGACACACACCCTTCCTGATTTTAAGCCATGCAGTGCTCCCTTGCTCTGTTTGCCCAATAGATGCTTGGTATAGATTTTGCATAAGCACAGTTAAGTATTCTGGTGTGATGTCAGAACTTTTAGCTTTTCTATCCGTTGTGTTAGCCCCTGTTAGGGGCATGGTCTCCAGCTACCTTAACTGCGGATACATGGTCTTGCAAATCATCAACAGCTGTGAGATTAATATAATAGAGCACTTTCCACACTGTAAGAAGTGACAACAGTGGTGGGAAGAGAGTAAAGCACTGCTTTTAGATTAAAACATAAGAACCTTGGAGATGGAGCCACAGTTAAAGGTTTTGCTTGTTAAATGATTAAAGGAAAAGCCAAATTGTAACTGCTCTGAGATAAAGTTTGTTGGACAATTGATGAAACCAGAACTGAAACCTTTACTTTCACTAATTGAGGAATTGTTTTTTTTGTGTTAATCTGGTTTGGGTTTATTGGACTAAGTCTGGATTTATATTGCTGCTATTCTTTGTCTCTCCCATTCCCCAATGTATCTTGCTAATAAACCCCATAACTGTGAGTAAAGTCTGCAAGTCAATTTATAATAATCATTGAACCTAATTGGTAGAAATAGGTGCAGGAGCACATGGGGTGGCATGTCTGAACATATAGCTATTTGTATGCTTCTATGCATGCAGAGGAGATTGAAACTGTCAACAGCTTCATCTTACTTGGATCCACAAAACACCCTTGGTACTAGCAGTCAGGAAATAAGGAGACACATTGTATTGGGAAAATTTGCAGTTATGGACCTTTCCAAGTTATTGAGGAGTAATGATGTCAGTTTGAAGACTAAGGTGGATCTGATTCAGGCCATAGTCTTTCCCATTATTTCCTGTGCATTTGAGAGCTGGACATGAATAAAGATGAACGAATAAGGATGACAGGAAAAGAATTGGTGCCTTTGAGCTGTGGTATTGGAGAAGAGCACTGAACATCCCATGAACAGCCAAGAAAACAAACAGCTGTCTTGGAGAGGATGCAACCAGAGTGCTTTTTGGAGGCAAGAATGATGAGGATTCATTCACCTCACACACGTTGGACATGCTGCTAGGAGGTGCTATTCCTTGGAGAAGGACATGATACTGGGAAGTGTGGAGAGTTGGCGAAGGAGAGGAAGACTCTGAAGCAGGTAGATTGACACCGTGACTACTGCAATGAGCTCTGTGTGTCAGGATGTGTGAGGATGGCTCAGGATAGAGCAGGGTTCATATCTTTTGTTCATAGGGTTGTTATGAATCATGCTCAACTCAGTGGTACTTAACAACAATAACAACAAACAACAACAACATGAATATCATTCATGGGGACGGCTCCTTTTGTCAAGTAGGTTGAAGTAAGACTAAGCTATCCTCACATTGTTACCACTGCTTCTTTTGCATCTGAGGTTCCCATTCTTCTCTGTATGAGCCATAATTTGTAACGATCCACACAGTCAACTGCCTTTACATAGTCAATAAAATACAAATAGATATCTGTCTGGTATTCTCTACTTTAAGCCAGGATCCATTTGACATCAGCAATGACATCCCTAGTGTTATGCATCATGGCAAAATAGATGGTTGGTGGTTAGACTTGATGTGCATTGAATGGTAGCCATACCCTGTACCTTAAATGGAAGGAGAGGTCTTTCTCCACTGCTCCCATTTTAAGATACCACTGCTCTGAGGTGCCAACAAGATTCAGATCTATTCTGAGCTCTCACTAGATTGTGATCACTGTCTATTTAGTTATTAACCTAATTTTCACTCAGACTGTCTTTAACTTGAAGATTTTAAGAGGCCAGATATTTTTAGACTTAAGGGAAACCTAAGAGATCTAGACTCTGTCCTTGTAACTGTCAAAGCTACATTCACATATTCCTTTGCAAGGTCCTGCTCGTGGGAGAATCACGTCTGCTTTCTAACCACTCCCCTGCAGAGAGCCATGCAGGGCCTCAGGGAGCATCTGGAGGTGGTGGTGGGCAGTATCAATGCAGTGGGAGTGCTTGCTTCCTCAACATCTTGCATTGAGTTCCAATTAAAGAAATTCATCACAATGCTTTAATTAAAAAAAAAATTAAGTCTTAAAGGTGAAAACATTTTCTAATATGTACTATTTCTGAAGACTTTGAAAATGCAGACAACTAAATGACAGAAGAGCACCTGGGATTGCACACAGATGGTGACTCAGAACATTTGGCCACCACCCTTTCAGCTTTATTTGTCCAATATAAAATATCTAATACTTCTTAAAAATTTACTGTGTGTGGACTGCCTTTGTAACTCCCCCCGCCCCCAGTGTACTGTGAATATTTTGTATATACTTTGGTGCTTTTCTTTTAAATTTTGTCAACCTTTTTCTTTCCTGCAGCCTTTATACTTCTTGTTCTTGCTTCTTGTTAAAATTCTCCTCTAGATGGCCCTTCCTTCTAACTCAGGCCTTAGCTTCAGTGTCATATCTTTCCTGTTCACTTTGCTTAAAGTACTCCTTCTGTTATGTTAACAAATTCTTTACCTCTTATTTTCTTTGTGGAGCCTCATTTCTATCTGAAATGACCTTTCATATGGGTCTGGTTATATGTCTATTGCCTGTTTTTTTTCCTTGAATTTTAGTAGAAACTAGCATTTTGGTTTTGTTTTTAGTGGAATATAAACTCCAAGAGGGGAGGGGAGGACCTTGCCTTTCTTCTTCAGGGATTAGCACAGAGTAAATATTTAAGAACTATTTATTGCATGAATAAATGCACAAATGTTTTCCTGTTAACAAGTCATTGCCTCACTATCATGTTTTAATCTATGGTGTGAATGCAAGGTTCAACCATTTCCCTATTTTTAGACAATCAGATGATTTCAAGATTTTTTATTATAGTAAATAATACTCTGATAATGTTCCTTAATGTTGATTCTTTACATCTCTCTGTCTTTGATCCCTAACTGGTACAAATGGTTAGAGTACTTGCCTGAAGGCTAGAAAGCTGGAGGTTTGAGTCCATCTAGAAGTGCCTTTCAAGAAAGGCCTGGTTATCTGCTTTGGAAAATCATCCATTGGAAACCTTATGTAGCATGTTTCTACTCTGACACACTTGCCGTCACCATGAGTAGCAATGTATTCATTAGCAACTTGGCTTTGGACACCTGTACTGTTATCTCCCATATGTATGTATCTTTCATAGAAATAGGCCGGAATGATTTGATTCTGTCAAATCTTTTTTAAACTGAGCTCTTTGAGAATAAAGGAAATGTTATTTTTCTTTGTTCTTCTTTTGCCTTGTTGCCTATCACTCTGGACCACAGAAAATATTCAGTAAATGTTTGCTAAATGAAGGACTGTGATCAGAAAAGGACAGTTAACTTTTAAGTGTCATGAGGGGAAAATGTCAAATATATTTGAAAAGTTAACTCATTACAATCAACATATATTTGTGACTTCACCCTATAACATTAAATAATTTTTCTTTATCTTGGAGTCTACACTAGGGTTTACATAGTTTTACAAAGTTGAGCATCATTAATTCTGACTTAAAATGAATGGCCTTATTGTTGTTGTTAGGAGCCATCAACTGGAGTCAAGTATGACTCATGTTGTTGGTAGGTGCTGTCAAGTTGAATACGACCCATAGTGACCCGGTAAATGACAGATCTGAACCCTAACCTATCCTGTACCATCTTCACACTTCCTGACACCTAGAGTCCATTATGGCATTCACTGTGTCAGTACTTCCTCTCCTTTACCGAACCTCCACCCTTCCAAGCATCATGTCCCTCTTCAAGGAATAGTCCCTCCTAGCAACATGTCCAAAGTATGTGAGGCAGAGCCTCACCATTTTTACCTCCAACGAGCACTGTGGATGTCAGAAAAGTTTCTGAATATTCACTAGAGTCCAAGAAGTCAAAGCAAAGGGAAGAGATCAAGATGTTAAGGAGCTGAACAGAAGAATTCAAAGGGCAGCAAGGGAAGACAGGGCAAAGTACTACAATGAAACGTGAAAAGAGGTGGAGTCAGAAAATTAAAAGGGACGAACTCACTCAACATTTCTTAAGCTGCAGAAACTGAAGAACAAATTCAAAACTCGAGTTGCTATAGTTAAAGATGCTGTGGACAGAATGTTGAATGACCCAGGAAGCATCAAAAGAAGATGAAAGGAATACAAAGAATTGGCTGACACAGAAGAATTTCATGAAACAAATTATGATCAAGAGCCTATGGTGATGAAGGAGGAAGTTCAAGCTGTTCTTAAGGAATTTCCAAAAAACAGGCCCTAGGAATTGATGGCATACCAATTGACATATCTCAACAAACAGATGCTGCCCTGGCTGTGCTCACCAGGCTGTGCCAAGAAATCTGAAGGATAACTACCTGGCCAACTGACTGGAAGAGATGCATATTTCTTCTCATTCCAAAAAAAGGTTACCTAAAAGAATATGATAATTGTAGAACAATATCATTAATATCATATGCAAGCAAGATCCTGCTGAAACTATTAAAAAAAGACTGGAACAGCAATAGAGCCACCAGATGTGCAGGATGGGTTAAGAAGAGGCTGTGGCAGCAGGGGCTTTATAGCCGATGTTAAATGGATCTTAGCTGAAAATAGGGAATACCAGAGGAGTGTCTATCTGTGTTTCATTGACTAGGCAAAGGTATTTGATTGTGTGAATCACAAGAATCTGTGGCTA
Organism: Elephantulus edwardii; assembly: GCF_000299155.1. Lineage (NCBI taxonomy): Eukaryota > Metazoa > Chordata > Mammalia > Macroscelidea > Macroscelididae > Elephantulus > Elephantulus edwardii. Next base: position 11,246,499 of record NW_006399783.1, read on the forward strand.
ACTCTGAGAAGAATGGGAGTCCCAGAACACTTGATTGTGCTTATGGGAAACCTATACTTGGACCAGGAAGGAGTCATCAGAAGAGAACAAGGAAATACTACCTGGTTCAAAATCAGGAAAGGTATATGCCAGGGATGCATCCTATCTCTATACCTTTTCAAGCTATATGAAGAACAGATCATCCAGGAGGCTGGGCTCCGTGAGGAGGAATATGGCATCAGGATTGGAGGAAGACTCATCAACGACCCGAGTTATGCAGACGACAGACCTTGTTTGTTGAAACTGAGGAGGACCTGAGGCATTTACTGCAGAAAATCAAGGACTGCAGCCTTCAATATGGATTGAAACTCAACATCAAGAAAACAAAGATTCTCACCACTGGGCCAATTGGCACCATTATTATAGGTGGTGAAGAAATTGAGATTGTTAATACCTTCTGTTTGTTTGGCTCCACAGTCAACACTCTTGGTACTAGCAGCCAGGAAATAAAAAATAAATTGCATTAGGAAAATTTGCTGTCACGGACCTCTCTAGAATACTGAAGAATAATGATGTCAGTCTAGAGACTAAGGTACACCTGATTCAGGCCATGGTCTTAGCAATTGCTTGCTATGTATCAGAAAGCTAGACAATGACTAAGAATGATAGAAGAAGAATTGACACCTTTGAGTTGAGGTGCTTGTGAAGAGTATTAAATACACCATGGACTGCTAAAGAGAACAAATAGATTCATCCTGGAAAGGGTGAAACCAGGCTGGTCCTAGGAGGCAAGAATTTTGAAGTTTTGTCTGACATACTTTGGGCATGTGCAAGGAGTGATCGATCGGTCCTTGGAGAGGGACGTCTTACTTGGGAGGGTGGGTGGACAGCGCAAGAAAGAAAGATCCTGGAACAGTTGAATTGACTCAGTGACTGGGGTCATGGAGTAGATGTGTCAGAGACAATAAAGTTGGCCCAAGATAGTGTAGTTTTCAGAGCTGCTGTACATAGGGTCGCTATGATAGCAAGGAACTATGTGGCACATAAAAAAACAACAACATTTAGTCTAGCATTTTCCCCTTTTGGAACTCTGGAAGCAAAGTATATTATGTGTCAAAGTGCTAACTGAAAAGCTAGCAGTTCAAATCCACCAGTTGCTCCTTGGAAGAAAGATGAACAGTCTCCTCTCTTAAAAAGATATACAATTACAGTCTCAGAAAGCTGGTGGATGGTCACTATGGATCAGAATTCACTTTGAGGTCAGTGCGTTTTTTCTACAGAGGGGATTTTGCCTGGAATTGCTCATAGGTGTCAGTTTTCTTGGCTCTTTGAAAGATTCTTACCATTGGGTCTTGTTCTTGTTTGTGAACATCAAGGCCCAAGAGAAATGGATAGCTAATAATTTCTTTTCTGTGTTCTCCAGTTAGGAGAGGAGAAGTTAAGAGGACAATTTGCAGAGCAGTTTTCCAAGTTTTCAAATGATAAATACTTTCAACTCTTAAGGCATTTTGAGACGACTTTGCCTTACTTCTCCATCCTACTCTCGCCAATATGAATAAAATAAGGGACTTTCTTTTAATAAAGGGGAAGTTAAAAAAGAAACAAACAAACAAAAAACCCCACCCCAAACCAAAACCCAAAACCCAACCAAAAAACAACCAACAAAACCCCTTAACATGAGAAACGTGGGAATGACATTTACTCCTTTATGACTGACTTGCTAATACAGACAGGGTTTGTTTTTGAGGTGATGAAAACGTTTTGGAATTAGATAGTAGTGATGATTGCACAGCCTTATGAATACACTAAGCCACCAGACTGCAAACTTTAAAAGGCTAAATTTTATGGTGTGTGAATTACAACTTAACAAAGAGAAATAACTACAAACACGAACTACACACAAGAAGTTAGCCCAAGTTGCTTCCCTCTGTTCTCTGCAGCTCTGGATCCTGGTCGTTCTCTGGGGAGCTGCCACTCCCTGAGTCTGAACCTTGAGCCAGAGGCTCACTTCTTGGATGGACTGGCTCAGGCAGCACAGGGAACCCTGGTCAGTCCACAGGCCACTGGTGCAAAGGGTGGATTTATGGTCTGGAGGCCCACAGAGAAAAATCAAAACAAGGTGAGTCAGTGAATGGAGGTTGTAAGTTGGAGAACTAGCAACTGGAAGGGATAGGAAAAGCTTCTTAATTCCTGTAGTGGAAAGAGGAGGTATAGATGAGAGAGACAAAGAGAAGGAGAGAAGGAGAGAAGGAGAGCGGGAGAGAGGGAGAGAGGGAGAAGAGAGAAGAGAGAGCGTGGGAGAGCTTGCGCTAGTGCTTGCTTCTTTGGAAGCTGAAGAACAAAAGACCCACTGGTGTGGAGTTGATTCAGATTCATTATTACCCTGTAAGGACAGAGTAGAACTCCTCCATCATGTTTCCAAGATTGCTTCATCATTCCGTTTTGGAGCAACTAGTGGATTCAAACCACTGACCTTTTGGTTAACAGCCCAATGTTTATTAACCTACTATTACCACCAGGCTCCCTTAGTAGTTGAAAGAGCTCATGTGACTGACTGGTTCTCAGCACCACAAGGGTAATTATTTTTTATAATTAGGTCCTAATTATTGTTGTTGTTAGGTGCCAACAAGTCAAATATGACGCAAAGTGACCCTATGAACAACAGATCTTAATTCTATCTGATCCTGTGCAATCCTCTCAACCTCTGATATATTTGAGTCCATTGCAGTCATCACCATATCAATCCATCTGGTTAAGGGTCTTTCTCTCTTTTGTTAACCCACCACTATTCCAAGCATGATGTCCTTTTCCAAGAAATAACCTATCCTAACAATATACTCAGGGTATGTGAGATGAAGTTTTGTCATACTTACCTCCAAGGAACACTCTGGGTATGCTTTCTCCAAGAAACATCTGTTTATTCTTTTGACGGTTCATGGAATATTCAGTACTCTTGTCAAATACCACAACTCCCAAGTTATCAATTCTTCTGTCATCCTTATTAAATGTTCAGCTCTCAGATGCATGGAAATGATGGAAAAAAGTTAGATATGCCTTAGTCCTCAACTTGATGTTGTTGCTCCTCAGTGATTTGGAGAGTTCCATAACTGCAGACTTTCCCCAGTGCGATACATCTCCTGATCTACTGACTACTGGTACCAAGGGTACTTATTATGGTTCCAAGTAAGATGAAGTTGTTGATAGTTTCTTTTTTTCCCATCTGTCATGATGTTGCTTATCAGTCCAGTGGTGAAAAATTTTGTTTTTTTCATGTTGAGATGTAATCTACATTGAAGGTTGTGTATTCTTTGATAGTCTACAACAAACAATTCAAGTCCTCCTCATTTTCAGCTAGCAAGGTTGTCTTGGAAACATTGAGTCTTTGTTGTGCCCTTGGAATTTTCACTATGTCCTTGAGGTCTGAGGGGTCAATGGGCTACCAATTGACATAATAACAGATGAAGCCCTGAATATGGTCACCAGTTTGTTGCAGGAAATTTAGAAGGTAGCTACCCAGCCAACTGACTGGAAGAGATAGATATTTGTTCCCATTCCTAAGAAAGATCATCCTACAAAATGTGGAAATGATTGAACAATGTCATTAATGTTGCAAACAAGCAAAATATTGCTGAAGATCATCTAAAAACAGTAGAACAGTACACTGACAGAAAAAAATTGCACAAGTTCAGGCTGGGTTAGAAGAGGCCATGGCACCAGGGATATCACTGCTGATGTCAGATGGATCCTGGCTGAAAGTATAGAATACTAAAAGAATGCATATTTGAGTTTTATTGACTATGAAAAGTCATATGACTATGGATCATAACAAATTATGGCTAATATTGAGAAGAACGGGAATCTGAGAACATGTAATTGTGCCCATGAAGGACCTAGATCAAGGGGCCATTGTCTGAACAGAGAAAAAGAATGCTGCATGGTTTAAAATCAGAAAAGGTCTGCATCCAGATTGTATCCTTTTCCCATACCAATTCAACCTGTATGCTGAGCAAATCACCTGAGAAACTGGGCCCTAGGAGGAGAATGTGGCATCAGGATTGGAGGAAGACTCATCAACAATCTGCATTATACTGATGACACAACCTTGCAACTTAGGTCCTGATGTTTTATTTGTTGTTTGCCTTTGAGTTGGAACTGACCCCTACCTGACCCTCTAGGGGGTTTTCAGAAGTAGTAAGGATGGAGATTGCCTATCTTTCTTCCAGAGAGCATCTGGTGCATTCGAATCATGTGCTTTTGGGATTGCAGCACAGCTTCGTGCCACTAGGCCACCAGAGCTTCCTAGCTCCTAATAGGACTTAATATGATTACTAATTATATATTATTATTGTTGTGTGTTGTTGAGTTGGAACTAAACTATAACTGATGCTTCAGCAGGTTTCAGAGGCAGTAAATTGCATGAGAGGAGATTAGGATGGAATACAAGCCCCACCCTACTACAGGCTTATATAAGTTCCCGGAAGCTCAGTGCTAGGTCCTGTTTTGGAACACTTACTCACCTAGAGCACAGCATGCAGCCTGGCCCATTGCTCACCAGTCTTTGCACTGCCAGCCAGTGTCTTCCACACTCACCACCCAGCAGCACCACAACTGACAGTCCATAGTATCCTGGCTCATCACTCATCAGTTTCTGCAAAACCAGCCTGCATACCTATGGTCATGTGAGCCATTCCTTTGACACATCTGAGTCTTTGGGAGACCTTCTAGGAAACCACTGAACCCAAGGGACATAGAGGAGTTAGGGAACTGAATAGAGGAGGAGCTTGTTGATACCAGAAATCATGGACTTACACAGCAGTTCAAGCATTTGGGACAATATTGACTGAACATTTCTTGTAATTGGTTTACTATTAATCTTAGTAAAACGAATTATAAAAACAGGTATTTTGAAAATACTTTATCCTTGGTGCATTGCATTTCCCCAAACATTTGTGAACCACATTTAATCATTGGGAAAGTTTCTGCTTATGTGCCAGGAACCTAATCCAAACTGGCAGGTGTAAACTGAAATATCTAGGATTTCAGGTATGGTTTGATCTTGGTATTAAAGATTATAAAATTAAATTTATTTTTCTTCATTTCTTGTCTCTCCTTATGGTTTTCTATCTTTACCTTCAAAATTAATCTCTTTGGGGTAGCAAGATAAATTGCTAGAAGAACTCAAGTCTTCTCTTATGTAAGTCTCTGTAAAGATGTCATTGCATCTCATTGATTCTGGCTTTATTGTAGTTTTAAATGCTTAAACTGTGGCCAGACGATGTAGTATCAGGATTAGCTAAGTCTAACTTAGAGAGTCATTGAATACACAAACAGTTCATATATTTGCCTGTTAACGAAAAGATTGAAAGTTCAAGTCCACATTGAAATGTCTAAAACCAATTATTGAAAACCCTATGGAGAATAGTTCTAATCTGACACATGTGGTATCTCCACAAATTGGAGCTTATTTGAAGATAGATGATTTTGAACTTTAAGCCATAGTCATATGCTAATTTTGGTATGGATGGGAATTTGCAAGAATAATGTGACTGAAAAAATGGGCAACGCAGTAGTTCTTAAGAGGAACATTGTTGTAGGTATGATAAGAGATGTGCCAGCAAGTCAGGTATGACTTATAGCTACTCTATGAACAAAAGCATTAAACCTTGTTTTATCCTGTGCCATCTTCACACTTCCTGACACGCAAGAGCCCATTGTAGCAGTCACTGTGTCTTCACCTGGTTGAGGGTCTGCCTTTCCTTTGCCGACACTCCACCCTGCCCAGCATCATATCCCTCTCCCAGAATTAGTTATCTCCTAGCAACATGCTCAAAGAACATGCCTCCAAAAAGCACTCCGGCTGCACGCTTTCCAAGACATATCTATTTGTTCTCTTGGCCGTCCTTGGGAGCACTGTTCAGTGCTCTTCTTCAACACCACAGCTCAAAGGCATCAATTCTTCTTCTGTCATCTCTATTCATTGTCCAGCTCTCAGATGCACAACAAGTAATTGGAAAGACTATGGCCTGAATCAGACACACCTTAGTCCTCAAACTGACAACATTACTACTCAATAATTTGCAGAGGTCCCTAACTGCAGATTTTTCCAGTGCAGTACATCTTCTTATTTCCTGACTGCTGGTACCAAGGGTGTTACTTGTGGATCCAAGCAAGATGAAGCTGTTGACAGTTTCAATCTCCTCTCCATCCATCATGGTATTGTCTACTGGTCCAGTGGTAAGAGTCTTTGTTTTCTCGACATTAAGTTGCAATCCATACTGAAGGCTGCATTCCTTGATCTTCTGCAACAAGTACATCAAGTCCTCCTCACTTTCAGCAAGAAAGGCTGTGTCATCTGCATAACTCAGATTATTGATAAGAGAGGAGAGTAATAGATATATGGATACCAACAATACCAACACAGTGTATTATATGGATGAAAACTTGGACTGCTGTCTGGGATCAAATTGCAGCCTTATCATTATTAGCCTTGTAACATTCTAGGCTAGAGCTTTTAGTTTGGAAAACAGGCATAAATTTGTGACTATTAAATGAGATAGTTTGTGTACCACATAGCACAGTGCCTGAATATGATTAGAACTCTCTGAATACCAATAAAGATGACCATGATGATTTCACACTGCAGCAGGAAAAGTTCTTAAGGGACTAACTCCTTAGGTACCACAACGGTTAAGTACTGGGCCTCTAACTGAGAGCTAATCAGTTCAAACTCACTCATCAGTGTCTCGGAAGGCAGGTCTGGTGATCTGAAAGGTCACAACCTGAAAAACACTGATAAACACAGTTCTACTCTGATACACATGGCACAACTAACAATAAATATTGTTATGCATGTAGATAAAAGATTCTTGAGTTGCTAACTTATTGTTCTTATTTTGTAAAGAAAACTCCAGAAATGCCTATATAGGTAGAAAACAACAACAACAACAAAATGGAGAAGTAATTATGAAGAGAGTTATAAAAATGGTTAATTTGAGGGGAGGTAGGGCCTTGTGACAGGGAAGGGCACACAGGTTTCTGGGTGCCTAACTCAACAGAATGTGGAAATTGGGAAGGGCGTAAGCCAGTGATGCGTTCTATCTCCATACCTTTTCAATATATATATATATGCAGAACAGATGATCCGGGAGTCTGGGCTCTATGAGAAATGTGGTATCAGGATTGGTGGAAGATTAATCAACAATTTATATTATGCAAATGACACAACCCTGCTTGCTGAAGTTGAGGAGGACTTGAATTGCTTGCAGCAGAAGATTGAGGACTGCAGCCTTCATTATGCTTGGGAGGGTGGAGGGACAGCACAGGAGAGAAAGACCCTCTATGAGGTGGATTGATTCAGTGACTAGGGTAATAGGGGTAGGTGTGTCAGAGACAGTGAGATAGGTATAGATTCTCACCACTGGGCCAAGTGGCAGCATCATGATACATGGTGAAGAGACTGAAATTGTTAATAGCTTTCGTTTGCTTGACTCCACAATCAACACTCTTGGCACCAGCAGCCAAGAAATTAAAAGATGTCTTGTGATAGGAAAGTCTGCTGTATTGCAACTGGAAAGTCTATGGTTAGAGACCTCTCCAAAGTACTGAAGAGCAACAATGTCAATCTGGAGACTAAGGTGTGCCTGATGCAGGCCATGGTCTTTG
>NW_006399783.1:11254239-11270255 GCF_000299155.1 Elephantulus edwardii
GGGTATGTGAGATGAAGTTTTGTCATACTTACCTCCAAGGAACACTCTGGGTATGCTTTCTCCAAGAAACATCTGTTTATTCTTTTGACGGTTCATGGAATATTCAGTACTCTTGTCAAATACCACAACTCCCAAGTTATCAATTCTTCTGTCATCCTTATTAAATGTTCAGCTCTCAGATGCATGGAAATGATGGAAAAAAGTTAGATATGCCTTAGTCCTCAACTTGATGTTGTTGCTCCTCAGTGATTTGGAGAGTTCCATAACTGCAGACTTTCCCCAGTGCGATACATCTCCTGATCTACTGACTACTGGTACCAAGGGTACTTATTATGGTTCCAAGTAAGATGAAGTTGTTGATAGTTTCTTTTTTTCCCATCTGTCATGATGTTGCTTATCAGTCCAGTGGTGAAAAATTTTGTTTTTTTCATGTTGAGATGTAATCTACATTGAAGGTTGTGTATTCTTTGATAGTCTACAACAAACAATTCAAGTCCTCCTCATTTTCAGCTAGCAAGGTTGTCTTGGAAACATTGAGTCTTTGTTGTGCCCTTGGAATTTTCACTATGTCCTTGAGGTCTGAGGGGTCAATGGGCTACCAATTGACATAATAACAGATGAAGCCCTGAATATGGTCACCAGTTTGTTGCAGGAAATTTAGAAGGTAGCTACCCAGCCAACTGACTGGAAGAGATAGATATTTGTTCCCATTCCTAAGAAAGATCATCCTACAAAATGTGGAAATGATTGAACAATGTCATTAATGTTGCAAACAAGCAAAATATTGCTGAAGATCATCTAAAAACAGTAGAACAGTACACTGACAGAAAAAAATTGCACAAGTTCAGGCTGGGTTAGAAGAGGCCATGGCACCAGGGATATCACTGCTGATGTCAGATGGATCCTGGCTGAAAGTATAGAATACTAAAAGAATGCATATTTGAGTTTTATTGACTATGAAAAGTCATATGACTATGGATCATAACAAATTATGGCTAATATTGAGAAGAACGGGAATCTGAGAACATGTAATTGTGCCCATGAAGGACCTAGATCAAGGGGCCATTGTCTGAACAGAGAAAAAGAATGCTGCATGGTTTAAAATCAGAAAAGGTCTGCATCCAGATTGTATCCTTTTCCCATACCAATTCAACCTGTATGCTGAGCAAATCACCTGAGAAACTGGGCCCTAGGAGGAGAATGTGGCATCAGGATTGGAGGAAGACTCATCAACAATCTGCATTATACTGATGACACAACCTTGCAACTTAGGTCCTGATGTTTTATTTGTTGTTTGCCTTTGAGTTGGAACTGACCCCTACCTGACCCTCTAGGGGGTTTTCAGAAGTAGTAAGGATGGAGATTGCCTATCTTTCTTCCAGAGAGCATCTGGTGCATTCGAATCATGTGCTTTTGGGATTGCAGCACAGCTTCGTGCCACTAGGCCACCAGAGCTTCCTAGCTCCTAATAGGACTTAATATGATTACTAATTATATATTATTATTGTTGTGTGTTGTTGAGTTGGAACTAAACTATAACTGATGCTTCAGCAGGTTTCAGAGGCAGTAAATTGCATGAGAGGAGATTAGGATGGAATACAAGCCCCACCCTACTACAGGCTTATATAAGTTCCCGGAAGCTCAGTGCTAGGTCCTGTTTTGGAACACTTACTCACCTAGAGCACAGCATGCAGCCTGGCCCATTGCTCACCAGTCTTTGCACTGCCAGCCAGTGTCTTCCACACTCACCACCCAGCAGCACCACAACTGACAGTCCATAGTATCCTGGCTCATCACTCATCAGTTTCTGCAAAACCAGCCTGCATACCTATGGTCATGTGAGCCATTCCTTTGACACATCTGAGTCTTTGGGAGACCTTCTAGGAAACCACTGAACCCAAGGGACATAGAGGAGTTAGGGAACTGAATAGAGGAGGAGCTTGTTGATACCAGAAATCATGGACTTACACAGCAGTTCAAGCATTTGGGACAATATTGACTGAACATTTCTTGTAATTGGTTTACTATTAATCTTAGTAAAACGAATTATAAAAACAGGTATTTTGAAAATACTTTATCCTTGGTGCATTGCATTTCCCCAAACATTTGTGAACCACATTTAATCATTGGGAAAGTTTCTGCTTATGTGCCAGGAACCTAATCCAAACTGGCAGGTGTAAACTGAAATATCTAGGATTTCAGGTATGGTTTGATCTTGGTATTAAAGATTATAAAATTAAATTTATTTTTCTTCATTTCTTGTCTCTCCTTATGGTTTTCTATCTTTACCTTCAAAATTAATCTCTTTGGGGTAGCAAGATAAATTGCTAGAAGAACTCAAGTCTTCTCTTATGTAAGTCTCTGTAAAGATGTCATTGCATCTCATTGATTCTGGCTTTATTGTAGTTTTAAATGCTTAAACTGTGGCCAGACGATGTAGTATCAGGATTAGCTAAGTCTAACTTAGAGAGTCATTGAATACACAAACAGTTCATATATTTGCCTGTTAACGAAAAGATTGAAAGTTCAAGTCCACATTGAAATGTCTAAAACCAATTATTGAAAACCCTATGGAGAATAGTTCTAATCTGACACATGTGGTATCTCCACAAATTGGAGCTTATTTGAAGATAGATGATTTTGAACTTTAAGCCATAGTCATATGCTAATTTTGGTATGGATGGGAATTTGCAAGAATAATGTGACTGAAAAAATGGGCAACGCAGTAGTTCTTAAGAGGAACATTGTTGTAGGTATGATAAGAGATGTGCCAGCAAGTCAGGTATGACTTATAGCTACTCTATGAACAAAAGCATTAAACCTTGTTTTATCCTGTGCCATCTTCACACTTCCTGACACGCAAGAGCCCATTGTAGCAGTCACTGTGTCTTCACCTGGTTGAGGGTCTGCCTTTCCTTTGCCGACACTCCACCCTGCCCAGCATCATATCCCTCTCCCAGAATTAGTTATCTCCTAGCAACATGCTCAAAGAACATGCCTCCAAAAAGCACTCCGGCTGCACGCTTTCCAAGACATATCTATTTGTTCTCTTGGCCGTCCTTGGGAGCACTGTTCAGTGCTCTTCTTCAACACCACAGCTCAAAGGCATCAATTCTTCTTCTGTCATCTCTATTCATTGTCCAGCTCTCAGATGCACAACAAGTAATTGGAAAGACTATGGCCTGAATCAGACACACCTTAGTCCTCAAACTGACAACATTACTACTCAATAATTTGCAGAGGTCCCTAACTGCAGATTTTTCCAGTGCAGTACATCTTCTTATTTCCTGACTGCTGGTACCAAGGGTGTTACTTGTGGATCCAAGCAAGATGAAGCTGTTGACAGTTTCAATCTCCTCTCCATCCATCATGGTATTGTCTACTGGTCCAGTGGTAAGAGTCTTTGTTTTCTCGACATTAAGTTGCAATCCATACTGAAGGCTGCATTCCTTGATCTTCTGCAACAAGTACATCAAGTCCTCCTCACTTTCAGCAAGAAAGGCTGTGTCATCTGCATAACTCAGATTATTGATAAGAGAGGAGAGTAATAGATATATGGATACCAACAATACCAACACAGTGTATTATATGGATGAAAACTTGGACTGCTGTCTGGGATCAAATTGCAGCCTTATCATTATTAGCCTTGTAACATTCTAGGCTAGAGCTTTTAGTTTGGAAAACAGGCATAAATTTGTGACTATTAAATGAGATAGTTTGTGTACCACATAGCACAGTGCCTGAATATGATTAGAACTCTCTGAATACCAATAAAGATGACCATGATGATTTCACACTGCAGCAGGAAAAGTTCTTAAGGGACTAACTCCTTAGGTACCACAACGGTTAAGTACTGGGCCTCTAACTGAGAGCTAATCAGTTCAAACTCACTCATCAGTGTCTCGGAAGGCAGGTCTGGTGATCTGAAAGGTCACAACCTGAAAAACACTGATAAACACAGTTCTACTCTGATACACATGGCACAACTAACAATAAATATTGTTATGCATGTAGATAAAAGATTCTTGAGTTGCTAACTTATTGTTCTTATTTTGTAAAGAAAACTCCAGAAATGCCTATATAGGTAGAAAACAACAACAACAACAAAATGGAGAAGTAATTATGAAGAGAGTTATAAAAATGGTTAATTTGAGGGGAGGTAGGGCCTTGTGACAGGGAAGGGCACACAGGTTTCTGGGTGCCTAACTCAACAGAATGTGGAAATTGGGAAGGGCGTAAGCCAGTGATGCGTTCTATCTCCATACCTTTTCAATATATATATATATGCAGAACAGATGATCCGGGAGTCTGGGCTCTATGAGAAATGTGGTATCAGGATTGGTGGAAGATTAATCAACAATTTATATTATGCAAATGACACAACCCTGCTTGCTGAAGTTGAGGAGGACTTGAATTGCTTGCAGCAGAAGATTGAGGACTGCAGCCTTCATTATGCTTGGGAGGGTGGAGGGACAGCACAGGAGAGAAAGACCCTCTATGAGGTGGATTGATTCAGTGACTAGGGTAATAGGGGTAGGTGTGTCAGAGACAGTGAGATAGGTATAGGATATAGCAGGGTTTAGGGCTATTGTATACAGGGTCGCTATGAGTCACAGATGACTCGATGGCACATAACAACAACTTCTGAGAAGTGTATACAGGTATGCTTTTAAGATGCTGCATAGCAATCCTGAAGGCATGTAGTTCAAATCCACCCGTTGCTCTGTGGGAGAAGGATGGGTAATTTTCTCCCATGAGATTTACAGCTTCTGAAAACCCACTGGAGGGTCAGCTATGGGTCGGTCCAACTCGATGGTACACAAAACCTACAACAACCTGTGACTAAAGATGGCTGGTGGTTTCCTCTTCTTCTGTACAAACATATACTAAATTTCCCAGCTTTACCTGAGGTCAATATGGTCACATGACTATTCTTTGCCAATGGACATTGGTGGAAATGATGTTCCTCTCCACCCCATAGTTTGGCTCATCAGGCCTTACATTCTGATTTTCTACCCTCATATCTGCTGCCTGGATGTTAATCTGCAGGGTAGGCTTGGAAACCAGGTGTTGAAGTTGGTAGAGACACCTTCATCTTGGATCACTGAATGACTCCCTGGAGAAGAGCCTTTCACACCTGCTATCCACATTGCTGTTCAAAGACACCCGTTGTAATTTTATAAAGAACACAGCTGCCTTTGAATGAGACCACTGAAGTCTTAAGAAGCTTTGCTGACATAGTCCACAGAATGTAGCAGGGCTAACCACAAGGTCAAGGTGCTCTAATGGCTTGAATCCACAAGGGGATCTGGTTCTCGAGGGGGCAAGGTGGACACTTTCCTCCTGTTCAGATTTATAGCCTATAAACCACAATGGAGAGTCACTAGGAGTCGGAACCACGCAGTGAAGTTGAGTTTACTGAAATCTAACATTTGTTTTAACAGCAGTTAACCTAATTTACTAAGATATGTAAAGATTTATACACTTTTTGGTATGTTCGATAAAGCTTACAGGGTAGAATCAAAGGCTAATTTTCTGGTATCTAAGTTTTCCTTAAACAAACACTATCAGACAGATAAGCATTTTGCCCAAGAGAAAATATGAAAGGCTCTTCTCCATTACATAGGAATCATATTTATTACATTTGTGGAAAGAATTGTTGGAGAAGTAAAATATCAGTTGTAAAAACCAGGCCAGGTGCTGATTGTGTAACAGACCATCAACTACTAATATGTAAGCTCAAATTGAACTAAAGAATATTTAAAATCTACAGGAATAAAAATTTGACTTTAATTCTATTCTACCTGAATTTAAAAGCTATCTCAAGAACAAGTTTGAAACCTTAAACACTAATGTATAAAGAAGTGAGAAAGTATAAAGAAGATAATGAATAATGCAAAAGGTCATTACAAAAAGGAGGAAGAAATGACCAAGATAGATATCAGAAAAGACTCTGATTATTGCACTAGAGCACTGAGAAGCTCAAGAAAAGGGAGGAACAATTAGGAAATTAAGATGCTAGATAGAAGATTTTAAAGGTCAACAAGGAAAGACAAAACAAAGTATAATAATTAAATGTCCAAAGAACTGGAGTCAGAATAATCAAAGGGGCTGAACTTGCAGGGCGTTTCTTGAGCTGGTGGAACTAAAGAACAAATTCAAGCCTTGAGTTGCAATACTTATGGAGAGAATGACCCAGGAAACATTAAAAGAAGATGGAAGGAGCACCCAGAATCACTGTATCAAAAATAATGGAATCACACAGAAGAATTTCATGAAACAATATATGATCAAGAGCCAATGGTGATGAAGAAGGAACTTCAAGCTTCTCTCAAAGAATGGACAAAAAACAAGGTTTCAGGAACTGATGGAGTATCAGTTGACTTATTTCAACAAACAGATTTGCTCACCCAGATGTGCCAAGATTTCTGGAGGACAACTATCTGGCCAACTGAGTGGAAAAAAAAATCTATATTTATTCCCATTCCAAAAAAAGGTGATCCAAGAAATTATGGAAATTATCAAACAATATCATTAACATCACACACAAGCAAAATCCTGCTGGAGATTATATAAAAAAATAAAAATTAAACAATACATTGACAGAGAACTACCAGAAATATAAATTGGGTTTAGAAGATGCCATGGCACTAGGAACATCATTGCCGATGTCAGATGGATCTTGGCTGAAAGCAGATAGTACCAGAAGAACGTCTTATTTGTGTTGTACTGAGTATGTAAAGGCATTTGACTGTGTGGATCACAACAAATTGGTGCTAACATTGAGAATAATTGGAAACCCCAGAACACTTGATTGTGCTCATGAGGAACTTATATTTGGACCAGGAAGCAGTCATCAAAACAGAGCAAGGAAACACTGCATGGTTCAAAATCAAGAAAGGAGTGCATCAGGGATGTGTTCTTTCTCCATACCTTTCCAATCTTTATGTAGAACAAATCATTTGGGAGGCTGGATTTTATGAGGAGGAATGTGGAATCAGGATTGGAGGACTGGCAGCACCATGATTCACGGAGAAGAGATTGAGATTATTAACAATTTCAGCTTGCCCAGATCCACAATCAATAATCTTGCACCAGCAGCCAGGAAATAAAAAGAAGAATTGCATTAGGAAAATCTACTGTCAAGAACTTCTCCAGAATGCTGGAGAGCAACAATGTCAGTCTAGAGACTAAGGTGCTTTGGAATTACTTGCTATACCTCAGAAAGCTATACAATGTTTAAGGATGACAGAAGAATTGACACCTTTGGTTTGTGGTGAAGATTATTGAGTATACCATGGATTTCCAAGAGAACAAACAGATCTATCCTGGAGAGGGTGAAACCAAGTTGCTCCTTTGAGGTAAGATTTTTGAAGCACCATCTCACACATTTTGAGCATGTGGCCAGAAGGGATCTGTCCTTGGAGAAGGACACACTTGGAAGGGTGGAGGGACAGCACAAGAGAGAAAGACCCTGGATGAGATGGGGTAATGGGGATAGGTGTGTCAGAGATAGAGAGACTTGCTTAGGATAGGGCAGGGTTCAGAGCTATTGTGCATAGGGTCACTGTGAGTTACAGTTAAGTTGATGATGCATGACAACAAGTTTTCCTGATCCTTTTGAAGATGATACGGAGTGGAAGTCTTTCTGAACTTCTTCTGAAAACACTATGGTGCTAAAATCCAGACAAAAGCCATTGCCATCAAATCTATTCCTATTCATGGCAACTTTCTATTGGGGCTCTGGGGCTGTACATTTTCACAAGTGACTTCTGCGTTTTTCTCCCGTGGAATGACTTGTGAATTTGAACTGTCAACTTTTCAGTTCGCAGCCCAACATGTAATTCACTATGCCATCAGAGCTCTCTGCAAGACTGAAAGGGAGGAAAAGCATGAATAATGATAGAGTTGCTGTGTATTGGAATTTATGACTATTGGAACCATATTGAATCCCAAACTAGCAGTGTTCCATTGAACACTTGATGCAGCTTTCATGAAAATCTGAATAAATCTATTTGAAAGATAAAGGAAACCAATACCTGTCATGGAGTAGTCAATTTTGACTCAAGATGACACCATGTATGTCAGAGTAGAACTGGTTTTTATAGCTTGATATTTTGGAAGTTAATTGTCATGACCTTTTCTTCTGAAGTGTCTCTGGGTAGATACAATCTACCGGGCTTTTGATTAGTAGCTGGACATATTAACCATTTGAAAGGATATAAGTCACATAGTTGGGAAGTGAAAAATTGATTTTCAGCACTCTGCTTTTGTGGTAAGGAATTGAGCTGACAACACAAAGCTAAGCAGTTCATATTCACCAGCTGCTCCGTGGCAGAAAAATGTTAATCAACTCCCATGTAATTACTGCCTCAGAAAACTCACCAGAGAGTCGCTTATGGGTTGGTTCTGACTTGTTGGCACACAACATCAATGGACTGAAATATAACTGGAAGTCAGGGCAGAGGCCTCTGAGAACTTTATGGAAGTGGAGGCAATCACATGAGGCTGCGCCCCATTTGTTAGCATGTTAGACTCTCCCATCCATTCCAGCAGGAAAAGGCGTGCTAGCCAGGACCCTAGTCTCTGAGTGAATCCTGAAGAATCTCTTCTACCATCTTCTTGAGAATTTTTTGCTTAGAAATTTAAGATTTGAGACCAACCACTTACGCCCACTTACCAATCCCACCTAAGTTACATAAAGTCCGTTACTGTTTAGTTGACTTCAACTCATTGTTCCCCCAACTCTGTTGGAGTAAAACTGTGCTCCATAGTTTTTTCAATGACTGATTTTTCAGTCAAATGGTAGGTGTTTCTTTCAAAGGGTTTCTGGTGAAAACTTTGGTTAGCAGCTGTTTTAGTTACTTAGTGCTTCTTTAAACAGAAATAATACAAGGGGACAGCTTTAATAACGACTTTTTTTTCCCAATTTAAAAACTCAACTCATTGCCATTGAGTTAGAACTGCTTCATAGCTAACCCTCCATTGAGTTTCCAAGGATCTAACTTGAATGGGAAGAGATAGCCCAGCTTTCTGTGGTTCTCACAGATTTCTGTGCACTGTTGTGTTGGAACTGACCCATAGCTGGCCTCCCATGGGTTTTCATGGGCAGTAAGTTGCATGGGAGGAGGTTGCTCATCTTCTTCCTACTGAGCAGCTGGTGGATTTGAACTGTCTCCTTTTGCATTGGCAGCGAAACTCTTTACCACTGAGCCACCAGAAGTAAAAGAGATGAATAGAAGATTTCAAAGGGCAGCTCGAGAACACAAAGAAAAGCATTATAATGGAGTGTGCAGAGAATTGGAGTTGGAGCCTTAAGAAGAAAGAACTCTTTCAGTGTTTCTCAAGTTGACAGAACTGAAAAACATATTAAAGCCTTCAGATGTAATACTGAGAGACACCATTTGAAAAAATCTTGAAATATCCAGGAAACATCAAAAGGAGATGAAAGGAATACATGGAGTCACTGTATGAAAAAGAATTAGTTGGCATTGAAATATTTAAAGAAGTACCATCTGATCAAGAACCAATGATGATAAGGAAAGAAGTTCAAACTAAACTGAAGGCATTGACAAAAGGTCCTAGGAATTGATGGGATATCAATTGACATGTTCCAACTATCAGATGCAGCCCTGGGTGTACTCACGAGTCTGTGCCAGGAAATTTGGAAGACAGCTACCTGGCCAACTGACTGGAAGAGATACATACTTGTTCACATTCTCAAAAAATGTGACCCAATTGAATATGAGAATTATCGAACAATATCAATAATATCACATGCAAGCAAACTATTGCTGAATATCATCCAAAAACTACTAGAACAATACATTGACATGGAATGCCAGAAATTCAGGCTATGTTTAGAAGAGGCATGGCAGTAGGTCCACCATCGTTGATGTCCGATAGATTTTGGCTGAAAGCAAAGAGTGTCTATTTTGTGTTTTATTGACTATGCAAAGACGTTTGACTGTGTAGATGGTAACAAACTATGACACTTACTTATGCATATACAATAAGACTTACACCTAGACCTAGTGTGTCAAAGATGATGAGGATGGCACAAGATAGGACAGGGTTCATGTCTGTTGTTCAGAGGATTGCTATGAGTTACACTTGACTCAACAGCATCTAACAATAACAACGCACTTAAACCAAGAAGCTGTTGTCTGAACAGAGCAAGAGAATAATGCATGATTTAAATCAGGTTATATCCTTTCTCCATACCTATTCAATCTGTATGCAGAGCAAACTATTAAGAGAAACTGGACTTTATAAAAAAAGAGTATGGTATCAGGATTGGTGGAAGGTTCATCAACAACCTGCATTATGTAGATGACACAACCCTGCTTGCTTGCTGTAAGTGAGGAAGACTTGAGGCACTTGCCTTAGACCGTCAAGGATTGCAGCTTTCAGTATGGATTACATCTCAACATCAAGAAAACAAAAATCCTTACCAGTGGGCCATTAGGCAACATCATGATTGTTGTTGATTGCCATCAAGTTGAGCATGACTCATAGCGACCCTATGAACATAAGGCCTGAAATCTTTAACTATCAATATTTATCAACGTTGATAGATTTCCAGACGCATCCTGTTTAGGAAGTCGGTGCCACTTCTGCTTCCAAAACATCATGATAGATGGAGAAATTATTGAAATTATCAACAATTTCATTTTGTTTGAATTCATGAGCAAGACCTTTCGAACTAGCAGTCAGGAGATCTGGAAGCATATAGCATTGAGCAAGTCTGCTGTCAGAGACCTCTTCAAAGTTGTGAAGAGTAATGATGTCAGTCTAAGACTAAGGTGCTCCTGCTACAAGTCACAGTCTTTTCAAAATACCTACTATACCTCTGAGAGCTGGACAGCGAATAAGAATAATAGAAAAAAGATCGATGCCTTTGAGTTATAGTGTTGCAGGAGAGTGCTGAATATCCCATAGAGTGCCAAAAGAGCAAACAGATATGTCTTGGAGAAAGTGCAAACATCATGTTCCTTGGAGGCGAGAATCGTGAAGCTTCATCTCCCATACTTCGGGTATTTTGTTAGGAGAGGCTATTCCTTGGGCATCATGCTTGGAAAAGTGAAGAGTCAACAAAAGAGAGGAACACCATCAACGAGATGGAATGATGCAGTGTCTGCGGCAATGGGCTCAAGTGTGTTTGATAATAAGAATGACACAGGACAGGACAGGGTTCAAGTCTGTTTTTCATGAAGTTGTTTATGCATCACTTGACTCTCACTGGCACTTAACAATAACAACAAGCCATCAGAGAGTCTCAGTTTAAGAGGCCAGAAGTCCCAACTCAAAACTCTAGTTCTAGGGGAAATGTTCTCTCTGTAAGCTTTGCTGTAAGGTACTTGTGTCTTTTCAACTTCTATTCCTTGGAAATGTTCATGTGGCATGACCTCTGTCTTCTTCCTGCTTTGTTTGCTTCTATGTGTTATCTCTTATTTTTAAATTTTTCTATTTGTTTGCATATAAATTGTATGCATTGCTTTTTCTTTATATACATTGTTTTTCACATGATCCTTCATTCACATTGTGTTTCATATGATCATTCCCATACATTGTGGTTTGTGTTGTTTGTGGTTTTGGCTCCACAATCAATACTCTTGGTACCAGCATCCAGGAAATCAAAAGATGAATTGCATTGAGAAAGTCTGCTGTCAGGAATATCTCCGGAGTACCGAAGAGCAATGATGTCAATCTGGAGACTAAGGTGCGTCTGATCCAGGCCATGGTCTTTGTAATGATTTGTTATGCATCAGAAAGCTGAACAATGACTAGAGATGATAGAAGAAGAGTTGATGCCTTTGAACTGTGATGCTGGAGCAGAGAACTGAATATACCATGGTCTGTTAGGAGAACAAACAGGTTTGTCCTGGAGAGGATGAAACCAGGCTGCTCCTTGGAGGCAAGGACTCTTAAACTCTGTCTGACATACTTTGGGCATGTTGCCAGAAGGGACCAGTCCTTGGAGAGGGACATCATTTTGGGGAGGGTAGAGGGACAGTGCAAAAGAAGAAGACCCTTAATGAGATGCATTGACTCAGTCAGTGGAATAATGGGGGTAGATGACTCAGAGATGATAAGGTTGGTGCAGGATAGTGCAGGGTTCCGAGCTGTTGTACTTTGGGTTGCTATGAGTCACAGGCGACTCGATGGCACATAACAACAATGGCAAACTTGCATTACTTGGATAGATTAAATTTGGAAAAGTTGGGCTTTTTTATTAACAAATGTGTTTCATGCCAGTTGGATCTGACTCTATGGCACACAACAACAACAACAAAACAAAAACAATAACAGTGCGTTTCTGTAATCAGTTTGCTAGCATTTTATATAGAATCTATCTATCTATCTATCTATCTATCTATCTATCTATCTATCTATCCATCTATCCACCCATCAATTCATACCTCTCTGTCTCAGAAAGAGACCATTTGGTGCCATTGAGTCAGCTCAAGTTCACTACAACTGTATGTGCAATGTAGTGAAACTCTACTCAATCTTGCAATGTCCTCACAATCTCTGCCATGCTTAAGCCCACTGTCAATCACTGTGTCAATCCATATTCCTGAGGATCTTTCCCTTTTTAGGTGACCCTCTGCTTTTCCAAGTATGATGCTTTCCCCCAGGGCCTGGCCCCTTCTGATAAGCTGCCCGAAGTATGTGAGACAAAGTATTCCCATTCTCATTTTCAAAGAGCATGCTGGCTGCACTTCTTTCAAGACAGGTTAGTTCCTTCTTTTGTCATTTCCCAGGATATCCTGTATGCTTCACAACAACCCTATTCAAAGGCATACATTCCTCATTAACCTTCCTTAGTCATTATCTGAAACACCATGGCTTGGATCAGGCACACTTAGTCCTTGAACTGACATCCTTTTTTAACGTTCTCAAGAGATTCTTGGCAGCAGATGTGTGGAAAGCAATATTTCACTTGATTACATTATTTCTATGGATGTTGATTGAAGAGTCAAGTAAAACAAAATTCTCCACAACTTCAATTTTTTATCCATCTATCATGATGTTTTGGAAGGAGAAGTGTCATCCTCTTCCGTAATAGCTTGCCTCTGGAAACCTTATGAACTAGGAGAGAGGAAGAAAGGCACCCAAGTGTCGAGGACTCACCTTCATAGGGTCTCTATGAGTCTCCTGCGACTTGATGGCACTTAACAACAACAACAACAACATCATGATGTTGCCTCTGGTTCTACTTATGAAATTTTTGTTTTCTTGATATATAATCCATACTCAAGTCTGTAGTCTTTGCTCTTTATCAGTAAATGCTTCAAGTCCTGTTACTTATTTTAGCAAGCAATATTGTATCATCTGCATATCACAGATTGTTGATGATTCTTCCTCTGATTCTTATGCCACATTCTTCTTCATATAATCTAACTCCTTGAATTATTTGCTCAGTATGTAGATTGAATAGGTATGGAGACAGGCCACATCCCTTAGACATATCTTTTCTGATTTTGAGCCATGAAATATTTTTTGAATAGCTGCTTCTTGATGTATATACAGATTCCCTAAGAGTACAGTTAAGTGTTCTGGAATTTTTATTCTTCTCAATGTAATCTACAATTTATAATGGGCCCCACAGTTGAATGCCTCTGCATAGTCAATACAATGCAAACATCTTTCTGATGTTCTTGGCTCTCATCCAGAATCAACCACACATTAGCAATGATATAGCCCTCATTCCACAGCCTTTTCTGAACCTTGCTTGAATTTCTGGAAGCTCCCCTTCAATATACTGGTTCAGCTTTCCCCTCCAATTATTTCAGCAATATTTAGCTTGTGTGTGATATTAATGGTACCATTACATAATTTCTGCATTCTCTTGAATCATTTTTTTCCAAATAGTAACAAATATTGAGCTCTTCCAGTTGGTTGGCCATGTTACTTTCAAAAAATTTTGACATCGTCTGGTGAGAATGTCTGGGACTGCAATAGTATTTTTTAAAGTACTTTAAATGGTATTCCATCAATTTCTAGAGCCTTATTTCCGCCCCCCCCAATAACTTCATTTCAACCCGAACTTCTTCCTTTAGTATCATTAGTTCTTGATCATATGCTAGCTCTTGAACTTGATGAGTATAAGCCAATTCTTTTTGAAACAATGACTATGTCTTCTATTTTCTTCTGATACTTTTCATGTCACTTGTTTTGGTTCTTTTGGCCACAGAATTCGTCATTGAAACCCAAGGTCTGAATTTGTTCTCCAGTTCATTCACCTGCAGAAATATCAAGTGTATTCTTCTCTTTTGGCTTTCTGTTGGTTCTTCTACATTTCATTATAACAACTTTGCTTTTTTCCCCTTGAGCTACCCTTTGAAATTTTCTGTTCAGTGCTCTTCACCAGATGCATTGTGGAGTGACATCAAAGATACCACATATTTAAAAAAAATACCATACTTTAAGGAAGCAAAAAGACATGAAAAGACATTGCAAATCTTGTCTGATAATGGACTTATATTTAGAATTTATAGAATACTCGAGCACTACAACAAGATAAAGGTAAACAACCCAATCATAAAAGGCACAAATATGGACATTTCACCAAAGAAGACCTTCAGATGGTGAACAAACACATGAAGAAATGTTCAAAATTCCTAGCTCTAAGAAAGATGCAAATCAAAAGAACTATGAGATATCATCTCACTCGAATAAGAATAGCAAAATTCAACAGAGCAGCAAACAACAAATGCTGGTGAGGTTGTGGAGAATCTGGAACTCTTATTCACTATTGGTGGGAGTGTAAAATGGTGCAATCACTCTGGAAGGCAGAGTGGCACTTTCTCAAAAAGTTACAAATAGAAATACCATTTGACCCAGCAATTCCACTACTGGGAATATACCTTGAAGAAATCAGAACTTCCACCCAAACAGATATATGCACGACTTGTTTATTGCTGTGTTGTTCATAATAGCAAAGAGATGGAAACAACCCAAGTGCCCATCAACAAATGAATGGATAGAGAAGCTGTGGTATATTCACACAATGGAATACTATGCAACACTGAAAAACAAGGAACTAAAAAAACAACCAAACAAGGAACTCATGAAATATTATACAAAATGGATAACACTGGAAGACATTATGTTGAGTGAAATATCTCAGTCACAATAATACCACTGTTATAAAACAGGACTGACATGAGGGTTGGGGGGAAACTAAGAAAAGAGGGGATAAATAATGTAGACGGCACTGAAATAGATGTAGTAGAGTACTACTTAAAAGGAATATATGATTAGGTATTATCTGCATGATAACAGTTCAGAATAAGAGCTGCATAGTAAAGTGGCCTGGTGTGTTTGTGTGTGTGGGATTGTACAACAATGAAAGAATTTTTTTTTCAAAGAGAAAAGCGAACAAGGGGTGGGTGGGTAGGGAGGAAATTGTGCAACAATGAATGAATGGAAATCCAAGTTCTCTATAAATTTTAATTGAAATATCAATTAAAAATTTTTTAAAGTAGAAAAATGAACTACCAAAGAATAATATAGCTGCATAATTTTTCTACATTGTACTGTCATTCTTGATTTTATAATAAAGAATACAATAAGTTCATTAATTTCTCCTGTTATATTCTTTGAAAAACCACCTCTCTGAATCCTGTCTTATTTATTGTTTTTCATGTTTAGTCATTATTAGTGAATGTATACAAAAAAGGACACAAATAAAGGGACAGAAGAGGGTTTAGACTTGGGTTTTTATGAATTGTATTCAACACCTAACGGCAACATTCTTTGAAAAAAATTCAAGTTTTCATTACCCAATTGGTAGAATCCTTAAGAAGACATCTTGTCTTGTAATGACAGTTGCTCTTGACTTTTCTTTGTGGGAAGATTTTAAAGTATTGATTCAATTTCTTTAACAGTCTTTGAGTGCTATCGATTAAATTATGTCCTTTTTAAAAAAGCACAATGGAATACTATGCTGCATTGAAAAACAAGGATCTCATGCAATATTATTCAAAATGGGTGAACCTGGAGGACAT
>NW_006399783.1:11270645-11274411 GCF_000299155.1 Elephantulus edwardii
TTTAAAAAAAGGTAAAAAAAAAGATATTGAAATTTTAATACATTTACCTTGTTTGCAAAAACAAGCCACCAAGCCATTCATCTTTAAAGGTCTTTCTTTAAAGATGCGATCAGTTGAGTAGGGCAGGTCCTGATCCCATCCAAGTGGTGTGCAAATGAAGAGAACACATATGGTGACAGAGTCACACAAGAGAAAGGCAGATGCCATGTGAAGATGCAGCTAAAAGTCAAGAATACCGTAAAATTCTTGGGGTTGTAAGAAACCAATGGCTCAATGGAGGAGAGCTGAGTTTGAAAGGTCAGCAATTTGTAGGAGAAAGATCTGGTAATGTGTTCTTATACAGCTTACAGCCTAGGAAACCCTGTGAGGCAGCTCTACTGTCACAAGAAGCCATTGTGAGCCAGAATCAATTAGACGGTACCTAACAACAAAAACAACAAGAAGGATAAATAGCCCATAGCAACAGCAAGAGCATGTTGTTGTTGTTGTTGTGTCGTTGAGTTGCAACTAACCTGTAGCTGACCCTATAGCAGGTTTTCCAGAGGTCATTAATCTTACAGGAGGAGATTGCCCATTCTTCTCTCAAGGAACATCTGGTGGATTTGAACTGTGTACCTTTCAGATTGCAATTCAGCGTCTTCCAGGTCTCCAGAACTGTGAACAATGCATTTTTATTCTATAACACCACCTACCTGCTACTATGTAGTATTTTCAATTCTAGGAAACTAATTTTTCTGCTTTGTAGCTATTTCAGTTCTAAGAAATTAATATTTTAATTAAAAAATCTTTAAGCCCTTTAAGTGATTTTAATGCTCCCCTAAAATGTTATCTTAGTCTTCTTATTAGCTCTATTTTATTGCCTTTTAAAAATGAGGCATCATTTTGCTTATTTTATAAAATCAGTGTATTTAATACACATTTTTCTTGCTCCTTGCTTCTTATTCCTCCATGAACTTAAAAATATTCCTTTTTTTGCCAGAAATCCATCTTTCAGAGCTCTCTTGATGGTAACTTTTCTCTCCTCTTGTACCTGAAATGCATTTACTTTGCCGTCTGTGTGTTCAGATTTAAGTGATTTGCTTGCTTAGAGCATATAATTTAGTTTCACTTAAAAGCTAATCAACAATATCTGCCTTTTAAAAGTGATTTTATTGAGGCATAATTAATGTATGCAATAAAGTGCACAAATTGAAAGTGTGCAATTTGAGAAGTGAAGCCATTACTAAAATCAAGATAATGAGCATTTCCATCATGTCTAAATGTTTCCTCATCTCCTTTACAATCTCACTATCCCTCCCCTCCAAACACTCCCTTCCTCCCGCACTGGTCCCCAAGCAACCACTGGTCTGTTTTCTATCACCACTGATTGGTTTCTATTTCTAGAATTTGCGATAGATGGAACCATAAAACATGTGCTCTTTGTCTGGCTTTTTCTGCACAGCACAACAGTACATATTCACCTATGTTGTCTCCTGCATCAGAGAGCAGTGCATTCCTTTTTATTACTTAGTAGTATTCCATAAGTATACCATAATTCATTTATTTATTCATTGATAGAAACTTAGGTTGTTTCTGGTTTAGAACCAGTAAAAATAGAGTTGTGATGAAGTCTCTGTGTGCTGTATGCATTAACTTCTCTTGGATAAATTTGTACGAGTAGAACACTTGACTCATCTTATGTTACTTTCTTGCTTTTTCTTTTGTTCTGGACAGAGAGAGACCAATAGTTGCACCTTACCTGACTGCTTGCAAGCTTTTAAGACTAGTTGCTACTGACCAAGTAGAAAGCAGTTTGTTGTTAGATGTCACTGAGACCCTGTGAACAATGGATCTGAAGCTTGCCTTATCCTGTGAAAGCCTCATGATCTCTGCCATGGTCAAGCCCATTATTACGGTCACTGTGTCAAACTGTCTTATTGGAGGTTTTCCTCTTTCTTGATCTTTCACCTTTAGTAGCATATCTTTTGCCAAACACCAGTGCTTCCTAACAACATGCTCAAAGTATGTGAGACAAAGTTTCACCATCCTTGTCTCCAAGGAACATCTTCTGAGACAGACTTGTTTGTTCTTTTGACAGTCCATGGGATATTCAGCATTCTCCAACACAACAACTCAAAGGCATTAAGTCTTCTTCTGTCATGCTTTCATGCAAATTTCAGAGGCTTAGGAAGGAATTGAAAAGACCATGGCTGGATTAGGTGCACCTCAGTCTATAAACTGCATCTTTGGTACTTTGGAGAGGTTTGTGACAGCAGATTTTCCCAATGCAGCATTTCTTTTAATTTCTTGACTGCTGTTACGAGGTAGGTTGATTGTGGATCTAAATTAAAAGGAATTGTTGACAATGTCAATCTTTTCTACATTTATCACAATGTTGTCTGTTGGTCCAATGGTGAGAGGTTTTTTTTTTTTAATTTTCTTGGTGTAATCCACAAAAGCTGAACAATGACTAGGGATGATAGAAAGAGAATTAATGTCTTTGAGCTGTGTTGCTGGAGAAGAGTATTAAATATACCATGGATTGCTAGGAGAATAACAGTTTCATCCTATAAAGGGTGAAACCAGGCTGCTCCTCAGAGGCAAGGATTCTGATGTTTCATCTGACATACTTTGGGCATGTTGCAAGAAGGGATCAGTCCTTGGAGAGGTACATCATGCTTGGGAGAGTGGAGGGACAGCTCAGGAAAGGAAGACCCCTGATGAGATGGATTGACTTAGTGACTGGGGTAAAGGGGGTTGGTGTGCCAGAGACAATAAGGTTAGCTCAGGATAAAACAGGGTTCAGAGCTGTTGTACATAGGGTCACTGTGTTGCCAGTGACTCTATGGCACATGACAATAACAACAACAACAATTCACAATGAAATCTGTAGTTTTTTAACTTTTGCAGCAAGTCCTCTTAACTTTCAGCAATCAAGGTTGTATCATTTATACAATGTAGGTTGTTGATTAGTCTTCCTTCAGTCCTGATGCTATATTTTAAAACAATATCATTGTCACATACAAATAAAATCTTTCTGAAGACTATTAAAAACACCTGGAACAGTATATTAACAAAGAATTGCCAGAAATTCAAATTGGATTCAGAAGAGGACATGGAATGAATGAATGATATAATTTCTGATGTCAGATGGATCTTGGCTGAAAACAGAGAATATCAGGAATATGTTAAATTTTTTTTTGTTCTTCTGCAAAGCTATTTGATTGTGTGGATCATAATAAATACGGCTAACATTGAGAACAGTGGAAATTTCAGAACACTTAATTGTGCCCATGTGAAACCTATACCTAGACCAAGAAGGTATTGTCAAATAGAGCAAGGAAACAACATATGGTATAAAATCAGGAAAGGTGTGCATCAATGCTGTATCTTTTCTCCACACAGAATGTAAAACATTGTATTTATGAACTGTTGCTATTGTTGATTGCCTTCCAGTAGAGCTCATCTCATAACAAGTCTATAAACAAAAGGTCTGAAGCCTTTTTATAACTATTGACATTTATTAAAGTTCCTAGAGTTTCCGGAGGCATGTTGTTTACGAAGTGGATGCCATGTCAATTGACCTTGATGCTTCCTGAGACTCTATCTATGATCAACTGATATTCAACAAGGAAATAAAAGTTATCAAATAGGAAAATGACAACCTCTTCAACAAATATTGCTGGCAAAACTGGACTTCCACCTGTAGAAAGCTGAAATAAGATCCACATCTCACACCACACACAAAAATCACCTCAAGGTGGATCAGAGATCTTGGAATAAAACC
>NW_006399783.1:11274786-11276560 GCF_000299155.1 Elephantulus edwardii
AAATGCTCAAAATCACTGGCAATATGAGATGCAAATAAAAATCACAATGAGATACCACCTCACTCCAGTAAGCAGTGGCAAAGTTTAACAGGACAGCAAGCAATTAATGCTGGAGAAAATGTGATGAGATAGAATGTCTTATCCATTGTTAGTGGAATTGTACAATGGTACAACCACTCTGGAAGGCAGTTTGGTGCTTTCTCAAAAAGCTGAACATAGAAATTTCATGTGACTCAGCTAATCCACTACTTGGAATATACCCTGAGAAAATGAGAACTGAGACTCAAAGATTTGTACATCAGTGTTCATAGCAACATTATTCACTATTGCAGGAGCATGGAAACAACTCAGATGTTCAACCACATCGAATGGACTGAGAAATTTTGGTAGATGCACACGATAAAACACTATGCAGCATGCAGGAGGATTTTGTTAATTATTACCTAACTTGGGAAGGACTAGAGACGTGAGTGAACTAACTCAATCCCACAAGGACAAATATTGTATAAAACCATTATTGTAGAATGAGTATGAGGATCCAAGGAAGAGGGGAGGGTGGAAGTGGAGGAATAAGAATGTGCCGGGGTAGAGTCAGGGATGGGATTAACCATGGGTTGTACAATTTGGTGGATGGGAGCTTAGGGAAATTGGAAGAAACTGGTCTGAAAAGCAATGTATTCTAATTTTATAAATTAACTAGTGGAATTTTCTTTTAAGGGAAAAAAAGTAAAACTCTAATCTTAAAAAAATTGCTGATGTTCACTGTGTACATGTAAGTGTAATGAATCATTGCAAAGTTCACTGTATTGATAAATCCAATTAAAAAGAGCTTCAAGTTCTCCTCACTTTTAGCAAGCACGATCTGCATAATTCAGGTGGTTAATGAGTCTTCCTCCAACCCTGATGTCACATTCTTCTTTATCAAGTTCAGCTTTTAAAGAATAATGCCCCTTTCCAAAAAAAGAGCTATGTAGAATGAACTTCCTTTCTTTCTAAGTGTTTGGTACCATTTACCAGTGAAGGTACATAGCCTTAAATTTTGTTTTGGAGATAATCTGCAATTACAATTGCAATTTCTTTCATAGTTTTAGACCTATAATCAGTAGGACATCATATCTCTTATATCTGATACTGATCATGTCTATAAATCGCCTTCTTTTTTTCATCAGACAAACTAGAAATTTTTCAATTTCATTGATTTTTCAAGGAGTTAGTTTTTGGTTTCATTGATTTTTTTTTTCTTTTCAGGTTTTTATTACACTGATTTTGTTCTAAATTTTGTTATTTCCTCTTTTCTGCTTTCATTGAACTCCATTTGCTCCCTTTTCAAGTTTACTAAGGTAGAAGCTGAGTAATTTATTTGGTATCCTAATTTTCTAATATAGTCATTACTTGTAATAAACTTCCTCATAAATACAGATTTACTGGCTTTCTACAAGTTTTGAAATGCTATAGTTTGATTTTTATTTGGTTCAAAATATAAATACTTTGTAATTTCCTTTTCTTTTCTATTGTAATTTTAATGAAAATTTATAGAAAAGTTGGATCTTCATCCATTCATTGTTGCACATTTCACCCCCACCCTTACCCCTCCACTTAAAAAAAATAACCCCAAACTTAATTCATTGTTGCATTATTTCCTCCCCCTCCACCTCCTCCCGATGAGGGTTGGGGGAAAACTGAGGAAAGAGGGAATAAATAATGAGCACTGCGTTGGAACAGATGAAGGAAAGAACTGTTTAGAAAGAATGTATGATTAGGCATTATTTGTATT
>NW_006399783.1:11277383-11305986 GCF_000299155.1 Elephantulus edwardii
ACTAAAGTTAACTCCGCAATAAGGGATATACCTTTAACTTGCTGGTCTGTCTAATACTTCTCTAAATCTGAACATTCACATTGAGACAGACTAGGAAGAAGGATTGGCCATCCACTTCTGAAATAGCAGGCCTCTGAAAACCCTATGTACAATGTTTTAACAAGTAGAAATTTATTTTCTTACAGGAAGCTAGAATACTGGAGTCAAATCCACCAGCTGTTCTATAGGAGAAAGAGATGGTCCTCTGTTTAACTAAATTTAGAATTCAAAGTCAATGCTTCTTTGATGTTAAGATATAATCCATGTTGAAGGCTGCATCATCTTTTCTCTTACTTAGTGAAGAGTAAGTACTTTCAGTCTTGTCTTTCTGAAAACAGGGTTGTGTCATGTGCATAATGCAGGTTCTTACTGATGAGTCTTCCTCCAATCCTGATACCACATTCTTCTTTATGTAAACCACCATATATTTATATATATAGTCATTGACCTTTGGGTCAGCCTCCTAACAACCTCCTTTAAACTACCATACGCTCTGATAATAGGTTTAAGAAGGCGAAGTATTAGAAGGCTAATTCTCACATTACTTACAGGTGGGATATAACTGAGTCTTTGAAATTTTTTTAAATAGATCAGTCTGGAAGTTTTTGCCCCTCACTTGCTGGGGCACACATTTAATACATTTAAGAGTGTTTATATTGAATATACTTATTCAGATTGTGTCTATTATTTTCCTGTTTGCTTTATGTTTTGCCTTCATGTCATCTTTCCTCCCTGTCTGCCTCTTTCCCCATCTTTTTTGCATCAGATATGTAATTCTTAGAATTCAACTTCACCTCTTTTCTTAGACTGTTAAGTATAGCTTTTGTAATTTATGGACTGTTTTAGGACCATGGGCTCTGCTGGCGCAGTTTGCAGGGAGTAGTACTGTGAACCCAAAGTCAGCGCCTCTTTGCTATATATATTCAAATCCTCCAGCGGCTCCACAGAAGAAAGACATATGTGGCCTCTGAAAACCTCTACAAACCTACTGGAGGATCAGTTACGAGTTGATTTCAACTCAATGGCAATGAGTATTTTAGAATTTAAAAATCAGCAGTTCAAACCCTCTGGCTCCTCCAGAATAGAAAGATGAGGTAGCTCCCTCCTATTTTAAGATTTATACCCTTAAAAACTGTGGGAGGTGGTCATGAGTTGGGGTCGACTTGATGGCAATATTTCTTTTGAATTTAGTTTACATTATATACAAGGAAAAACTAAATGAAAAAGCAAAAGGAATTAAAAAAGATATGATTATTTCTAATAAAATTAAAAGGACCTCTGGTAGTGCAATAGCTAAACACTCACTTATTGACAGGAAGATTGGCCATTAAAACCCACCGACTGCTCCATGGGAGAAAAGGCCTGTCAGCCTGTTCCTGTAAACGTTACAGCCTTGGACACCTCAAGGCTAACTCATTATATTCAGTCATATAGGTTGCTATGAAGCAGAATTGATTCAATGGTACACAAAAACATCACCAATAGTCAGAAGAAAATTAGGTTGGCTAAATAAATATTCAAGGTCTCTGGTGGCCTACTCACAAGAAGCTGCACTGTAATCCCAAAGGCATGTGGTTAGAATCCACCAGGGGAAGATGGAAAATTTCCTCCTGTGCAATTTACAGCCTCTGAAAACCACAGGGTCAGCTGTGGCTTGGTTCTGACTCCATAGTAAACTACAACAACTAAATATCAGAGAAAGTAGGTTTCAGGGCAAAGAATATTCAGGAATTCACACCAGTTAGCTGTGATCAAGCTTCGCCCATCACAATTCCACAGGCAGATCCTCTGTCAATAAACCATTCCAGCCATTTTTTTAGTAATCTGATGCAAGTTTACTTGTGTCTGATATTAATATATTGTTCATTCAGTTCTGAGCTTTTTATATAATACTTTCTAAAAAAAAAAAGAGAATTAGGAAGAAAGCTGTACCTTTCAGATGTTGAAATTCACCAGCTGCTTCAAGGAAGGAAGATGGAAAATCTCTTCCCATGTGATTTACAGCCTCCAAAAACCTGCTAGAAGATCACAGTGAGCTGGTTCCAATTCAACCATACTTAATTAACAATAGCAATAACAACAACAACAAACTATGAGAATAAGTTTCTGTTTGCTATAGCCATCTACTTGTGGTATTTCTACTGTGTCAGCATGAAATAAAAGACACACTGATTTTTGGCACTTTAATTTTTACATGACTTGATGTGGTTTCCTGCATGTTTATTCAGTTAGAGGTTTGTTGAGAATTTTAGATTTTTTGTTTATAATATTCATCAAATTTCGAAAGTTTGTGACTATTATGTCTTCAAATATTTATTTTGTACCTATTGTTCCTTTGAATGCTCAAGTTACATGTGTATTATGCCATTTGAAAGTTGCCTGCAGCCCAATAATGCTCTTTTCCTTTTTAAAATTAATTTTTCCTCCATTAGTTTAGTTTTAAATAGTTTTTATTGTTATCTTCCTCATTAATATAATCTTCTGTAATAACGGAACTCTAGTGGCCTAGTGGCAAGAAGCTGTGTGGCAATCCCGAAGGCAAGCGGTTTGAACCCAACAGATGCTCCCCAGGAGAAGGATGAACAATTTCCTTCTGTACCATTAACTGCCTCTAAAAACCCACCAAAGCGTCAGCTAAAGATTGGTTCTGACTCGTTGGTAAACAACAACAATCTGATGTTATACCTTTAATTCCATGCAGTGGGTGTTTCATCTTAGATACTGTAGTTTTCACTGCTGTGTTTAATTTGTGCCCTTTGAACATCTTAATGCCTTTGCTTGGCTTTCCTGACAGCTAGAGCATAGTTGTAATGCTAATTTTCTGTCCTAGTTCTAAAATCTCTATCAGTTCTGGTTAAGCTTCAATGGAATTTTCTGTCTTTTTGAAAGTTGATGATTTTCATTTTAGTAGGATACCAGCCATTATTGACTTGACTTTGTTGACTGTGGTATATTTTTATATTCTTGTAAAATATTCTTAAGGCCCTCTGGAGGTATGTTCTGTAAGGTACTGTGCTGTTAACCCAAAGGCAGCACTTTTCCAACCAGTTCCAATCCATCTGGGCTCCACAGGAGAAATGGACAGTCTCTTCCCATGTCCGCTGGAGGGTCAGCTCTGAGTCAGTTCCAACTTGCTGGCAATGAGTTTGAATAGAAATATTCTGCAGTCCTCAGATGACATATGGCTAACATATTCAACTACTAATTGAAAGGCTGGAGATCTGAGTTAATGCAGAGATAACTTGAAAAAATGCTCAGGTTGTCTACCTCTGGAAAAAGTCAGCCTTTAAGAGCCTTGTGGAGTACGATGCTCGTCTGGCACAGGGAGTCACTACGAGTTGGACTTGACTAGATGACAATGTAAAGTGCATTTCATAAATATTGTTGAACATTTTAGTTCTTGGGATGTAGTTTGTTGTTGTTGTTGTTATGGGCCATCAAGTCACCTGCAACTCATAGCAACCCTATGTACAACAGCCCTAAACCCTGCTCTATCCTTTGCCGATCTTATTGTTTCTGACACATTTATCCCCATAACCCCAGTCACTGAATCAATCCATGTCATTGAGGGTCTTCCTTTCTTAAGTTGTCCCTCTACCCTTCCAAGCATGATGTCCATCTCCAAGGACTGGTCCCTTCTTGCAACATGTCCAAAGAATGTCAGATGAAGCTTCAGAATCCTTCCCTCTAAGGAGCAGCCTGGTCTCACCCTCTCTAAGACAAGCTTGTTTGTTCTCCTAGTAGCCCATGGTATATTTAACACTCTTCTCCAGCACCACAGCTCAAAGGCATCAATTCTCCTTCTTTTATCCCTAGTCATTGTCCAGCTTTCTGATGAATAGCAAGGAATTGCAAAGACCATGGTCTGGATGAGATGCACTTTAGTCTCCAGACTGACAACGTTGCTCTTCTGTACTTTGGAGAGATCTCTGACAGCAGACCTTCCCAATGCAATTCGTTTTTCAATTTCCTGGAAGCTGATAACAAGAGTGTTGATTGTAGAGCCAAGCAAACTAAAGTTGTTAACAATCTCGATCTCTTCGCTATCTATCATGATGCTGCCAATTGGCCCGGTGGAAATAGTTTTATCTCCTAAGCCTGGCAGTTTTGATTTGTTAGATGGATCCCAAGAAATGTTTATTCTAAGGTTAATTGAGCCTTCCTAAGGAGGTGGGATTTTTCAGAGTGCTTCCCCAGAAGCCCTTTAAATTATGTGTTTTTATAGTCTGGCTGCTGGTGATAGTCACTATTTTGGCCTTCTTCCTGAGCTCTCTCTCCTGTTGCCTCTAATCTCTGAGTAGTTATTCGTTGGCCTCAACTAGTTTTCTCAAGCATTTACTTATACTTAACCATACTCTGGAAGATGTGAGGGCTCTGTAGATCTCTAGGTGTGGCTCTCCTCATCCATGCTCTGTTCATGAAAGTACACATCCCATGTTGAGCTCTTAGCTCTGTCTCCTCAACTGACAGAATCTACGGGACATCAGGTGAGTTCCTCCTTCCAGTGTTGCAGTCTGCAAATTCTCTCAAAGCAATCAATTGGGCAACTGTAGGCTTTACTTTTCATAAGCATCACTCTGCTGTCTGTTGTCCAATGTCTGGAAAATAGTTTTTATATTATTTTGTCTCCACTTTTGATTGTTTCGGTGGAAAGGTCAGTCCAGATCTTGGTATTCCATCTTAGTCAAATGCAGATGTCTAATTTCTACCTATATATTAAAGTGTTTAGATTATTTATATTGTTGTTATATACCATCAAGTCGCCTGTGACCCATAGCGACACTATGTACAGCAGCTCTGAAACCTGCCCTATCCTGAGACAGTCTAATCTCACCGCCCCAGTTACCATGTCAATCCATCTCATCTGGGGTCTTCCTCTTCTGCGCTGTCCCTCCA
Organism: Elephantulus edwardii; assembly: GCF_000299155.1. Taxonomy (NCBI): domain Eukaryota; kingdom Metazoa; phylum Chordata; class Mammalia; order Macroscelidea; family Macroscelididae; genus Elephantulus; species Elephantulus edwardii. Next base: position 11,282,319 of record NW_006399783.1, read on the forward strand.
CACTTCCAAGCATGATGTCCTTATCTAAGGACCTGTCTCTCTTGGCGATCTGCTCAAATATGTGAGACAGAGTTTCAAAATCCTAGCCTCCAAGGACAAAACTTGGTTTCACCTTCTCCAAGACAGACCTATTTGTTTTCTTGGCAGTCCATCTTTTCGAGCACCACAACTCAAAGGTATCAATTCTTCTTCTGTCATCCTTAATCATTGTCCAGCTCTCTGATGCACAGTAAGTAATTGGGAAGATAATGGCCGAGATCAGGTGCACTTTAGTTTTTAGACTGATGTCATTGCTTCTCAGTACTCTGGAGAGGTCCCTGACAGCAGATTTACCTAATTCAATTAATCTTTTGATTTCTTGACTGCTAGTGCCAAGAATGCTGATTGTGCAGTTGAGCGCTTAAGCTGTAACTGATAACAACCTCAACCTCTTCTCCATCTATCATGATGCTGCTGTCAATTAGCCCAGTGGTGAGAATCTTTGTCTTCTTGATGTTGAGCTTCAATCCATATTGAAGACTACAGTTCTTGACCTTCTGCAGGAAGTGCTTCAGGTCCTCTTCAGTTTCAGCAAGCAGGGTTGTGTCAACTGCACAAAGTAGGTTGTTGATGAGTCTTCCTCCAATTCAAATTTATATTTCATGTGATTATTAATGTGGTTTGTCTTAAACACGTTTTTGTTGTTCAGTGCCATTGAGTCTGAACCAACCCATAGCTGATCCTCTGGCAGGTTTTCAGAGGCAGTTAATCACATGGGAGGAGATTGCCCATCCTTCTCTCGCAGAGCAGATGGAGGCCTTGAACCACATGCCTTTATTGCAGCACAGCTTCTTGACAGTAGGCCACCTGAGCTCCTTATAGCTTAAACATATCTATTTGGCCCACCTTTCCCCGCCTTGCTTTTCCTTTTCAACCTTAGGGAAATTAATTTTTATTATTCCCTTGAATATCTTCTATTTAGGTTTTAGTTCAAGGTATTAACACATGAATTCTTAGCACTGTATATTTTACTAAATAATATAGAAATTCCAAGTGTAAAAACCTTACCAAAGTATACTTTCATTTACTTTGTTCCATCCTTTATGTTTTTAAATATCTTTTTTCCTAGAACAGGTTAAAAAGCTGATAATATATTGCTATTATTTCAGTTTTAACCATCAATTGTCTTGAAAAATGCACAGAGGGAAAATAGTATTCCATATTTACCTATGTATTTATCTTTTCTGACATTTTCTATTCCTTCTTATAGACCCTACTTTCTAGCCAGTATTTTTCTTTTCAGCTTAGAATACTTCCTTTAGTGGTTTATTTCTTATAGACATACCTACAACAAAAAAGCCTCTTACTTTTTATTTATTTGAATGTAAGCTTTTTACTTTGCGTTTTGAAAAATATTTTCTCAGATTGTAGAATTTCAGACTCATAGGTTTCATTTTGTGTGTATTTTCTCCCCCCCCCCCTTAACCTGTAACACTCTGCAGATGCTGTTCCATCTTGTTGTTGTTTGTATAGTTCCTGATGACAAGTCAAGTATTCTTACTTTTGCTCTTTTTGTTTTCAGGATTCAAGTGTGATACAACTACATTTAAAAAATCTTGCATGAGACTTGTTGAGCTTCGTGGGTGTGTGGAATGACATTTTTCATCAAATTTAGACATTTAGAAAAAGGTCATTGGGTAAAATACATAAAACACAAAATTTTACCATTTTTAAGTGTATGATTCAGTGACATTAATTATGTTTACCAAGCACAACCACGTTGTACAAAGTGCCACTATTCATATACAACATTTTTCCATCACCTTTAGCAGAAGCTCATTACCCTTCAAATACTCTCCACTCTCTTTCCTCCAACTTCTCTGGTAATGTTAAATCACAAATAAACTTTTGTTTCTATGTATCTATTTATTACAGATATTTTATAGATGTCAAATCATGCAATATTTTTCCTTTGTATTTGACTTCTTTCACTTAGTATATGTTGAAAGTTCAACCACAACATAGCATGCACCAGAACTTCATTTTACTACTGAATAAGTTCTTCATTGACCACATTTTGTTTATTGATTCATATGTTGATGGAAATTTAGGTTGTTTTCACTTTTTATTATTGTGAATGATGCTGTAAGAAATGTATTATTCAAGTATCTCCTGGCATTCCTGTTCTTACGTCTTTGGGTGAAATTGCTAGGTCATGGAGTTCTAAGTCATTTTTAGAGGAACCCTTTCTCGTGGTGGCTGCATCTCTATGCAGTCTCGCCAGCAATGCACATGAGCCTTTATTTCTCCCCATGCTTTCTAGCACTTGTTAGTTACTATTTTCTGGCCATCAAAAGAAAAAGAAAATTAAATTGAAATCCACTACTGTTGAATTTATTCCCACCAATTTTCCGAGGTTTTTAAGGCTGTGTATCTTATAGGTGAGTTGCCCATCATGAAGTGGATTTTAACTGCTAACATTTCAGTTAGGTGCCCAGTTCCAGTTCATAACTCCCCATACCACCAGGACTTCTCATGATACTAAGTATGAAAAGATATCTAACCCCATTCCCAAGAAAGATGATCCAACACAATGTGGAAATTATCAAACAATACCATCAATAACACATTCAAGCAAAATATTGCTGGAGATCATCTAATAATGGGTAAAACAGTACACTGACATGGAGTTACCAGAAGTTCAACCTGAGTTTTGAAGAAGTCATTGCACCAGGGATATCACTGCTGATGTCAGATGGATCCCAGTTGAAAGTAGAGACTGTTAGAAGAACTTTTATTTGTATTTTCCTGAATATGCAAAGGCATTTGACTGTGGGTTACAGAAAATAAAGGGCCAATATTGAGAAGAATGGGAATCTCGGGACACTTAATTGTCCTCATGAGAAATTTATACCTAGGCCAAGAAGCTGTTGTCTGAAGGAGCAAGGGAATATTGCATGCTTTAAAATTAGGAAGGATGTATGTAAGATTGTATCCTATCTGCATGTCTATTCATTCTGCACGCTGAGCAGATAATTCGGGAAGCTGTACTCTGTGAAGAGGAATGTGGCATCAGGATCAGAGGAGGACTCATCAACAACCAGCATTATGGAACACAACTTTTCTTGTTGAAGAGGATAAAAGATTACAGCCTTCAGAGTGGATTATGTCTCAATGTCAAGAAAAAAAGATCCTCACCACAGGACCAACTGTCAACATTATGATATATGGAGAAAGTATGGAAGCTGTCAAGGATTTAATCATGCTTGGATCTACAATTAACACTGTTGGTACTAGCAGTCAGGAAATGAGAAGACATATTGCATTGAGCAAGTCTGCTGCCTGAGACCTTTCCAAAATCCTGGAGAACAATGATGCCAGTTTGAAGACTAAGATGCACCCGATTCAGGCTACAGTCTTCTCAGCCACCTGCTTTGTATGCATCAGAGAATTAGACAATGAATAAGGATTACAGTAGAAGGATTGAAAAAAAAAAAAAAAGGAAGGATTGATACCTTTGAGTTGTGGTGCTGGAAGAGAGTACAGAATATACCATGGACTGTCAAAAAACCCCAAACAGATATGTCTTGGATAAAGTAAAACCAGATTGCTCCATGGAGGCAAAAATGACAATTCTTCATCTTTCATATTTTGGACATGTAGCTAAGTGACACTATTTGTTGGAAAGAGAAATCATGCTCTGGAACGATGGAAAGGTACCCCAATGAGATGGATAGACATGGTGACAGCAACAATGGGCTCTCGTGTGTTGGAGATGATGAGGATGGAACAGGAAAGGGTAGCATTCAGGTTGTCTGTTCATAGAATTGCTATGGATTGTACTTGACTTGATGACACCTAGCAATAACAACAATAATCGTCAATCAGGAAATCAAGAGATGTATAGCATTAGAAAAGTCAACTGTCAGGGACTTTTCCGAAGTCCTGAGTAGTAATGATGTCAATTTGAAGGCTAAGGTACCTTTTATTCAAGCCATCACCTTCTCAATCATCTGTTGTGTGTCAGAGAGCTGGACTGTGGAGAAGGATGGCTAAAGAAGAATCAATACCTTTGAGTTTTGGCATTGGAAAAGAGTATGGAATATCCCAAGGAGTGCCAAAGAACAGATAGATATGTCTTGGGAAAAGTGCAACCAGAATGATTATTAGAGGCAAGGATGGTGAAACTTTGCCTCATATGCTTTGAACATTCTTTTAGAATGGGCTATTTCTTGGAAAGGGACATCATGCTTGGAAAGGGGAAGGGTCTTCAAAAGAAAGAAAGACTCTCAACAAGATGGACAGTGACAGTAACAGTGACAGCAGAAATGGGCTCAAGTGTGCTGGGGATGATGATGTGCAAGATAGGATAGGTTTCAGATTTGTTGTTCATAGTGTCGCTGGTAAGTTGTAGTCAACTGGATGGCACCTAACAACAATAACTAGTGGAGCTCTGGTGACCTAGTGGTTAACGGGTTGTACTGCCAATCAGCTCCTCTGAAGGAGAAAGATGAGCTATCTTCTCCCATGGGATTTACAGCCTCAGTTCTGACTTGATGGTACATAACATACATTGATTATTTTCTCATGAGCTTATTAACCGTTTATATATGCTTTTTGGGAAAATGTCTATTTAAATTCACTGTTGTTATGTGCCTTCAAATCGGTTGTGACTCATAGCTACTTAGGTACAATGGCTCCAAACTCTGCTGTGTTCTGAGCTAATCTCACTAACTCTGATGCACCTACACCCATTACCTCATTGACACAGTTACTCTGCCAGTCTATCTCATCTGGAGGCTTCCTCTACTGTGCTTTCCTCCACCTTTCCAAGCGTGATGCCCTTCTTCAAGGACTGGTCCCTCCTGGCCATATGTCCAAAGTTACTCTTGTGTATAATTTTCTTAGAAAAAGGTAAGTTGAGTGTAAGTTTATAAAACATATTGGCTTTTCACTCAAACATTAGTAAAGATTTTGTTTTATGACTTTAATTACAATACCCAAAATGTGATGAAATTTTTCCACTTTTTCATTGCTACTTTTAGCTCCATTAATCTTTCTGTCCTTCTTTTCTTTTCTTCCCCCCACCCCCTCATGGCTTTATCATTGGGCAAATGCTACTCTTTTGACCGTATATTCTTTTTCTTTCTTTTTTCCCCCTCCCCCCCATGTAAATACCTTTTCTTTCTTTTTTTAAAAAAAATAGCATTAAGGTTATTACAAATATTTAGTATTGGCTTCCCATATTTCCCCCCTTTTGTTTTTATCATAATTATGTTATCATCTAGATAAGCATCCTGACCTTATATTCTAAGAAGTGAGTGATTGTCTGGTATTATGGTCACTTTATAGTCCTGTCTTTTGTTTGGCTGCAAGTTGAGACGTGGGGTCATGTTTTGTTCCAGATTCAAGGAGCAATTGAGAATCATTATTCTTGAGGATTCCACCAGTCTCTATTGGACCAGCAAGCCTGGCTGATTAAAGGTTGAGTTTTGTTCCACATTTCCCCCGTTTCTATCCTGGATTTTTTGCTGTAATTCTTTTGCACAGGGTCAGCATGGATAGCTGGGCATCATCTAATTCTTCTGGTCTCTGGGTCCTAGAAATTGAGCTTTCCATGGTCCACTAGTTCACGGGACTAATTATTTCTCTGGATCTTTTCTTTTCATCACTCTTTTTTGTTCTGATCAGGAAGAGGACAATTGCCACATGGCTACTCTCAAACTTTTTACAACTCTAGGAGCTATTGATCACTTTAAAATTACGCTTCTTGTTGTTAAACTGTAGGAATTATTCCTATATTATGAATAGGAAACTTTTGTCATGTATAACCAAAACTCACTACTGTCAACTTGGTTCCAATTCAGACCACCTTCCACTGGGTTTCTGACAATGTAAATCTTTATGGGAGGAGATTGCCCATCTTTCTCCCACAGTCACTGGTAGATTTTAATTTCCAGCCTTTTGGTTAGCAGTCAAACATATATTGGTTAGAAATATGTTCTCTCATTCTTTGTCTCTTCACTGACTTAATAAGGTTCTTTGTTGCACAAAACGTTTTAAAAATTTTTTTTCAAGTTCAATTTATCTTTCATTTTGTTGCTCCTGCTTTTGTTATTATATCTAAGACAATATTGTCAAAACAAATATATCTAACATTTACCTTTACTTTTTATTTAAAGAAACTTGTGCTTTAGTTCTTATATTTATATCCTTAATTTGTAATTTACCTCAAGGTAATTTCTGTATATGGTGGAAGGTATGAGTCCAACTTATTTATTTACTTATTTGAACATGGAAATCCAGTTGTTCCAACAGCATTTATTGAAGAAACTATTTTTTCCTACTGATTAGACTTAACATTTTTGTAAAAAAAAATAAAAAAAATTGAAAATAAGAGTAATAAGACTGTACCAAAGGTGAAACAATGTGTGAGCTCTGAAAACAAGGCACTTCCCTCAGTTCTGACACCCACAGGTTTTGCTGTAAATGTAGACATCCTATGTTCATGGGTTGGAGACTTACTTTCTTCAAATGTCAGTATTCCTTAAAGTAGCCTACAGATTTAAAGCAATCCAAAGCAAATACACTTCTTTGCAGAAACTGGAAAGCCAATTCTAAAATTTTTATGGAATTTAAAGGATCTTAGAATATCCCAATTAATGTAGAAAAAGAAAAACAAAATAAGATTACTCATATTTCATGACCTCAAACATGTTATAAACATATAGTAATCAAAACAGTATGTTGAAAACATTATGCTGACTGAAATGAGTGGTAAAGTACAAATACTAAGTGAGGTAAGTCAGCTTTTCATTCTCCTGCTTAATAATCTTCAGTGCCTCCCCAGGACCATAAGGACACATATTTAAACCCTTGAGGGTGAGCCACTTTTCAGTCTTCCAGTCACATATCAGTAATGCTGTCCTCTTATTACTTACTCTACTCACAATACATGCACTTTCATTGAGACACTTCATTTAGTCTTTCTTGACAGGTTAAATGTAAATCATGTTCCCTTTGCTCAGAAAACTTTCCCTGCTATTTCTACTCTACATACTCATTATTAGGCATCCGAAAGCTTCAGGGTTACCTCTTTCTACCTGAGTCCTAAGCTGATGTTAAGCACACCTCCTCTCGACACACAGAGTGCTGAACTCACTTCCATTCTAACACGTGGCCCACTGTGCTGGGATTGTTCCACCACTTGCCCATCTCCCCTACCAGGATGTATGCACGATGAGGGCAGGGACTTGTCCATTGTGCTCACTCTTGCATCTCTCTAGCACCAAACAGTAGTGTCTATACATCACAAGTCTTCAGTATATATTTCTTCTCCCCCTCCCTGCCCCCCGCCATGTGTACTGTTGAAACAGATCTAATTGGCACAGGAGCAGATTACCCCTCCTTCTCCAGAAGAGCATCTGGTGGACTCGGACCGCATCCCTTTGGGACTGCAGCACAGCTTCTTGCCACTCGGCCACCAGAGCTCCCTTTCAGTATGTATTTCTTAAATTGAGTAGGACTCATGAAGCTATAAATGATTTGTTTTATTACTTGTCTGCCAGGTGTTTAAGGTGTCCTCCCATTAGTATTTGTCGTTGTTAGGTACCGTAGAGTTGAGAATAACTCGTAGCATCCCTGTGAACAATAGATCTGAACTCTGTCCTATTCTGTGCATCCTCACAATCTCTGACCTAATCTAGCCCATTGCTGAGGCCACCTTGTCAATTCATCTGGTTGAAGGTCATCCGCTCTTTCACTGGCCCTCTACCTTTCCAAGTTCTTTCCAAGGACTACCCTCTTCTAGCAACATGCCAAAGTATGTGAGATGAAGCTTTGTCACCTTTGCCTTGAAAAGAGGCGATAAATAATGTACACAGCATTGAAACGAAGGAGAGAACTGTATAAAAGTAATATATGATTAAATATTACTAGCATGACAAGAGTCCAGAATAAGAACTGCATAGTAAAGTGATGTGGGACAGGAGAGGGAGACTGTATAACAGTAAAAGAATTTTTTTTCCAAAGAAAAAGGTGATCTGGGAGGTGGGTGAGGGGGGACAGGGAGGAAAATGTGCAACAAGGGAGGATTGGAAACCCAGTTCTTCATAAACTTTCATTAAAATATCAATTAAAAAAAAAGACGTACTCTGGCTGCTACTTCTCCAAGACATATCTGTTTGTTCTTTTGGCAGTTCATGGGATATTCAGTTCTCTTCTCCAAAACCACAGCTCAAAAGCATTAATTCTTCTTCTGTCATCCTTCATCCCAGCTCTCAGGTGCATAGAAAGTGACTGAAAAGAACATGACTTAAATCTAGTGCACCTTAGTCCTCAAATGGATACTATTGCTCCTCAATAATTTGGAAAGGTCCCTGACTGCAGACTTTCCCAGTGTAATACATCTCCTGATCCCCTGACTGCTGGTACTAAGGGGATTGATTGTGTATCAAAGCAAGATGAAGTCACTGACAGTTTTCAATCTTTTCTTCATTTATCATGATGTTGTCTATAGGTCTAACAGTGAGAATTTTTTTGTTTTCTTGGATTTGAGATATAATCCATGCTGAAGGCTGGAGTCTCTGATCTTCTGCAGCAAGCAGGAGGAGGACTTCAAATCTTCCTCACTTTCAGCAAGCAAGGTTGTGTTGTATGTGTAATGTAGGTTGTTGATGAGTCGAGTCTTCCTCCAATCCTGATGCCACATTCTTCTTCATACAATAATGTTTTACCAAATCTTAGGTCTGGACTTGGCCCTGAGAGCAATATGGGGAGGGGTGCTAAAATGGAATATTAATAAGCAGTCAATATTTACTATCACCCTTCTGTCACTTTGTTTTACTGTGGTGGCTTATTCATTGCTATGATACCAGTATTTCAAATACCTGTGGGGTCTCCCAAGGTGGACAGGCTTCCATACTAAATTAGCATAGTGAGAGAGACTTGGTGATCTACTTGAAAATATTGGCCAAAGTAAACTTTATGCATTTTAGAACAGACATTGTCTAATACAGTGCAGGGAGATGAGCCCCTTAAGTTGGAAACACTCAAAATAGACAGTGACTTCAACAGTGGGCTCGTGTGTACCAGTGAACAGGGTGCAAGGCCAGGCAGTGTTCTATTCCATTGTACTTTGAGTGACCATGAGTCAGAGCCATCGTGACGGCAACTAACAACGATGAACAACAAACTTTTTTTAGGACTTTATTTGTACTCTGCTTTGATGGCCTGATGGTAAGGAGCTGCACTGTCAACCCAAAGGCACACAGTTTGAATCCACCAGCTAATCCGTGGAGAAGGAGGAACAATCTCCTCCTATGTGATGTACTCCCTCTGAGACCCCCGTGGAGGGTCAGCTATGAGTCACTCCTGACTCAATGGTACATACGTTATACAATGCTCATAACAACACTATGTATTTTGTGTTATTGTTCTCAATTTAAGAACAGTAGAGGCAAGAGAGGTGAAGCAATTTGTCCAACCTAAGCAGCACTTTTAACTCCTACATAGAACTGACTTCTTGAAGCTTCCAGAGTAGTTCCTAGGATGAGATGGACTTAGGATTCCAAGAGCAGGGGACCTCCAGAGAAGGGGAAGACAAGTGGGACCCACTGCTACCTCAGAAATGGGGGGAACCTGAGGAGCTCTGAGAGGGCCAGGTAGGGATTGTCATGGCACCCTAGGATCCCCACACTGCAGAGACCCTTCTTCCAATTTTCTTGTGATCTCAGAGCAGAAAGCAATGTGATTGAAGCCAGGCTAGAGCACTGGGCCAGAAACTCCTGAGCGTCCATGGCAGAAAAGCACAGCTAAATGTCAGGGTTTAGGGCCATGGCCAGGCCTGGCTGCTCCGTGCTGAGTTCTGTCGTCCTGAGCTGGGAGGAAGAGCAGGGAGAAACTTACGAGAGCCCTCGGAAGAGCTTCCGAAAAGGGTTCCCCAGCCAGGGAGTGGGGAGCAGCGGGTGCTCTGGCGGCCAGGGCGGGCGGGGTGGCCCCGGGTCTGTGTGGGGCAGCCGGCAGCCGGGCCACCCGGGCACCTCTGACAGGCAATTTCCAATTTCCTATGGAATTAAACGGTAAAAGCTGAGAGCCCGTCACTGTCTGCTGCCTCCCTGGGAGGGGAGAGTTACTGCTACAGCTAAAAAAAAAAAAAAAAAAGCCCGAGTGTCCTTTCCCAAACAAAACAGCAACCAAGGGAGTTGGTACCAGGAGGATGGATTCGGCATTCTGAGATGGAAGTCAGGGAGCCTGGACATAAGGGGTGACCCTGGACGGGTCTCATCCTATCTCTAGGCCTCAGTTTCCTCATCTCTGCAGTAAAGGTATAGGAGCAGATGACACTGAGGGCCCTTTCCAGCTAAGATGCTCATATTTTGTAATAAAGTTGGGTGTGGGAAGAGATGAGGTCTAGGGGATGTGGGGGAAGGGGCTGGAACTGACCTTGGTTGGAACCATTAAAGAAACCTCTGTTCAGCCCCAGCCCCAAGGCTCCCAAATCCAGCAGCAGAACTGGGATCCACCCAACCAAAATCAGCGAGGAGAAGCCAAAAGCATGAGTAAGGAGAGGTTGGGCCATAAACATGTCATCCGCACAAACATCCAGCCCCCTCTGGGGTCCCATTGGCCTTGCTAAGGGAGAAGGCTGTGTTGGGGCCCCCTTAACCCCAACCTGAGCTTACTGGCTCAAGCCAGGACTTCAGGGTGGAGGCCCTTCGGCCTAGAAGGGAAACCTGGCTGTGGACGTGCCCTGAGGAGCTGTCAGGAAGGGGTGGGTGGGTGAGGCAGAGCCCAACCACAGCCAGGCAGCTGGGGGTGACGCTCTCCACTGAAGGGAGATGTCACACATCCTGATGTCACCCAGAGCTTTCTGGGATGGTCTCCATTTTAGATCTGCAGAGGCTCCGACTTCTCCAGCCTTGACTGTTCTCCAAAGTTCCAGAAAACTAGCAGCATATTAGACCTTACACGTGGGGCTCCACAGGCATCTCCAACACAACATTTTCAAAACACAGCTCTTGGCTCCCTACACTGAAGAGCCCCCGAGCTCAGAGATGCACCATCATTATTCAAAGTCACTCAAACCTTCATTCCAGAGGGAGCCTTCCTCCTCTCTCTCCCCTACTTGCATCTAAGGGCTCTCTACATCCTGCCAATCGGACTCTGTGAAAGCCGAATGGGCCCACTCGTCTGTCCTTCAGTTGCTCTCTTTCTGGACCTCAAGGACACAAAATCCAGTTAGTCATAGTCCAGTTTTTACATGGTCTCAACTCATTGGCTCATTGCTGTGAAGTCGAAATTGATTCACAATTGATCTTCTGCTAAATTCCCAAGGCTGTAAATCCTAAGAGAGGAGATTACCCTTATTGCTACCTTGGAGCTGCTGGTGGATTTGAACCACCAGAGAGATGGACCCTTTCGGTGAGCATCATCACTCCCTGTGGTCTGTGCCACCAGAGCTCCCTTTCTTTCTGTCTACATCTTGGATTTTGTTATTTTAAAGATGAAAATAATAGTTAGGACTATGACCTCAGCATACACTCACATGCTTGACCCTCCACCCACCACCTTGCTTCTGGCTGTCCGTGGACCACCATCCTGCTTCTTGGGCCAAATACCCTGTTGCCTCTCCCTTTCTCTTTTTTCTTTTTCTTTTTTTTTTAAAAGAAAATCTTATTTTATCTCACTGCAGGCCTGATATATAATTTTCCATTTTTGCTCTTTTAACTTTATAAAGGAGTATAATTTTGCATGCAATCTTTCAAAACTTACCTTTTTAATTTAATATTATATTGCTAAGTGTGGTAGATTGTTTGCAAATATGGCTGCAATTATTCCCCTTCCTGCATCAACACCCCTTTGTAATGTGTCTTTGAAGTTTCTCCCATGAAGAGGTGGAGTCTCTTTCTCCATCTCTTAATTTTAGGCCAGTTTACGTATTGTTTTGATTAACATAATGTGGTGGAAGTGGTATTGTGCCAGCTCTGAGTTTAAGTCTCAGGAGGCTTTGTGTTCCTCCTCATTGTCCTGGAAGAACAAGCCTAGGCTAGCTTGCTGGATGATGAGAGACACGTGGCTCCACTGCCACCATCATCCCAGCCAACAGCCCCCTAATCTTCAGCAGCAGAGTCATCTAGCTGATTGACTCTTTGCTGAACATATAGTCTCATGAGAAAGCCCAGCCAAGACTAGCCTAGATTGCCTCTCCACTGAATTGTGCGTTGGATTAGTAAATGTTATTATAAATGAATAAATTTGGAGTGGTTTGTTACACCATTTCATGTACTAAAATTGTTATTGTGGTTCATTAATATAAAACTTTAAGAGAGAGCACAGAACCCAAAAATCTCTGTAAATGTTCATTAAAACTAATAAAATTTAATAATAATTTAAAAAAAAAGACAAAAAAAAAGAGAGAGCACAGTTTTTGTGTTATACACAAAAGTATCTTTATGGAGGTGTCTTTCTATATAGAGCAGAGTTTCTTTATAGAAACTTTGTATATAGCACATATCTTTTCCCACTTTCCCACTGATGAGCGTATGTATTTTCACAATTGTGCAAGTGTCGCCATGCTCATCCTTGTACATGCTGTCTCTTGAACGTGAGCAAGAGTTTATAATTTCTATCCAAACTCAGTTCCCTCGGCTTGTTCTTCAGTTCTTTTTGTTTGAGAAATGCAGAGTGTCTTTTCCCCATTTAGTTTCCTAAACCCAGCTGTTTACACCTTTGTTGTAATACTTTACTTTGTCTCTTTAAGCTGCCCTTTGAAATCTTCTGTTCATCTCTTTTTACTTCAGCATTTCTTCCCTTTGTTTTGGTCTCTCTATGTTTTAGTGCAATTTTTGGAGTCTCTTCTGATATCCTTTTGGGCTTTTATTTCTTTCATGTTTTCGTAATGACCTTTTGCTTTCTTTATGGGTGATGAAACATCTTCAAAGTTCTCAAGAGAAAGGATGTCAGTTTAAAAACTAAGATGAGCCTGACGGAAGCCATGATATTTCCCCTTCTTTCTATGCATCTGAAAGCTGGACAGTGAATAAGGACGACAGAAGAAGAATTGATACCTTTGAATTGTGGTGTTGAAGAAGAATATTGAATATTTCATGAACCACCAAAAGAACAAGCGAGTCTGTTTTAGAGGAAGTGCCACCAGAGTGCTCCTTAGAGACAAGGATGATGAAAGTTGGTCTAACATACTTTGGACATATGTCAGTCCTTGGAGAAAGCCATCATGCTGGGAAAGGTGAAGGTCAGAGAAGAAGAGGAAGACCACCAACAGGATCCATTGATACAGTGATTGTAACAATGGGATTGAGCTTATCAGAAATAGTGAGGATAGCACAGGATGGGACAAAGTTCACACCTGTGGTTTATAGAGCCACTATGGGGTTAGTCCTCAAGAGAGTGAGACCTGGCTGCTCCTTGGAGTCAAAGATTCTGAGGCTCCGTCTGACATACATTGGACTTGTTGCAAGGAGGGACCAGGCCTTGGTGAGGGGCATCATTCTTGGAAAGGTGGAGGGACAGTGCAGGAGAGGAAGATTCTTGATGAGATGGGTTGATTCAGTAACTGAGGTAATCAGGGTAGGTGTGTCAGAAACAGTATGATTGATAAGGGATAGAGCAGGGTTTAGGGCTGTTACAACAGCAACAACAACATGAGGTGTAGAGGACTAGAAGGCATCTAATAACAAAAACAACAAGTTCAAACTCAAAGAAAAGCCATGACCCAGGCAAGCAGAATTCTTTTTTTCCCCCTTTAATTGTGATTTGAGTGAACGTTTACAGAGCAAGTTGTTTTCCCATTCAGCTATTCAGACACATTTTGTTTTCTTATGTTAATTATCATACCCACATGGTAACCACACTCTTTGTGATTATTTCCAACCATCTTTTCATCTTACCTCCTCCGCTTTCTGAGCTTTGCTGTTAGGTGCCATTGAGTGGACTATGATCTGTAGAGATTTAGACAGGACAGATCAGAACCTTGTTCTGTCCTGCGTCATTGTCATGATCTCACCTTGCTCGAGTCCTTTGCTGCGGTCTCTGGCATCCATCTCCTTGAGGGTCTTCCTCTCTTTCTTTGATTCTCTACCTTTCCCAGCATGATACCTTTTTCCAAGGACTGGCCCCTCTTGACCACATGCCGAAAGTATTCTGAGCTTTATCCTTGGCAATGCTGCTCTGTTGATCTTGTAGAGCTGCTTTCTCTAAAGAGCAAGGGCCTTCAATTGCTACTTATCATCTTATGCGTTATTGTTATGAGCTGCAGAGTCAACCCTATGCAAAATATCTCTGAGCCCTGTCATAGCTGAGCCAACTCACCAACTCTGACACACCTACTCCCATTACCCCAGTCCCTGAGTCAATCCATCTCATCCTGGACCTTCCTCTCCACTCATCCAAGCATGATATCCCTCTCGAAGGACTGGTCCCTCTTGGCAACAAGCCTAAAGTATGTGAGATGTAGCTTCAAAAATCCTTACTTCCAAGAAGCAGCCTGGTTTGACCCCCTGCAGGACAGATCGATCACCTTACTGTTTGGCTGAAGGTTGTGACACAAAAGTGTGAGTTTTGTTCCAGTTTGGAAGGACTACTAAAGGGCAGAGTCTTGGGGTTTCCATTAATCTCTATGACGTCAGTCAGGCTGGTCGTCATTAGGTTTTGCTTCATATTTTTGACTGACTACCGTGGTCTTTCTAGAACCTTCTACCTTGGTCTCCTTCAGGGTGGTCAACATTTTGCCAGTTTGTCTGTTCTCAGAGTCATGGACTAGTTGTCCCTGTACATCTTTGGTTTTCTTCTCTATTCTTGGTTCTGGACAGGGAGAGAACAATAGATACATTTAACTGCTGGCAGGCCTTTAAGACTCTAGTTGCTACTTAGCAAAGTGAGATGTAGAGTGATAACTTACATAGTTTCTTACCTAAACCGTGGCTCCCCTTCTCACTGGTTATTCTCCTTTCTCCTCATGGTCCCAGAAGGAACTATAAAAAAATGATAAATAGATCAGGCTGCTCACTGTTTAAAATCCTTTAGTAGCCCTTATTTGCCCTCAGGGTAATGTATAAGTTACCTTGTGTAAGAGACAATGAGGTTGACTCAGGACATGGCAGGGCCCTGAGTCTTGTTTATAGGGTGCCTATGAGTCGTAGTCGACTTGATAGCACCTAAGAAGACAAACAAGTTCATCCTGGAGAAGGTGAAACCAGGTTGCTCTCTGGAGGCAAGGATTTCATCTGACATACTTTGGACATGTTGCAAGGAGGGACCAGTCCTTGGAGAGGGACATCATGCTTGGGAGGGTGGAAGGACAGCACAGGAGGGAAAGATCCTTGATGAGATGGATTGAGTCAGTGACTGGGCTAATGGAGATAGGTGTGTCAATAAGGTTAGCTCAGGATAGGGCAGGATCTAGGGCTGTTGTACATAGGGTAACTATGAGTCACAGGTGACTTGATGGCACATAACAACAACATCCTCCTTTATCTACTGAATGCTGGTGTCTGTAACCTTATCTCTTCTCTATCAGTAATCTCTGCCACTGAATCTGTGGTAAACATATTCCTATGCCTCAGTTTCTTCTGAAAAATGGGGCTAAAGAAAGACTGAGCTACAGAGCTGTTGGAGGATTAAATAAATTCATACAAAACAGCCTACTGCAAAAGCACCTCAAAAGTATTTGCTATTGTTATTACTGCTATTGAAGTCTCTGAGTGGTGCAAATGATTGAAACTGTGGCCTGTTAACCAAAAGTCTGAAGGTTCACTTCCACCCAGAGATACCTTGGAAGAAAGGTCATGTGCTTTCCTTCTGAAAACAAGCCCTGAAAGCCTAGAGGGACAGTCCCGCTCTGATACATATGGAATCACCATGAATTGGGCAACTGGTTTTGGCCTTATTGTTTTCATTGCTGTTGCCTGTTCGACTATGTCAATTGATTTTATCTGACAATATCAACAAGAGTTGTTATCAAAACTTTTGTCTGCTCTGCCCAGAATGCAGTTCTCTGCTTATTTACGAGTGGACTTGCCTGTACACGGGTCTGACTGAAGCAACATTCAATTTGAAGATCTGTTGCTCATTCCCCAACTTCCCAGAAGAATTGACTTCACCCTTCTCAGGGCTCCCATGCATCTCTGCAGTGTCGGTCGTTGCTCATGTCTGTTAACTGGGCCTCCTCAAATGCAAGGATTAATCTCCTTCACCTCGGTCCCAGGGCTCTAGTGAGCCTCTCATAGAGCAGAGGCACAATAAATATGATAGATGAAGAAATGATTTAGTGTGCTCATCTCTCCCATGCAATCGTTCATTCATCACTCGTGCAGCCGCTGTTTACTGAGCCTGGCCCCATGCCAGGTCCGACAGAGCTGAGCTGACATCTCTGCCTGCAAAGACCTGGCCTGATAGAGAGAGACAGACCCTGTGTGGAAACTGTAGCTCACTGTGGGTGGGGCTTCCGCGTGCAATTCCTTAAGTGGAGGGAGGGGCTTGGCCCTTAAGGATTCACTTACCAGGTTGGGATTTGATGTCTAGACCTGAGACCAACGGAGGAGATAAGACAGCCCCAGTGTTTTCTAATCATGATTCTCACTATGCATAGGAAGGGCATTTGGAGAGCACTAGCCCCAGAAATGCACAACGCCACCCCAAGCCCTGTCTGTAATCACAGGAGCCACCTTGTTCACTCTTGTCTCCTCAGGCCCAGCCAGGCTCTGGCACAGAGGCGGTGGTCAACGTAAATATTTGTTGAATAATGATAAATGATTCGAGAGAATCTAAAGAAATGAGAACCACATTCCAGGCCCACTCTGCCACATTCCACCAGTGACTGTGGCCAGGACACGTCCCCTCACTGGACTCAGATTTTCCAGTGTCCTGTTCAATTCTCACCTCTTCTGATGATGCAGAAGGACATTCCATGGCTTCACAATGCTCCTTCATATTGTGTGTGTGTGAGACACACACACATACAGAGGCAGGGAGGGAGAGAGGGAGGATCCCAGGACCAACTATAGACAGCACATGCCATTATTTTAGGAGCACTTGCTCTATTCCAGGCTTATCATACATTTTAAGTCTTCTAGCTGTCATGGCTTTGTGGTAAGGAATTGCATTGTGTTGGGAACGCAAAAGTACAAGGTTTGAGTCCACCAGCTGCTTTATGGGAGAAGGATAGGCAGTCTTCTCCTGTATGATTTATTGCCTCTGAAAACCTGGTGGAGGGTCAGCTCTGGGTCAACAGTACATTAGAACAACAACAACAACACAACAAAAACAACAATAGTGCATTATCAAGGCAGTTCTGGTGGCCTAGTGATAAGGAGTTGTGCTGCCAACCAAAAGTCAGGCAGTTTGAACCCACCAGTTCATGAGAGAAAGAAGGGAAATTTCCCATTCCGTTTACTGTCTCTGAAAACATGCTGGAAGGTCAACTGGGAGTCAGTTCCTAGGCCTTGCTTCTCTGGTGGTTCAAATGCACCAGGAGCTCGGTGAGAGAAAGATGGGCAATCTTTTGTGTCATTTTTAGCCTTGGAAGCTCAGTGGAGGGTCAGTTATGAGTGAGTTCTAACTCAATGACAATGAGTGAGTGAGTGTTTTTGCCCTTACACAAGTGCTACAAGTGCGGTGAGATGGGTGATGATGTGCTCCCCATTTTACAGATGGGGACACTGAGTCCCTTGAGGTGGAATAATGCACCCTGAAGCTAGTAAGTGACATTTGAGGTATTCAAAGCATGGCTAGTGTGACTCCAGGACCCACACTTTCCCCTTCTCAGACTCCATTGAAGGTTCTGTCCTGGCCCTGGGCTCTGGTTCTTCTATCACTGTTAATATTGTGTATTGTAGAGTCAGAACTGACCCATAAATGATCCTCCGGCAGGTTTTCAGAGGAAGTTAATTGCATAGGAGGAGATTGCCCTTCTCTTGTGAAGCAGCTGGTGGCCTCAATCGAACCAAATCCCTTCAGTATTGCAATGCAGCTTCTTGCCATTAGGCTACCAGAGCTCCCTACTTCTGTCACTAGGGTACACATTTTAGTGGTTGAAGCTAGCTGAGTATTTGCCAAGGACTGAGGCCACAGCTGTGGGGAGCCAGGGTGGTGAGGAGAGGGTGTTCAGCCTCGTTGCCTCTTCAAGCTTCTGATGACTGGAGCCAAATCCCCCATGTGAAAGGTCTGGCTTGCTTGTATGTGAGTTTTCACTTTGCTCAACCCAAAGGCTTCCCGTGGTGCTCTGGGCTATTCCTCTCTGGCCAGCAGGGCTAAGGGAGGCCAGAGTTCAGTGGAGGCCCTGACTTTGGCTTGCCTTCCCTAAGAGTGGATTCATAGCCAGGCAGAGGGATCCTGAGATGGCCTCCCGGCCCTTGGTGGAGCATTGGGACTGTGTGGCCCTCAGTCGGCTCTTCCCACCACGTGTCTCAGTGGGTCAGAAGAGACCAAAGGATTGGGAGCAACCTTGGAAATTTAGCCCTATGAAAAGCTGAATCGGCTGTCCTTTGCAAGGTGCTCTTTTTTCCTGGAATGCTTAGAGAAGAAAGCAAGCAAGAGAGAAAGACAGGAGAGAAAACTTGGCTGGCCTAGGGGCTGGGCCTGCTGAGTCGCTTTTCCTAACCCACTCATCCCTGACTTTGCTGAACTCGGAGCAGGGGCTGGAGTGGGGCTGCTCTCCCAGATGATGTTAGTGGAGGGACGGTGGCCTCTCTGCAGCTGCAGGCTCCCCATTCCAAGGTCCCCCCACTCAACAGATCTGATGGAGGGTTTTGGATGCCGCTTCCAAATGGAGTCACCCTGGCGGGAAGGGTCTTTCTAAGCCTCTGGGGAAGGATTTGGATGGCGGAGACTGAAGGATCTGCAGCTGACGTTTCTGCCCTTCTGGAGAAGACAGGGTAAGGTCAGTGAGGGCCAGAGAGAGAACATCTCCTTGTCTTTCAAGACCTGTCCCTGTAAGTGACCCGACCTGTGGAGATGCGGGCCAGGAAGGGCCTCCACGGTGGTTTCTGCACACGCCCCTGGCCCTCCGGTGAGGTCCAAGGGTGGGCGGGGGAAAGGCTTGCTCATCCTGGCCTTCGGAAACATCCCGACACACTTTCCTCCAGGCAGGCCGAAGTCACTTTCCAAGTATTCCACTTTCCATTCCTTCTTCAGATCTGGTAACAGGGTGTTCCTGCCCTCTTCCCCTTGCTGACCTTTCTCCTGGGCCCTGCCCCTGCTGTGTTTCATCAAGTCGACATGCTGTTAGCAGCAGGGCCAAATCTGTGCTTAGCCCCATGGAAGGTGCAGATTCGGGCCTGCTTGACCTGCGGAAGCTTACCCTGGAGCTTGCACGGAGGAGGAAGAGGGGGACAGGCACGGGGCAGCTCAGAGAGGGCTAAGAACTTTGAAGTCTGCTGTGGATGGCTGCCAAATCCAGTTCCAATACTTTCTTGCCAGCCTGAGAGAGTGTCTTGCGCTCTGAGGCTCAGTGTTCTCATCTGTGAAATGGGAGTTATCCTAGTTACCTTGGATTGCCTGAAGTTGACATCAGACAACATATACGTAAAATGCAAATGCGTACTGGTATCTGGTGATACCTTAGCCTCTGGGTGAGGCAACAGACAATGAGCTCAGTTGCTAACCAAAAGGTTGGTGCCTCAAGTCCATCCAGAGTTGCCTCAGAAGAAAAGCCTGGTTATCTACATTCAAAATAACCATTCACTGAAAACCCTCCAGAGCGTACATAAGGTCGACTCTGACACATTTGTGTTGCCACAAATTAGTAGCAGTTTGATCACCACTGTTTGTTTTAGACACTACCTTAGCTTTCTGAGGTAGAGGGCAACTGTTAGTACACTCTTCTGTGGTAGTCTCTTCTATGCCTCTCTAGACGTGCAAAAGACATCGGAGGAGCAGTCATGCAAAGCTAGTTACACTGCTTCCCCACCATGTGACTCCAACTATTTGAACCTCAGTTTCCTTATGCACAAATGTCGATTAAAATGCCTCCTTCCTGTAGGCCAGAGGGCAGGGTTCAGTGAGACAATGTAAAGTACTTGATCCAATGCTTGGCTTAAGTGACGAAGAAAATCGTGGGATGGTAGCGTCTCTAATATCCCTCCTAGAGATGGCCAAGGAGGTTCTGGGCCAGGCAGCCAACCATTTCAGAGAAGAAGATCCTATGCAGCTCTCTCTGGCCCAGTCCTGCTCCCTCCCACTCACCACCACTCTTTTTCTTTTTCCAGGCCACATGATCTTTGCAGAGCAGACATAGAAAGCAGGGAATGAAAAAAAAACACACAACAACACACACACACAAAAAGAGAGAGAGCGAGTAAGAGGAGCGATCTGGAGCCAGCCAGAGTGGGCGTTGTGCAAGAGTCTCTCCAGTTGCAGACAGTTTGTAACACAGATACAACGTGCAACAAGAAACGTCCCAGATCTCCCAAGCAGAACTCCGGCCTCCTTTGAAGTGTTGACAACACAGAAAATTAAAAGCATCACAATGCGAATTATCACGTTGTTTTTTTCCCACTTTGATAGTCTCTACAAAGCATTTTATGCCAATGAATCAATACAAAGAACATTAGGAGGGGAAAAAAAAGATAATTATTTTCTTGTTGCATTAAGGAAACCCAACAAAATTAACAAAAAGGTGTTAGCTGAGGTTTACATAACAGCGCTAGGTAACCCAGGAAAACCGAGCTCTCTTTTTAACAGTGGCCACAGAGGTCTCTTATGAATGTTCTGCCTGCTAACTAATCAGCACCACAGATAGGACAATTTGGCAGTTTGCATTTCTATTGTCTCATGACTATATATGTACATGTGTGCGTGCGTGTCTGTGGATATATATAGTATGTGTATATATGTAGATGTATTTTGTGGTTTAGTAAAATAAAGCTTGCGAATTAGGATGCATTTATAACTCATTTATTGGCTGGGACTCCCTTTATGTTACAGCAGATGGACTTTTGCATGAAATATTTTCCTTGAGTTGCTATAGAGACATGCCAACATCTTTCTGCTGAAGTGATTCCCCACAGGCCTGTTTGTTGTTGTGCCCGGTGCCGACAAGGCTGAATCACTTGCAGCCCTTGCAGAGGCTGATTAAAGAGCCTGGGGACTAGGGGAGTCTCTAGCCTCTCAGCTACTGCCACCAGGGATGGACTGGGAAAGTCATTAGGACTGGAGAGGGGGGAGTGCTGGGCTCTCGGTTGGAGGGGGCTGCCCAGGTGAGCCAGGCTTTGGTAGGGAGAAGGGATGACCGTGGGGGAGAAAAATAACTTGGGATCACCAAGGACCTGCTTATATGCTGGGTTTGGCTTGAAGAACACATCCCTCTCTTTTCTTGTTTAGTTCCTGTAGCAGCCCTAGGAAGTGGGCCATCTTGTTCCCATTCTTCAGATGAGACAAATGAGGCATAAAGGAGTTACATGATTTGCTCCAACTATGACTCCAGTAAGTCAAAGTCAGGACTTGTCCACTCCCTGATCTTCCCACTAGAGTGGGGTGGAGCAGATGGGGTATATTTTGAACTTAGAAAGTTTTGGATAGACTGAGAAGGCACAGGCAAGGCAGAGGGGCCAAAAGAGTAAGCCCTCTGCCAGCTCCCCTGGCTGTTGCAGGATCCTTAGACAAAAGCTCCCGCCTCCGTTATGCAGCTGACAGTCCATTTGGGCAAACACACTCAGTCCTGTCTGACCAGCAGCATAAACATGGCCAAGTGTTGAGACACTGTGGGACTCTTGAGCCAGAGGCTATGTGTGGAAATTCCTGTCCGTTCCCATCCCCTCACTCGCCTTCTCATCCCATGCAAAGATCTCCTCTGAGTGACATTTGCAGAGAGCAATGCTTGCTTGGAGTAATAACAAGGGTGCGACTTCTAAAGTCAGATGAACCTAAGTTAGAATCTTATTGTCATTGTCTGTAGGCATGACTAGGGAACCCTGGTGGCCTAGTGTTAAGAAGCTGAGCTGCAATCCCAAAAACATATAGTTCAAATCCACCAGCAGCTCCACAGGGGAAAAATGACCAATATCCTCCTGTATGATCAACTGCCTCTGAAAATCCACTGGAGGGTCAGCTAAGGGTCATTTCTGACTCAATGGTACATGATAACAACAATGGCATGACTGAGCAACTCACTCCTCTGAGTTATGGTTTTTCTCTTTTGTAAAATGTAACTAGTAGAATCTGTCTGACAGTTTGAGCCAGCTCCTCAGCCAATAGAATGGAAGCTACCTAGAGCAGTAACTCTAGGTAAGACCAAACCAAACCAAACCAAACCAGACCAGACCACACCAAACCACACCAAACCAAACCAAACCAAACCAAACCAAGAAGTTGCATTGACTGACTCAAGGCAGCCTGTGTTGCCATTGTAGTGCTGTGCATCACTGGGCTTTCATAGACCAGGTTTTTTTTGGAAATAGATAACCAGGCCTTTTTCCTGAGGCACTTCTGGGTGGACTCAACCCTCCAGCCTTCTGGTTAGCAGCCAAGTGAATTACCAATTTGCATTACCCAGAAACACTCAGCACAGGGTAGGTCTTGCAAAATACCTGTTGAATAAATGAAGATTTTTAATAAGTCTAGAACATAACATGAACTCAGTAAGAGGTTATTCTAATGCAGCACCTCTCAGGGGTTTGGGTTCAGTTCTGTAGGGGGGTAAGCATAAAGAGGCCCGGGGAAGAAGTCCCTGCAGTAGTCTTTGTGCTTCCTGGGCTCACGTGTGCCGAGTAGCCCAAGTCTTGAGACAAGCAGGTCTTTGTCTCTCTTCATCTTTCTAGAATTTCAAGTCTTTACTAGAGTCTGATCACCTTGTATGCAATTATTTTTTTTATTTTAGTTATCTCAAACCAGAAGGAATTTAATTTTGGCATTATTGTTGTTCCCTGCTGCTGAGTCAATTCCAAATCATGGCAACCCCATGTGTTCGGGAGTAGAACTGCTCCAGAGACTTTCTTGGTTGTAATCTCCATGGAAGCTGACTGCCAAGTCTTCGCTTCTTTGATTTCACTGGGTGGGGTCAAACTCCTAACCTTTAGGTTAGTAGCCAAGCCAAAGTGTTTTTTATCACCCAGATATCTGCTTGCTGCAGAAGGTCAAGGACTACAGCCTTCAATATGGATTGTAGCTCAACTCACCACTGGGCTGATTGTCAGCATCATAATAGATGGGGAAGAGACTGAGATTGTTAACAGCTTTAGTTTGCTTGGCTCCAAGTCAATACTCTTGGTATCAGCAGCTGGGAAATCAAGAGATGAATTACATTGGAAAAGCTAGCTGTCAGGGAACTCTCCAGAATACTGAAGAGCAACGATGCCAGTCTAGAGACTAAGGTGCACCTGATCCAGGCCATATTATTCGCAATTGCTTGCTATGCATCAGAGAGCTGAATAACAACTAGTGATGATAGAAGGGATAATTGATGCCTTTGAGTTGTGGTGCTGGAGAATAGTGTTGAATATATCATGGACTGCCAGGAGAATAAATAGGTTCGTTCTAGAGAGGGTGAAACCAAGCTGCTCCATGGAGGTAAGGATTGTGAGGCTTTGTCTGACATACTTTGGGCATGTTGCAAGGAAGAACCAGTTCTTGGAGAGGGACATCATGCTTAGAAGAGTGGAGGGACACAGAAAAAGAGTTAGACCCTTGACGAGATGGATTGATTCAGTGACTAGGGTAATGAGGGTAGGTGTGTCAG
>NW_006399783.1:11306231-11333564 GCF_000299155.1 Elephantulus edwardii
TTCCTTTCTTTCCTTTCTTTCCTTCCATTCTTAATTCCCTGGACAGAGTTTTGAGGAGATTTCTGAGACTTGCATCTTCTCTTAAGCTTCATTGAACCCATTACAAATAAGATGCCAAATATCTTTAGTCCAAGGAGGTGCCTCCTTATGAAAGATTATCAGTCAGGACTTTATAGATAGCAAGAGCAGAACCCCAGCCCAAGCTATCTTAAGATAACAAAGGGATATATTGAAAAGAAGGCACAGCTTTAGATACGACTGGATCCAGGTGCCCAGCAATCTCCATCCATACTTTGCATATACTTTCTTTCTGTTTGGCTTCACCTCTAGGTTCACTCCCCTTATAGTTGCATTTGAGCTGTCTAATCTGAGGACTGCCTTTCACTAGCATAGCATTTTAACAAAAAGAGGTGATTAATTTTATAAACATAATACATGTGAATCATTGCATGAAACACAATGTAAACAAAGGGTAGTGTGAAACAATGTATACAGACTTTGTAAGTAAGCAAATCCATATAAAATGAAAAGAAGCTAAAAGTGAGAGGACTTCTATTTGGTAGGGTGTTTTTATATTAACTATTGTGGAGAAGTTCAGGAGAATAAAAAATATAAATAGAAAAAAAAAAAGAAGGATTTCTCTTCTAATGAGATCAAACAGAAATCCTAGCCCTGAATTTCAACGAATAGACTCGGGTTACAGGCCAAACTGACCATGTATCTGCTTCTCAATCTTGGGAGGTACAATCATGTTGTTGCTGTAGAGGAAAACTCTCTAAGAGTAACGTGAATGTTCTTGATGGGAGAAACAAGAAGGACAAAGTGAGAGAGGAAAGAAACCAGCCAATATCTGTTATAGAGAGGGAAGGAATTTAGCTTGCATCCTTTTGCCAATCCCAGAATGTAGTTGTGATTTGCTTCATTTCATATGAGGAAAAATATCAAGTCCAAAGACTCTGGGGACCTTGTCCAACATTACACAGCTTGACAGTGGTAGAATTGGGGTGAGGATTTAGGGACTATTTGCCCCCTCACTGAATCTGTATTCTTGCTAAGACTTTATAGGAGGATGTGAACCCTGAACAAGCACTTGGGGCATAAACAGGAGACATAGATGGCGCCAGGTCAGAGTCCCACGCAGGGGGAATTCCCTTGGTTCCTGAGCTTGTGTGGACCAGCTAGCACAAATCTTGGAACAGGCAGGCTCTCTTGCCTTTCTTCATCTTTCCAAAATTCCTAGCTTTATGTTTTTAAGAGCCTGATAACCTTGCAAGTAATTTTTTTTTGCTTTGATTATATTGAGTTAGGCATAATTTGAATTTGCCATTATTAAGTGTTCTATTTTAAAACATTTTTCTTTGTGAACTCCTTGATTATACTCTTTCTTTGTAGAAGGTCCCTAAGATGCAGGTCATCATATTTCAAAAAAAACCTTGGATTTTCCAAGATTTTTTGAACTTCCTAAGCAGATAAATCACAAATTGCTCCTAAATGTCTGTGTTGGTGCTGTTGTCCCCCCCCTTATGACCCATCTCCAGCCCTCCTCAGTTCTGAAGTATCATTGTGTCTTTGGAAACATACCCATTCTTTCTCCAGCTCCTTTTTGTCCCTGTGTGTCCGTGCTGCATGAAGAAAAACCTCACACACTACATTGCCCTTCAGTTTATGTGTGGAACACTGTCCTACATAGTCTGGTTCCAAATAAAGTCTGTAAGGAGCTCTGTCAATTGTAGAGTAATATACATCAAAGCTAGGGAAGCAGCTTGGTAGGAAGGCAAGAAAGTAGGTAGAAAGCTGCCAGTGAGACGACTCAGACTCCTGGTGACTTATGTATACACAACATAGTGAAACACTACCCAGTCCTGCAGCATCCTCACAATTACTGCCATGTTCAAGTTCATTATTGTGACTATCTACACACGACTCTCATTGAGGGCCTTTGCCCGTACGGACCCTGCACTTAGCCAAGGACAACATCCTCCTCAAGTGATTATACACTCGAGTGGTATGTCCAGAGCAGGCGAATCAGACAATGTTCTATTGTGATCCATAAGGTTTTCATTGACTAATTTTTCAAAGTAGATAATCAAGTCTTTTTTATTTTAGTCTTTCTTAGTCTGAAGTCTCTGCTAAAACCTATACACTCTGGATGTACCTGCTGGTAGTTGAAATACCAGTAGCATAGTATCCAGCATCACAGCCATGCACAAACCACATACCACAGCAGGACCAACTGACAGAGAGGTATGGAATATATGTTACAAAGATTATAATCTTTAAGATAGATTCCCTCTGTTACTTTCTATTTCACTTTCACCAGAATCCCCTAGGTTCCTGCCTCATTAAAACACTGAAAAAAATTATTAGGGGATATTAATCAGTTAAAGTTTAGTTTAAGTATACCAACATACCATTTACAAAATCGTTTTAAAATATTAGAAGGATCTGCTGATATACAAACCCCTTGGAGTTTAACTCCTAAAAGGGAAAAAGAACTTCAAGTTATAGAATAAAGAATTAATGATGCCCAATTAAGTCATATGGGCATGAAAAATCAGTTATATTAATAATTATTCATTCTCTACATTCTCCTTGTTGTTGTTGTTGTTGTTGTTATGTACCATCAAGTCGCTTGCAACTCATAGTGACCCTATGTACAAGAGCTCTAAACTCCGTTCTATCGTGTGCCAACCTCGTTGTCTCAAACACAGTCATTCCTACCACTCCAGTCACAGAATCGATCCATCTCATCGAAGATCTTCCTCTCCTGCGCCATACCTCCACTCTGCCAAACATGATGTCTCTCTCCAAGAACCAGTACCTCCTTGCAACATGCCCAAGGTATGTCAGACTAAGCTTTAGAATCCTTGACTCCAAGGAGCATTCTGGTATTTTATATCAAGAAGAAAAAATATTAGAATGGTTATTTTTGGGAAATAAGTGTAATAAAAAAACAAACTAGTGACTTAATGTTGAAAAAAAAACACCAACATTGAATGGTAAGTTCCATAAAGATAAGCATCACGAACGTTTTCCCACTATGTTCTTAGGCTAAAACGTAGTATTGATATACAGCATATGCTCAACAAAGGTTTTAGAGAGGACTGAAACATAGCCTAGTGGCACAAAGTGTTAAGCATTGAACTGTGAACCCAAAGACTGGTAACTTGAACCCACTAGCCACTCTGTAGGAGAAAGATTTAAGGCAGTTTGTTCTCATAAAGATTTACCTCAGAATCCATTTGGGGCAATTCTAGTCTCTCTTATAGGGTACTCATGCGTCAGAACCTACTTGACAGCAGGGTTTTAGATCAATGAATGAATTAATGAATGAAAGTGAGAAACAGCCTGAATTTCCCAACAGATAGCAAAGATACATTGGAATCAGACACATTGAGTTTCAAATCACAGCTGTGTTGCTTAATCATGTCACCTTGGGTCAATGACTTTGATTGATCTATCTCTGTTTCTATTTTCTCATCTGAAGTGGGGGGGTGGTGCGTGAAATAACGCCTTGCTTCACTGAGAACACTAGAATATTGCCTACATGCTATCAGAACTTTCTTGGGTAAGTACTCATTAAATGCCAACTCTTATCTCCCTTCCCTTTTTAGATCCTACAATATCTACAATACTGAACAGATATTGTATATTTATTAATTGATCGATGAGGACAAATTGAGTTCAGGGGTGTCACTCAGGTTTGAGGGGGAAAAAAAGTATGTCGTGTAAATGAATGAAGAATTCAGAGAGGCATTGAGAAGTGATGGGCTGGTAAGGGGGTTGATAGATTCCTCTGTGTGTCTGTCCATTGCTATAGATAGACACAATATAACAGAAAAGATTTTCAAACTGTTGATTCTAGGTTAAAAAGTTCAAGTTTATAGTTCAACAGATAGCTGACAGTACTTGAAAATTTTAAGGAGGAATATGATGGAAATTCTTTTAGCATGTGTCTTAAAGACACATCTGAAAAGGGAGAGCTGGTGACATGCTGTGTGAAGGCTGTTCTAGTAATCTAGGAAAAATGGAGAAAGGATTAGCAGATCTTCAACAAGCTGCACAGACATCTGAAAGTAAGGAGAGGTAGTTTTGCAGACCTGTTGGATTCATAAATCAAGAAGTATTTTTGGATACAGGATAAAAGGAAAGGACCAAAGATGACCTCAAATCTGTTTTTCTTTTTTACCTTTTAAAATTACCAATGTGAGTTTTTCCATTGCAAAATATTATAACCCTACTACAGGATATAATTAGGAGCCTTGGTTATGCAGTGGCTAAAGCACTCTGCTGCTAACCAGAAAAAGGTCAGTCCTTGGAGCTCACCATGTACTTCTCTGGAGAACCACGTGGAAGCCTACTTTTGTAAAGATTTACAGCCTTGGAAATACTATGGGGCAGTTCCACTCTCCTGAAAGGTCACTATGAGTTAATGTAGAAGATGATATAACTAGAAAATGAAAGTAAAAAAATAATTTATAATCCGATAATTTGAGTACCATTGCATTTTGTGATCCCAAACCTATGACCTGGGAGAGTAAATGACTATGATTAGAAAGTTGGCTGAAAATAAAAAAGATGTTAAAGCAAAATTATTGCTGAAAGTGCTTAATATTAATTTAATACAATTATCACAAGGTAGTTGTGACATCTTGACATTGGGTTGGTATCTCCTAAACTCCTGGGAGATTGTGCAACTTTGTTGTTATTGTTGTGTGCCTTTGAGTTGATTTAGAGCAGAACTGCCCAAGGGGTATTCTAGGTTGAAATATTCATGGGACAGGTCACCAAATCATCTCTGTCTTAGAGTGGTTGGTGGGTTTGAGCCACCAACCTTTCAGTCAATAGTCAAGAGTACTCAAGCATTGTGCAATGAGGATTCCTGTAATGCAACTCTAGACATCAACAATGTTGTATCACCTACCAGCTGATTCCTCTCCACATGTCATGCTTTTAGGGGCTGTTGAGTTGAGCAACATTATGAATATAGCAACATTATGAACAACAGATCGGAACTCTACCCTGTGCAATTTCACAAGCTCTGACACACTCAATCCCATTGCTGCAGTCAGTGTGTATTGACACCTAGTTGAGGATCTTCCTCTCCTTTATCATCCTCCCACCTTTCCAAGTATATTCTCCTTCTCCAACCAATAACCTCTCCTACAACATGCCCAAAATATATGAGACAAAGCTTCATCATCTTTGCTTCCAAGAAGCACTCTGGCTGTACCTTCTCCAAGCCATATGTGTTTGTTCTTTTGGCTATCCATGAGGTTTTCAGGACTCTTCTCCAACACCACTGTTCAAAAGCACTAATTTTTTTCTGTCATCCTAATTCATTGTCCAACTCTTAGATGCCTAGCAAGTGACTAAAAAGACTATGGCCTCAATCAGGCACACATTAGTCCTAATACTAATATCATTGCTCCTCAATAATTTGGAGAGGTGCTGGACTACTGACTTTCCCAGTGCAAGATGTCTCCTGATCTTCTGACTGCTAGTACTAAGTGTATTGATTAGGGATCCAAGTAAGGTGAATTTGTTGTCAGTTTCAGTATTTTCTCCTTCTATCATAACATTGTCTTTCAGTCCAGTGAGGATTTTTGCTTTCTTGGTGTTGAGATGCAATCCTTACTGAAGGCTGTATTCTTTGATCTTTTGCAGCAATCGCTTCAGGTCCTCCTCACTTTCAGAAAGCAAAGTTGTGTCATCTACATAAAGAAGGTTATTGATGAGTCTGCCTCCAAACCTGAAGTCCAGCTTCTCAAGTAATTTGCTCAGCCTACAGATTGAATAGGTATGGAGAGAGGATTCAACCATATAGTAGACAGTTATTTTATTGTTGAGGGGTTTTTGTTTGTTTGTTTTCCTCTGCTCCCCTTCTCTTAACACATCTGGTTTTCATTTTGAGACATTGTCATTGTGTTATTGTGTGCCATCAACTTGAAACCAATTTAGCTGACCCTCTAGGGGCTTTCAGAGGCTGTAAATCACATAAGAGGAGATTGCCCACCTTTCTCATATGGACTAGCTGGTGGGTTAGACCCATTTGCTTTTAGGTTGTCAGGAGAACTCTTCACCACTGAGCCACCAGAACTCATTGCGTGTAGTCTTGGAAATCCGAAATCTTTCTGACATCATGTAGGTCCGACTTGTTAGCTGCTGCACCTTCCAGGTGTCCCTGATATTGCTATACTTCTGTGTCATTATTTGGATATGTTGGACATCCACCTATTGGTTGAATATTCATCTGGTTAACCTCAAAATCAATTGACTTATTGACGAGATAATCAGCACTTGGTCTATTGACCAGTTGTGAGTCCATCTGTCTATTAGTTGGATGGTTAGTCCATTCTCTGGTTGCCAGCGAATTGGTTATCAAGCAGTCCAATGGTTAATTCTTTGTGTGGCTGTTTCACCAGTTTCTCAACCTGTTTCTTGGTCAGTCTCCATCAGCTTGTTGGTCAATCCGCTTTTCAGTCAGTCAGTCAGTCTGTCAGTTGCCAGTGAGTCAGTTGGGCCACACCCCTGATGAGCCCCTCCAGCTGGTGATCTCAGTTCTCACCTGATGGGGGAGGTGGAGGGAGAAGCTCATTTCCTCCCTGGGAAGGGTCTTTGAGCTGCTCAGTAAATCTTTGGAAGCTTTAAATCTACAGTAATTTATGAGGTACCAGAGTGAAAACAGTCTCATTATGATAAATTACTTGCAGCTAATTTGAGCTTATTTCTTTTCTTTCAGAAATTGAGAAAAGAAAATCAGAGCCACTCCTTGGGTGCCCCCTTCCTGCCCCCACTCCTGTTCTCCAGGCCTGCCTTCTCCTCCTCTGGTTGGTTGGGAGATTGGTTTTCGGGAGCATGTGACCTCATCAGCTGTTCTTGTTGCCAACCAGAGCTGCCAAGGCTCATGAAGAGATGAGTCACTCACCTGCAGAGGGGGCTTGTGGGGAGCCAAGGTTCCCAGACCCTGGGCCTTGAATCCTGGGGACTCACGAGCCCAGGACTAACACACTGGTGCAGGCTGTAAGGTCATTTTCAGTCCCTCTCGAGGCCTCTTGAAGATCCAATCAGTCTGCATGGGTGTATTTACCAGAGCGTATTCCAGCACAGGAGGGTTAAAAAAAAAAGCTGTTTTTCTGCGAATTCTCCTCTCTTTCTGGCAGTATGTGAGTGTTGAGGGGGGGGGGGGGGCACAGGCTGTTTAATATTCCGACTATGTTCCTTAGCGCCTGCGAGAGCAGGCAGCATGCTGGGCGCCAGGACACCTGGGTTCCGGGCCGGCCTGCAGCCAAGAGCAGAGGAAGAAGTTGGCTCCTGGCCATCTCCTGCCTTCACTGAGCTATTCTCTTTCCAGGTTTCTTATAACCACTTCCCCTGCTCTCCCTCACCCTCTTTTAGTGCCCAACCTCAGGCCTCTTCCAGTGCCCATCAACTAATCTCCAAGAACTGACCTCGTGCTTGGGTCTGAGGTGCCAATTTCAAGTCCAGTTATAGGCATTTACAGAGTGTTATTGCCATTAAGGTAATCTGCTCTCTCCTTCCAAGCATGTGCTTTCGTTTATTTATTTAACAAGAAGCCCTGGTGGTGCAGTAGCTAAAACACTTGCCACTAACTGGAAGGGCGATGCTTTGAATCTACCAGCAACAGAGTTGGTAGTCTACTTCCATAAAGACTGTTGTTGTTATGTGCCAGCCAGCTGACTACAACTTTTAGAGATCATAAAAAAATAACAGAGCAAAATCTTGCCCTATCATGTTTCATCCTTATGATCTCTACCATGTTCAAGCTGGTTAGTTGCAGTCACTGTAAAGATTAAACCAGAAAGATTACAGCTGAGGAAATCTTATGGGCTAGTCTGCCTTCCAGGGTCACTATGAGTTAGAAACAACACAGTGGCAACAAATTTGGGTTTATTTATATATCAGATGTTTATTGAACACTAACTCAGACATTTGATCTCTGGTAGCCTAATGGGTGTGGAGTTACACTGCCAACCCACAGTTGTTTGTTGTTGTTAAGTGCTGTTGAGTCGCAGGCGACTCATAGCGACCCTATGAACGAGAGTCCTTGCCGGCTTTCTTCCTCTCTCCAGGTTAATAGGGTTTCTGGAGGCAAGCTATTACGGAAGTGGATGCCGCTCCTCCTTCCAAAATCCACAGTTAGGCAACTTAAATCCCCCAGCTACTCTGTGGAAGAAAGAGGGGCAATCTACTCCTATGCAATTTACAGCCTCTGAAAACCCTCTGGAGTGTCAACTCTGAGTCAGTTCCAACTCTATATAACAATTCAGACATTAATAAAACAATCACTTAATAAAAAACTTTATATCGAAGGCAGGGAATTTAAAAATGCGAATTAATATTATTCAACAATTATTTCTTGAATATACAAATGATGATCATTATTCCACTAGACAAAAGGAAACTTGCAAAAAATTATCTAAATATGGTTCTTGTTTTCTGATAGCTGAAATCCTATTAAAATGTAGACATATTATTTTTGTTGTTAAATGCCATCATGACTCATAATGACACTATGAACAAAAGACCTGAACCCTATTCTATAAATACCGTTATTGTTAGGTACCGTTGAGTTGGAACTAACTGAACTGACCCTTCAGCCAGTTTTCAGAGGCTGCAAATCACACAGGAAGAAACTGCACATCTTTCTCCCACAGAGCAGCTGATGGAATTCGATCTCAGGCCTTTGAGCTGGCTGGCAGTGCAGCTCCTTACTATAAAGAAGCCAAAACAACTCCTATACATAAAGTACTAGGAGACAACAAATGAAGCTTTCGAGGTTGATGGTGGCATTCATTAAAGCACGTTGCCCTTATCTTTAATGCTCAAGGGAGTAACAGACGAATATTTGCAATAAAACCCAAGTAAACCTGGAGTAAGAACAATGGGTGGCAATCAGCTCAGAGTCAAGTTATGGAGTCACGCCTTAGGCATGTGGTAATGGGAAGAGCTCAAGCAACAACAATTGCTATTTGCTACTAGGATCACCAATCACTTATACATATCTACAATTTACCTTAAATATAAAGACTGAAATGCTTGCTTCAGAGGGTCAAGGACCAGTATGGATTGAGGCTCAATGTCAAGAAGAAAATGATTCTCACCACTGGACCAATTGGCAGCATAGATGGATGGTGAAGAGATTGAGATTGTTCACCGCTTTAGTCTGCTTGGCTCCTGGTCAACACTCTTGGTACCAGAAGCCAGAAAATTAAAAAAACATATTGCGATGGGAAAGTCTGCTGTTAGGGACCTCTCCAAAGTACCGAAGAGAAATGGTGTCACTCTGGAGACTAAGGTGAGTCTAATACAGGCCATGGTCTTTGCAATCACTTGTTATGCATCAGAGAGTTGGACAATGATTAGGAAACATAGAAGGAGGATTGATGCCTTTGAGCTGTGGTGCTGGAGAAGAGTATTGATGTACCATGGACTGCTAAGAAAACAAATAGATTCATCCTGGAGAGGGTTAAATCAGGCTGCTCCTTGGAGGCAAGGATTCTGGGTATTTGTCTGACATACTTTGGTATGTTGTAAGGAGGGACAGGTCCTTGGAGAGGGATAGCATGCTTGGGAAGGTGGAGGGACTGCGCAGGAGGGGAAGGCCCTCTATGAGGTGGATTGATTCAGTGACTGGGGTAATTGGGATGGGTGTATCGGAGGCAGTGCAATTGGCACAGGATAGAGCAGGGTTTAGGGCTGTTGTACATAGGGTCGCTATGAGTCACAAGCGACTCGGAGGCACATAACAACAACAACATAAAGACTGAGCAAGGAGAAGATGTGAAACTGGGTACTTTTATTAGCCGCTGCTTTGAATCGATGCTACTGGCTACAGTAATCCTGTATCAGAGCTGCCCCAGAGCTTCCAAGGCTGGAAATCTTTATGTCACATAGTTTTCCCTTGTAGTAGCCTTGAGTGGTCAACCTTCTGGTGTTTACTCCTTTGGGACTTTCTATACTGCTCCAGAGCTGGAAGGGCCAAATAAGAGACAATGCCCTGTGTCTAGCAGAACAGTATGGATTTTGGACTCTGAAATCAGAAGGCCTGATTGAATTCAGGTTTCACCACTTGCTAGCTGTGTTCCTGTTTCTTTGTGTCCCAGCTTCTCTGTCTAAGTGAGGGGCATAATAGTTCCTGTGTTGGTGTTACTTTTATCACTGTTACTATTGTAGGGGCAGTGACACATAGCCTTTGGTTCTCAAATGGCCCAACCTAGCCTCTTTTCAGTCAGTCCAATGGTAACAGTGAGGGCAGGGAAGATGAGGCCCCACCCACCCACATTTGGGTGGGAGATACGTTCTGTTCTCTTCTTTGCTCTGCCAGGTTTCTTCAACCCAAAGTGCGTTACTAAATCCAAGGAAAAAGGAGTGGCTGAAGGATTTTCTGGGAGACCATACACACAGATCAGGCCTGCAAACTAGTGCTCAAAGGGCACAGTGACGGGTAGTGTAATGAGGGGAAATGTTCACTGGGAACACTTAACTAAGTAGGGACCACATCCCATGACCACTTTATCGAGCATCTCTTGAGTTTAACTAACAACTCCCTTAGCAGTACAACTTCACCTTAGACCATTCTAGAAATGACAGGCTTGCAGGCTTTCCTCTCAACTGCCTTCCCTGAATCTCATGGCTGGGTATCATAAATTGGAATATTTTGGAAGTAGCCTGAGTGGTTATGATGCACAGGAGGGCTTGGGAACCACTGGCTTGGATCTGTGAGCTCTATGCTCTGAAATAAGAGTTAGTACAAGAATGTAATGCCAGCAGAACAAACTCAAGCATGTGATGAAAAAGCACTGATCCCCTAAGCCCCTGGCTCTAATGGCAGAATCACACACCCCAACATCCAGGATCAATTAACACTAAACAGTGTGGCCAAGCTCATCGTCACGTGACCAGGCTTGGTGGCTTCTGTTCCCTAGAATGCTGTATGCTTTCTCTTCTGTCA
This sequence comes from Elephantulus edwardii, assembly GCF_000299155.1. Lineage (NCBI taxonomy): Eukaryota > Metazoa > Chordata > Mammalia > Macroscelidea > Macroscelididae > Elephantulus > Elephantulus edwardii. The sequence goes on from NW_006399783.1 coordinate 11,317,207, forward strand.
CCGTATGTGCTCTTTCTTCAAGATCCAGTTGATAGTCTGGCTCATGAAGCCCTTTTTAATTGACCCCTTTTTTATTTCCTTAGAGAAGAAAGTGGAAAGTAGATGATAGGTGTCAGGTAAGTGTTAAAAACAGCCCAACTGCGATATTCCACTTCTAAAGAAATGCTAGCTTATGAGTGAAAAATTATGATGAAGATGTTCGTCAGAACAGTTTGTGATCACAAAAAAGCTGAAACAGCTGTTCATCAGCGTGCAAATGGGTAAACAACCTGCTATTTATTTGTACACTTGAGCACTACTTGGCAGTTAAAATCGATACAAGACATCTACACGTCTCAATCAGTAAAATCCTCAAAATTAAAAGAAGCAAGTTGTAAAAGGACTTTTATGGCAAGGCATTATTTTAAAAAATTCTAAAACACACAGAACAATTTTACATAGAATTTTTGGATATGAAATGTCTATAGAAAATGTATTAAATTGGCATGGAAATGACACATGCCATTTTCAACTTCATGATTACTTCTGGGAGAGGAAGAGAGAACAAAATGAGCATAATTTTAGAATAATATTTTAAACAGGTAAGGAAAAATGCCAGCACCTGTGAATCCTCCATGACAGATATATGGCTGCCTGTTACCTTGCGGTCTATACTTTTAAGCATATTTAAAACATTTGTTAATAATAAAAGTGAAGCAAAGTCTAAGAGTCTACATAAAGTAGGAAGGTAAAAAGTTATTTCTGGAAAGTTTGGGATTCAAGTGTGAGTATATTTTGAGCATCTATAAGCAAAAAAGAATAAACCTGTGCATAGCAGAAGTTGTGTCTCCAAAAAAAGTATTCAAGCCATTGATAGTTTCTTCATAGCTGCTTTATGTGCTCTTTCTACTGTCATTTAAAATGCAGACCTGCTGTTTTAGGTCTACAGCTCTGGAAATGGATATAAAAGGGAATTTCACAAATAATATATTTCAGTCATAAGTTATAAGTCAATAATCTCTAATCACTAACACAAGATGTTCACAGAAGATTTAGGGTTGGCAAATAGCCTTTAGTTAGTTGATAAGTATTACTCCTTTCAAACAGATAAATCTAAACTATAAATAGAACTTAAAGTTAGTGATCATCATACATATGGGGGGATCACAAGGTGACACAATTGTTAAGTATTTGGCTACTAATAGAAAGATCATGAAGTCAAATCCACCCAGAGGCACCTTGAAAGCAAAACCTAATGATCTACTCCCTTGGAAAGGTCACAGCCATTGAATAGCCTTGCAGAGCACAGTTCTGATACACATGGGATAGGTACAAGTTAGCACCAACTTGACAGCAAATATATATATCCACATACATTTTTATGATATATACACATATGTGTGTGTATATATGCAAACATATGTATACATAGATATATGAAGTAGAAGTTGTATTACAACTTCTGAGTCCATCAAACATGGTCAAGGGATATTTCACTTTTATGAGGCAGGGAAACTTGATGGGAAACGCACAGTGTCAGACAAAAACAACTCCATATAGTTGGTCAAAACTGGGCACTTGCTCTTTGCTGAGCTTTCAAGTCAGCCCTAACCAGATGGCAGATGTAGCGTTAGGCAGGGATGGCTGAGTTTCAGCTGAATCTCTTAAACTTGCTAGGCTATGCCCCTTGGTGAGTTCCTTAGAAGTTTTGAACTTCATTTCAGCATAAAATGAGGATACTTATATCAATTAACAGCAGTATTGGTGAATTGGTTCGAAGTAACTATTCTCAATCTCCTCCTAAGTTGTGGGCTCTCAGTAGATTTTCTTTTTCCTCTGCCGTCTCCTGGATGCGTGACATCTTGTTCCATCAATCCAGGAAGATGGACAGAGACTTGAATCTCAGAGAAGGACCGGTGCTTGTGCCATGGTGGGTCCCTCCAGTTGTCCATTTTGGTGGGTTTCTGACCAATCTTCCAGGGGTTCTATCAAGGCAGGCATTGGATTTCTGACTCTCACCATTCAAGGGGAGAGAGGACAACTCCCACCCCCATTTGGGAATGTCCAGCCCAGCCCTCCACCCGCTGCCAGGCCTCCTTCTGAGCTTGCGTTAGTGGAGGACACAGCATGCTGGGGCTTGGCTGGGCCAGCTCCACGCTCCATGTGCCCTGGCCCCATACACCATTTGTCGAGCAGCAGAACAGAATTTCCTCATAAATAAACAAGATCTTGGGTTTCACATCGGGGAGGCGATGACAGAAGAGGGCCTGGGGCTCTCGACGTTATCTGCACCCTGGCCCTGCCAACTCCTCGCCGCCTGAAAGTGCCGAGAGGAGAGAGGAAGGAGACCCTGGCCAAGAGCACATTTTTGGGTTGTAGAGTCACTCCTGGCACCTAGCCGCAACTCTTCTCATTTCCCGCGACGTCCCTCACACTGGCCACTGGGGACACTGAAGCTCAGCAACTACTAAAACCTCTGGCCAGCCAACTTGGAACACCTGAACTTTGCTGGTAAAAAGGTGAGTCAGAGAACAACTGGGAGACTGGGGGCTGTCAGGCCTGATGGAAGAGAGGCCTTCTAGCAGCTTCTAGTCAAGATCATCTCTCCTTTCCACAGTGAATTCTGAGCTCAACCTCATTTGACCAAAAATAAGTTTGGTCCATTTTATGCCAAGTTCGGTGTTAGAGAAAACTGAGAACCACCTCACCCCGTCTCTAGAGAGCCTGGCACTGTGTATACATCAGATGCAAAGGCCAGATGATACACAGCCCACCTTCTATCTTTGGAATAGAAGAAATGGACTACTACACAACAGTGAAAAGGAATGAAGCATTGCTCAACACAATGCAACATAGATTAATTACGCACACATTATGTTGAGTGAAAGAAACCAAGCCCAAAGTATATATTGTATGAGTCTGTTTATATAAAATTCAAAACAGATAAAATCAATCTATGATAATCAAAATCAGAGCAATGGTTACCTTGTTTACTTTGGGTGTGGATCAGAAAGGGACCTGAGGAGACTTCTTGATTTCTATTAGAGTTTTGCATCTTGATATGAGGTTGGTTACATAGAGCTGGACACATTAATGATTTCCCCTATCCTAATCCTTTTTTTATACTTCATATAAAATAAACAATACTGAAGTATTATTTAGTAAAATAGTTTCTTAATACTATTACACTTTAAAATTTGTTGTGGAAAATAATGAATTCAAGTTTTGTAAATAAACTAGTACAATAAAAAAACTGCAAAAAATTTTTACTGTATGTATATATATAGTTATGTTTCTCTTTTTGACTGATTCTCTGAAGGAACAAATACAGTGGTATCTATATTATCTCTCTCTCTCCCCTCTACACCCTTCTTTCTCCAAGGGATTTCATTGTGGCTGACATTGAGAAGAGTAGAAATCCCAGAGCCCTTGATTGTGCTCATGTGGAACTGATGCCTGTTGTGTGAGAGGAGCAGGGGAACTCTGGATGATTTGGAATTGGGAGGGAGAATGTCAGGGTTATGTTCTCTCTCCATATCTATTTAATCTATATGCTGAGCAAGTTATTCAAGAAGTTGGACTCTATGAAGAGGAATGTGACATCACTATGAGAGGGAGACTCATTGATAACCTGCGTTATGCAGATGATACAGTCTTGCTTGCTGAAATGAAGAGGACTTGAAGCATTTGTTGTATAAGATCAAAAAATGCAGTCTTCATAATGGATTGCATCTCAATATCAAGAAAACAAAGATCCTTACCACTGGACCAATAGACAGTGTCATGATAGAAAGAGTGGGTATTGAAACTGTCACCAGCTTCATCATGCTTGGGTCCATAATTAACATCCTTGGTACAAGCAGTCATGAAATAAGGAGACACATTGCACAGGGAAAATCTGCAGTTAGGGACCTCTCCAAATTACTGAGGATTAGTGATGTCAGTTTGAGGACTAAAGTGTGGCTGATACAGGCCATGGTCTTTCCCATCATTTGCTATGCATCTGAGACCTGGACAATAAATAAAGATGACAGAAGAAAAATTGACATCTTTGAGCTGTGGTGTTGGAGATGAGCACTGGACATATCACGAATGACCAAGAGAACAAACAGATATGTCTTGGAGAGGGTGCAGCTGGAGTGCCCTTTGGAGGCAAGAATGATGAGGCTTCACCTCACCTACTTTGGGGATGTTGTTAGGAGGGGCTATTCCTTGGAGAAGAACATGATGCTGAGAAGGGTGGAAGGTCAGAGAAGGAGAGAAAGACCCTCAACTAGGTCGAATGACACGGTGACTCCTTCAGTGGGCTCTTGTGTGTCAGGATGTGTGAGGATGGCACAGGATAGAACAGGGTTCAGGCTTTTTGTTCATAGGGCTGCCATGTGTCTGACCTGAAGGCATCTAACTGTCTAAGTAGTCCACAGAGAGATGTGCTGCTAAGCCAAAGACAGTGTCTCTGGTGCCTCAGATCCACTAGTGGCTCCACAAGAAAAAGATGAGTAATCTCCATCTGGGTGATTTTCAGTCTCCAAAAACCTGCTGCAGGGTCAGCTATGAGTAGGTTCTGACTTAATGGTAATGAAGAAGAGAGGATGATCTGTCTGTGTAGAGAGAGATTTGTGAAGAGCAAGCTTTGCCAGAACATTTACACATACCTATTCCTCACTTCTTGACTATTTATCTGACTTCACATTTAAAACAATTTTGAAAAAATTCTCAAGTAGTTTTTCTGATGATCCAAGTGTGCAACCCCATGTAAGGCCGCAGCTGAGCTGAAAGCACCCTTTCGGGGTCATCCCAAACTATGTGCTGGAGGTCCCACAACAACCAGGCTCTCTGAGGAACAGTGGCTGATTTGCTATAGGACACCTCATGTTTGTTCACCACATCTTGGTCCTGCCAGGGGAGGAAACAAGATTAAAAATGACCAAGAGGAGACCATGAAAGAGGGCTGGAAGGTATTGAGGAGGCTGGTGGGGGAGGTAAGAAAAAGCAGAGAGAAGGCAGCTGCATGGGACTGCAGGCCAGGGTGGACAGAAAGCAAGAAGAAGCGTAACAATTTTGCATAATGACGTGGTCTTCGGAATGATGCTTATCAGAGAAAAGTGGTTGTGTGTTGGATGTAGGCCACACCCCCCCCAAGGACTGACTTTTCACCAATTAACTACTTGTTTCTGATCTTAAAAATATAGGGTAATTATATTATGCTTTATTATGGAAAAATAGTCAGTCTGATGTTTGCCAAATCACCTACCTGACATACAACATTACTATTAAGCTGGTCACTTATCAATGCTGTCCATCTCACTAAAACAGACATAATCACTAAATAAAGATACTTTTTAGGGCACATTTACACCTAATAAGATAATACTAACATGTGTATCATTAAAACCACACTAGCCCCATACTGAAGAGCGATAATGTCAGTTTGAAGACTAAGGTGTGCTGACTCAGGCTCTGGTCTTTTCACTTTACTGTGCATCTGAGGGCTAGACAACGAATAAGTATGACAAAGGGTAATTGATGCATTTGAATTGTGATGGTGGAGAAGAGCACTCAATATCCATGGATGGTCCAAAGAACAAATAGGCATACCTGAGAGAAGATGTAACCAGAGTACTCCTTAGGGGTAAGGATGGAAAAGCTTTGTCTCTTATACTTTGGACACATTGCTGGGAGAGGCAATTCCTAGGAAAGGAATATTGTACTTTGAAAGGTGAAGGGTTAGTAAAAGAGTGGAAGACCTCCAATGAGATGGATTGACATGGAAGTTGCAGTGATGGGCTCAAGTGCATCATAGATGATGTGGATGGCACAGGACACGTCAGGGTTCAGATCTGTTCTTCATAGGGTAGGTAGATATGAATCATACTTGACTTGACAGCACCTAACAGTAACAACTACTACTTTATAGATAATGGGATAAGGAAGAAAAGAAAAAAATATTTTATACACATACATGTATAATGAAACAAAGAAACAATAATAACAGTCTTCATTTCTGCAATTGGTCACATAGTTGTAACTGGTATTTAGAGCAAATTTCTCCCACCCATTCTGTATCTCCTTTGGCCTCAGCAAGCACTTCTGTTTGTCATGGTTATTTTCCTGGTGGGATGACCAAACCTTCGTTTTTATTGACGTTTCTAGACCATATAAATCATGTCAGAATTTTGTTAAGAGAACTGTCCGTTAAAATAGACTTTAGTCACAGAGCATGGTATTTCAAAAAGGTGTGCTAAAGGACTTCCTATATAGAAAATATAAACTATACAATCATCTAACTCGATCTTGTGGGTGTATTCAGGGTATTGCACGTAACTAAAACTCAGTTCACTTTCTTCTTAAGTGCACATGGCACATTCTGCAGAATCTGTCATATATTAGAACACAAAGCAAGCCTCATCAAACTAAAAAAACATTGAAATAATATAAAGTATCTTCTCAGATCACAGGGACATAAAACTAAAAACTAACCACATGGGGGTAAATGCTTGCAAAACCCCTATGTGGAAGCTAAATAACTCTCTTCTAGATAACGATTGGGTTATAAAAGAAATAAAGAATTAAATAAAATAATTCCTTGAAACAAATGAAAATGACAATACAACATACCAAAACCTCTGGGATGCAGCAAAGGCAGACCTCAGGGAGCAGCTCATAGCAATAGGCACACACATTAAAAAAGGAAGAAAGAAGCAAAATCAATGATCTTATCCCACTAGGGTGCATCTGATTCAAGCCATGGTCTTTTCGATCATTTGCCATGCATCTGAGAGCTGGACAGTGAGGATGGCAGAAAAAGAATTGATGCCTTTGAGCTGTGGTGTTTGAGAAGAACATTGACCATCCCATGAATGGCCAAGAGAACGAAAAGATATATCTTGGAGAGGGTGCAGCCAGAGTGCCCTTTGGAGGCAAGAATAGTGAGGCTTTGCCTCACCTACTTTGGGCATGTTGTTAGAATGGTCTGTTCCTTGGAAAGAGACATGATATTGGGAAGGATAGAGGGATGGTAAAGGAGAGGAAGGCCCTCAACAAGGTGGATTGACATGGTGACTTTTGCAATGGGTTCTTGTGTGTCAGGAAGTATGAGAAAGGCACAGGATAGAACAGGGTTCAGACCTTTTGTTCATAGAGTAACTGTGCGTCATATTTGACTTAACGGCACCTAATAAAACTAACAACTCAACATCCTCTTCAAATAGAAAAAGAACAACAATCTAATCCTACAGCTTCTAGAAGAAAGGAAATTATAAGCGCAAGAGCTGAAGTCAATGAGATAGAAAACAGAAAAACAACTGTAACCATCAATAAGACAAGGAGGTGTTTTTTTGAACAGGTCAATAAAATTGACAAACTACTGGCAAACTTAGCAAAAAGAAGGGGAAAAAAAAGAGAAGACACAGATAACTCCATTAAGAAATGATAGCGGTGACATCACAACAGAACCAGATGAAATTAAATTGGTAACATTGGATTATTATGAAAAACTATACTTGATAAATTAGAAAACTTAGAGGAAATGGATAAATTCCTCTATACTCATGCCTTCCCCAGATTGACCCAGACAGATGTTGAATGACTGAACAGACCCAACACAAAAAAAGAAATTAACAGGTCATAAAGTATACTAAAAAAAATCCATAAAAAAGTCAATCCATCTAGCTATGGTCAATTGATATTTGACAAGGACACAACATCTGTAAATGGGGAAATGACAACCTCTTCAAGAGATGGTACCGGCAAAACTGGACTTTTACCTTCAGAAAGCTGAAGCAGGCTGCACACCTCTTACCATACACAAAAATCAACTCAAGGTGAATCAGAGATCTGGGGTAAAATAAAAAATCACAAAGATCATAAAAGACAAAGTAGGATCAAGCTTAGAAGGTCTAGCTCACAGCATAAAAAGGCTGACAAATACGCTCATAATTATACAGCCAGGAATGAGATCTAAAGATTCAATCCCTGTATGCATTAAAAATATTTTCCAATAGAGAAAGAAAACCCCACACCCCACAAAATATTTTTTCCAATAGAGTGAAAAGAAAACAAAACATTTTCCAACAGAGTGAAAAGAAAACCTGACTGGGAATAAACACTTGGTAATACCATTTCGGACAAGGGTCTCATAACAAAAGTTTCCAGAATCTGACAGGGCCTCCTTAAGTAAAAGACTGATAACCCAATTAATAGACAAAAAAGACAAGGAAAGACATTTTACAAAGGAAAACATTCAGAGAGCCCACTGACGCATGAAGAAATGTTCAAAGTCATCGGCAATAAGAGAGATGCGAAACAAAACCACAATGAGATACCATCTCACTCCAGTAGCAGTGGCAAAGTTTAACAGAACAGCAAGTAATAAATGTTGGAGAGGATGTGGAGAGATAAGAATTCTTATGCACTGTTGATGGGATTGTAAAACGGTACAACCACTCTGGAAAGCAGTTTGGCATTTCCTCAAAAAGCTGAACATAGAAATTCCATATGACTCAGCTATTCCAGTGCTTGGAATATGTTATCGTTGTTGTTGTTATGTGCCATCGAGTCATCTGTGACCCATAGCAACCCTATGTACAACAGCTCTGAAGCTGGCCCTGTCCTGAGCCATTTTCACTTATTCCGAAACACCAAGCCCTACTGCACCAGTTACTGTATCAATTCATCTCATCCCAGGTCTTCCTCTCCTGTGTTGTTCCTCTATCCTTTCGATCATGATGTCTTTCTCCCAGGACCAGTTCCTCCTGGCTATGCGATCAAAATATGTTGTTGTTATGTGCTGTTGAGTCACTTGTGACTCATAGCAACCCCACGTACAAGAGCCTTAAACTCTGCTCTATCCTGTACCAACCTCACTGTCTCTGACACCCCCACCCCCATTACCCTAGTTACTGAATCCATCTATGTCATTGAGGGTCTACCCCTCCTGTGCTGTCCCTCCTTCCTACCAAACATGATGTCCCTCTCCAAGAACCAGTCCCTCTTTGCAACATGTCCAAAGTGTGTCAAGCGAAGCCTCAAAATCCTTGCCTCCAAGGAGCAGCCTGCTCTCACCTTTTCCAGGACGAACCTGTTTGTTCTCCTAGCAGTTCATGGTGTATTCAATACTCTTCTCCAGCACCACAGCTCAAAGGCATCAATTCTTTTTCTGTCATCTCTAGTCATTGTCCAGTTCTCTGATGCATAGCAAGCAATTGAGAAGACTATGGCCTGGATCAGGCGAACTGTAGTCTCCAGGCTGACATTGTTGCTTTTCCTACTCTGGAGGGGTCCCTGACAGTTGACTTTCCCAGTGCAATTCATCTCTTAATTTCCTGGTTGTTGGTACCAAGAGTGTTGATTATGGAGTCAAGTAAACTGAAGCTATTAACAATCTCAATCTCTTCACCAACCATACTGATGCTGTCGGTTGGCCCAGTGGTGAGAATCTTTGCTTTCTTGTTGTTGAGCTTCAATCCATACTGAAGGCTGCAGTTCTTGACCTTCTGCAGCAAGCACTTCAGATCCTCCTCAGTTCCAGCAAGCAGGGTTATGTCATCTGCATAATGCAGGTTGTTGATGAATCTTCCTCCAATCCTGATACCACATTCCTCCTCATACAGCCCAGTGTTCTGGATGATCTGTTCTGCACAAAAATTAGAAATGAGACACAAATGGACATTTGAACACCAATGTTCATAGCAGGGTTAGTCATCCTTGCAAGATCATGGAAACAGCCCAAATGTCCAACCACAATCAAATGATTTGAGAAATTGTAGTACGTTCATGTGATGGAATACTACCCAGCTTGCAAGAGCAATGATTTCAAAAGAGCAGTATGCTAGGTGAACTAAATCAGTTACAGAAGGATACAAACTGTCTAAGATCATGACTGTAGAAATATAAAACTAACTAGTAAAATGGGTATGAGAACCCAAGTGTGAGAGTAGGAGCAGAGAGGTAATTACTGGGGGAGGGGGTGGTGGTTAACATAGGGTTGCACAATTTGATGGGTAGAGGGAGAGGTGGGCAAAGGAAATAGAAATATCTGGTATGAAAAACAATGTATATAAACTTTGTAAGCAAACCAATATAAAATAATTTTTTTTTAGAAAAAGGACACCCTGTGTAGCAGACATATTTTACTCTGTTTTACTTCTATTATGTGATATTTATCCAATATCTCTGTGGAAATGAGGATCAGTTAACTTTAACCAACATAGCAACATTCTTCTGTGCCTGCTGATTCAGAGTCATGAGGGTTCTTAAGTGGCTGGGTTCCCTTCCTTACTGCTCGTCCAATGAAATCAAGATTATGTCTGGTGGGAGGATTCCACCTTTGGAACTAAGACCTCTAGGCCTTCAAATCATGGGGTCACAGGGACAAACCACAGATATTTTTCTAGTGAGTCAGTCATAAGTGGTGTTGGCACAGGATAGAGCAGGCATCAGAGCTATTGTACACAGGGTCTCTATAAGTCCCAAGTGACTTGACGGCACATAACAACAACAACAACAACAACAGTTCCTAGATCTATAAATCTTGGCTATAGAAGAAACAGCACCATATACTGGATGGTAGTTTAGAGTATGTACAGACTTTTAAAGAAAATTGGCCCAGTTTTAGGTATTGCCACCTAATTGGTGATGTAATTTTGTCTTTAGTAAGTCATTCCATCATCCTTTCAAACCAGCTCCTTCAGGATGATAAGGAACACGGTAAAACCAGTCAATGCCCTGAGCATAGGCCCATTGCTGCACTTCGTTTGCTATGAAGTATCTGGATCTGATTTGATGCTCTGTGAAGTACCATGACAATAGATAAGGCATTCTATAAGTTCATAGATAGTAGTTTTAGCAGAAGGCCAAAAATACTGAATGTAAGTAAGGCAAATCTACATGCATACTCTGTTGTTGTTGTTGTTAAGTGCCATCAAGTCGCAGGCGACTCATAGCGACCCTATGAAGGAGAGTCCTCGACGCTTGGGTGTCTCTCATCCTCTCTCCAGGTTCATAGGGTTTCCGGAGGCAAGCTATTGTAGAAGTGGATGCCACTCCTCCTTCCAAGCTCGTTTTAATTGCGGAGCTCCACCCCACTCTCTGTCTGCATTGGGTAACCAGCCGTTCACGCAGTTGACACATCAGTGTCACAGTGTTCAGCCTCACAGCAACCACAAGTAACCGCTGTACGGAAACTTGTACACCAGGGCTATACGACCTAGAGAAATGTCTGAACAAAAACAATGAAAGACAGGCCTGAGGGCCGCAGATTAAAAGTCACCCACCTTCAGCTTGGTAGCATCGCCTTCTGTCCACTGGGCCAGCTGATCTCTCTCTCCATGTTGATGTTATTGCAGCTAACCCTCCAGTGGGTTTTCAGAGGCTGTAATTCTCACAAGAGGAGATTACTCATCTTTCTTCCATGGAGCAGCTAGTGGTTTCGTTTCTTAATTCATGCTTCAGCAAACAAAATAAACTATCAGATCCTTTTCTAACTTCTAAAAAAAAGAAAACATCAAATGAAGACTCTATGCTAATATGGTATGTGGACCTATATCATTAACATCATATTGATTCAATTTTATGTTCCTTATATCATTATCATATACTTTTAAAAAAATAAGTACAAGTTTATTAAAATCAATTTGACTATTTTTCTCATTTGTATTCTTTCTCTTTTTAATGTTTTATTGGTTTTCATACAATCATTCATATACATTGTGTTTCATGCATGTACATTGAGTTTTATAGAATTATTAATGTATATTGTATTTTATATAATTAATAGCAGCTTTAGTTTGCTTGGCTCCACAATCAACACTCTTGGTACCATCAGCCAGGAAGTTAGAAGACAAACTGCATTGGGAAAGTCTGCTGTCAGAGACTTCTATAAAGTACTTAAGAGCAATGATATCAGTCCGGAGACTAAGGTGCATCTGATCCAGGCCATCGACTTTGCAATTACTTGGTAAGTATCAGAAAGCTAGATAATTAGTAGGGATAATAGAAGAAGAATTGATGTTTTTGAACTGTGGTGTTAGAGGAGAGAGTTGAATATACATACCATGGACTTCAAGGAGAACAAACAGGTTCATCCTAGAGAGGGTGAGACCAAGTTGCTCCATGGAGGCAACGATTCTGAAGCTTATTCTGACATATTTTGGACATGTTACAAGGCAGAACCAGTCCTTGGAGAGCAATGTCATGCTTGGGAGGGTTGAAGGACAGAGCAAGAGAGGTAGACCCTCAGTGAGATGGATTGATTCAGGGACTGAGTGGTAGGTGTGTCAGAGACAATATTGGCACATGATAGAGCAGTGTTTAGGGCTGTTGTACACAGGGTCACTAAGAGTAGCAGGCAACTCAAAGGCATATAATAACAATGGCAAGCCTATTATCACTCTGTCTTTTCAAGTCCCCATTGAATCTTTCCTATTCCTTCACCTCCTCATCTGTCTACAAACCTCTGCTATCCTAGTGATCTTCTCTCTCCCCTTTTTTACGTCCTTTCCCCTTCATCTTTTGAACATTTATCACATCTTGTTCAATTATACGTCTATATTTACAATAATGGTATAATGTAGTTTTATCCTTATGAAATTAAATTTATTTATTTTTTTGGCTGAGTACAGAATACTTTATTGATGGTACATGAAAAGATGGGCTCTCTAAGCCCCTCCCCTTTCTCAGGAAGACTGGGTAGAAACTATGTCATGGATGTGAGATTCTCAGAGTGTGTGTGGATTAATTAAGTTGGGGCAAGGACACCCAGCAACTGAGGTTCCTCTCTCTCTCTTCTAGATGTGAACATCAGGTCGACCACCAAGTTCAAATTCATACTAGCCAAATTCATTATCATACTAGGAAATGAGTTTGACAAAGTGGTCATTCAGGGCAATGCCAGCCCCAGCATCAAAGGTGGAAGAGTGAGTGTCACTATTAAAGTCACAGGAGACAACCTGGTCTTCACTATATCCCAGGATGCCTTTCAAGGGCCCTTCTGATGCCTACTTTACTACTTTCTTGATGCCTTCATATTTGGCAGCTTTCTCCAGACAACAGGTCAGATCCAAGACTGACACAGTGGGGATGGAGACAATGGAAAGCTGGGCCAGTAAGTTTCCCATTCAGCTCAGGGAATACCTTGCCCATGGCCTTGGCAGCACCAGTAGATGCAGCATGATATTCTGGGTAGCTCCATGGTGATCCTGCCACAGCTTTTCAGAGGGGCCATTCACTGGCCATGCCAGTCTTCTGTCCGGCAGTTATGGCATGGACTGTGGTCATGAGTTCCTCTATGATGCCTAAGTTGTCATGGATGACCTTGGCCAGGGGAGCCAAGCAGTTGGTGGTGCAGGAGTCATTGCTAACATTTTTGAGAGAGTTGTCATACTACTCATGGTTCATGCCCATCACAAATATGAGGGCTTCAGCAGAAGGAGCAGAGATGATTATCTGTTTGGCATCACCCTTGAAGTGAGTCCCAGCTTTCTTCAAGGTTGTAAAGACATCAGTGGACCCCACAAAATACTCAGCACCTGCTTCACCCAACTTGACATTGATGGGGGGGAGGTCTCACTCCTGGAAGATAGTGATGGCTTTTTAATTGATAACCAGCTTCTCATTCTCAACCTTGACAGTACCATTGAACTTACCATGGGCGGAATCATACTGCAACATATTGACCATGTAGTTGAGAGCAATGAAGGAGTCACTGATGGCAACAACATCCACTTTGCCAGAGTTAAAAGCAGCCCTGGTGACCGGGCATCCAGTGTGGCCAAATTAGTTTATTCTGACCTTTACCATCATGTTTCAGTGATGAGGCTGAGGCTGCACAAGAAGAGAGCAGAATCTGTCGTTCAACAAGGAGCAGAGAGACGAGACTGAGTTAAGCTCTCTAGACTCTTGCATGTTATATAGTATTTTATGAAATCGTTACTCTCTAGTGCTGCATAGTATTCAGTTGTGTGAGTGTACCACAATTTTTCAATCCATTTGTTGAATGGTATTTGGGCTGTTTCCATTTACTTGCTATTGTGAATGATGCTGTTATGAACATAGGTATACATATATCTGTTTCTGTCCGGTATATTCCTAGCAGTGCAATAGTTGAGTTATGTGAGATTTATGTGTTCTGCTTTTATAAGAAACACCAAACTGACTTCCAGAGTGGTTGTACAATTTTGCAATTCCATGAGCAGTTAATGAGAGTTCCATTCTTTGTGCATCTTCTCCAACATTTATTGCTCACTGTCCTGTTAAACTTTGCTACTGATCCTAGGATTAGATGAGATCTCATTATGGTTTTGATTTACATTTCTCTGATTGCCAATGATTTTGAACATTTCTTCATATATCTATTTGCCATCCAAATATTTTCCTTTGTGAAGAGTCTTCTCATGTCCATTTTGTAATTGTTAAGCTTTTTTCTTTTGGAGGTTCTGGAGTATTCTGTAAACTTCTGTTATGAGACTCTTGTCTGAAATGTCATTGCCAGAAGGTTTTTCCCCCCAGATGGTGAGCTTTCTTTTAGTGTTATTGGTAAATGTTTTGATGGACCTTTTAGAAGATCCCATTCTTTAATTTAATACTCTCCTACTTTTGCATTTCTGGTCATAATTTGTAAGCCTGTTTATGTCATAGGCTAGGGCCCACTTTACCTCTTACGATCTTTATGGCTTTCGGTTTTAACCCGAGGTCTCTGATCCACCCTGAGTTGATTTTTTTGTATAATGTGAGATGTGGGTCCTGTTTCAATTTTTTCAGATGGATATCCAGTTTTGTCAGTACCATTTGTTGAAGAGGCTATCCTTTCCCTTTTTTTGTAGTTTTTGTTTTCTTGCAAATAACAATTGAATGTAAGTAGAAGTGTTGATTTCTGGGGTTTCCATTCTATTCCACTGGCCGATGTGGCTGTCATTATACCAATGCCATGCTGTTTTGCATACTACAGCTATGTAATATGCTTTGATAGCAGGGAGTGCTATGTCTCCCACTTAATTTTTATTTTCTGGAAGAGCTTTGCTTATTTGGGATATCTTTCCTTTTCAAATAAAACTACAAAATTGCTTTTTCTATTTATGAAAAAATTAATTTGATATCTATATTGGGATTTCATTGAACATATAGATTGTTCTTTGTAGGATTGTCATTTTCATGATGTTGAGTCTTCCTAATCATGAACAGGGAATATTTTGCCAATTTATTTAGGTCTCTTATTGTTTAGTTTACCTTATAAAGGTCCTTTGTGTCTATAGTTAGGTTTATTCTGAAGTATTTAATCTTGCAGTACTCTATTGTGGATGGTATTTGGGGTATCAGGACCTTTGAAAATTGGCTTTTATAGTCATTACGTTAGGCCCCCATTGGGGGCATGGTCTACAGCTACCTTAACTGTGGACATATGGCGTTGCAAATCATCAATAGCTTTGGGATCAATATAAGAGAACACTTTCCACAGTGAGAGACCTTGGTGGAGGGACTGTGAAGACACTGTGAGAGACAGTGGTGGAGAGAAGGTGAAGAGACAGCACTGCTGTGAATATACTGTGAGAGACTTACAAGAGACTGTGGCAAGGTGTAACCAGAGGAACCATGGAGACGGAGCCACAGTTATAAGTTTTACTTGCCTGATGATTGGAGAAAAAGCTGACTTGCAGTTGCTCTGAGATAAAGTTTGCTGTATGATCAAGGAAACCAGAGGTCCATTTGTGCTGCTGAACTGAATCTAAACTTTCACTAATTGAGGAATTGTCTCTTGTTATCCTGGCTTGGGATTTCTGAACTAAACCTAGATTTGCATTGTGTGATAGTCCTTGCCTCTCCCACTTCCCAACCTTTTTTGCTAATAAGCCCCACAATTGTGAGTAAAGCCTATGAGCTAAGCTGCAAGACCATTAGGCCCAGTGATTTGTAGAAATAGGTGCAGGAGCATGTGAGGTGCCACATCTGACCATGTATCTATTTATATGGTACTATAGATATTATTGATGGGGGGAAAGTCCCCCTTATGAAGTGTGTAGAAGTCAGACCTGGCTACTCTGGTGTTGCATCTCCTCCTTTTGCATTATTACTTTCTTAGGTTCCTTTTCCTTGCCTTCTTTGTTGTTGTTATGTGCCATCGAGTCGCTTGCAACTCATACAACCCTATGTACAACAGCCCTAAACTCTGCTCTGTCTTGTGACAATTGCACTGTCTCCGATACACCCATCCAGATTACCCCAGTCACTGAATCAATCCACCTCATAGAGGGCCTTCCCCTTCTGCGCTGTCACTCCACCCTAGTAAGCGTGATGTCCCTCTCCCAGGACTGGTCCCTCCTTACATGTCCAAAGTATGTTATACGGAGCCTCAGAATCCTTGCCTCCAAGGAGCGACCCAGATTGAC
>NW_006399783.1:11337428-11340695 GCF_000299155.1 Elephantulus edwardii
ATCAATTATCCTTCAAATCATACTGACTTTCGTATATTTATCTTTTATCCTGCCACCCTACTAAATTGGACTACAAGGTCTAGCAGGCTATTTATTGAGTCTTTGTGGTTTTCTTTGTCCATTATCACATTGTCTGTATTTACAACAGTTTTACCACCTCTTTGTCAATTTGGATGTCTCTTATTTCCTTCACTTTTCTTATTGCCCTAGCAAGTACTTCCAATACAATACTGAATAAAAATGGTAATAGTGGACATCCTTGCCTGGTCCTTGTTTGCAAGGGGAATACCTTTACTATTCCTTCATTGAGAATGATGTTGGCTCTCGGTTTTGAGTATACACTTTTTAATATGTTGAGGATGTTCTCTTCTATTCCTATTCTGTTGAATGTTTTAATCAAAAGAGGCGATGGATTTTGCCAAAGCCCTTTTCTGCATCAAGTGATAAGATCATGTGGTTTTTGTTCTTTTCTTTGATAATTTGATGAATTACATTGGCTGTTTTTGTTGTTTTGTTTGTTTGTTTTTTATAGGTTTTTTTTTTTTTAAACTCTGTCTCACATGCTTTGGGTATGTGGCCAGGAGGGACCAACCCTTGGAGAAGGACATTATGCTCAGAAAGTTGGAAGGACGGTGCAGGAGAGAAAGACAGGATAAGATGGATTGATACAGTAACTGGGGCAATGGATGTAGGTGTGTCAGAGTTGGTGAGAGTAGGCTTCAGAGCTGTTTTATATAGGGAGACAGCACATAACAGCAACATATATAAGGTATATTTTATAGTCTATATATCTTTTAAATTATCTATCTATCTATCTATCATCTTTAATTGGCCAGGATTTTATTAAGATTATTTGGCTATATTCAAGAGAGATCTTTGTCAGTTTTGTTCTTTAGAAATATCTTTGCCTAGTTTTGATATTAGGGTTATGCTTACATCATATAATTATTCTGGGAGTGCTCCTTCTTTTTTCTATTTTTAAAAATAATTTATCTTGATAGTAATGATAGTTCATCTTTGAGTGTTTTGTAGAATTCAACCGTGAAGCAATCTGATTGTGGGGGAGTCTTTTTTTATATTGGTTTGCTTACAAAGTTCATATACATTGTGTTTCACACTATTCTTAATTTACATTGTGTTTTATACAATAATTCCCATACATTTTGTTTTATAAATTAATCACTATTGGTCTTTGCCTATCATTATCCTATCTTTTCAGGTCCTTACTGAATCTTTCCCATTTCCATTATCCCTCCCTGCACCCAACAAACTGTGCATCCCTGTGGTTTTGCCCCTACCCATCTTCAACCTTCTGCCCCCACCTCTTCCTTCTTTGGGTTCTCATATATGTTTTACTAGCTATCTTTCTATTTTTACAATAAAGGTTTAGGTAATATTTGTCCTTATGAGACTGAGTTAGTTCACTTAGTATAATGCTCTTCAGTCTCTGGGAGAGTCTTTTTATGACCTGCTTGATTTCTTCTTCTGTGATGGGTCTGTTCAAATATTCTGCTTTTGTCTGTGCCAATTTGGGTATGGCGTGAATTTCTAGGAATTTATCTATTTCATCTAGGTTTTCAAATTAGTCAGAGTATCGCCATCTATGATTTTTCATTTTTATTGTCTTAATTAAAAGCTGGTTCACACCAGCAGATACTGAAGGAAGCAAAAAACTGTTCCATAAGCAAAATAGAGAGAAAACCGTTTTCCTACAAGTGTCATATTAGCAATATGCCCAAAGTTTGTGAGATGAAGCTTTAACATCTTTGCCTTCAAGAAGAGCTTTGGTTGTACCTTTTCCAAAGTATATGTTCTTCTGACAGTCCGTGGGATCTCTAGCACTTTAACACCACAGTTCAAAGAACCTATTTTTCTACTGTCTTCCTTAGTCATTGTCCAGCTTCAGATGCATAGCAAGTGTCATCCTTGTGCAGAAGCATGCCAGTCTTCTCTGTATTGTTCCAGTTTTAGTATATGTGCTACCAAAGTGAGCATGATGCATAGTAATTGACTGAAATGCCTATGGCCTGGATCAGGTCTACATCTATTCTAAAACTGACATCCTTGCTTTTCTGCGTTTTGGAAAGGACCCTGACAGCGGACTTGCCCAATGCTGTATGTTTTCTGATCTCTTGACTGCTGGTACCAAATGTATTGATTGTGGATCCAAGTAGATGAAGTTGTTGACAGTCTCAATCCTTTCTTCATCCATTATGATGTTGCCAATCAGTCCAGTGGTAAAAATTTTTGTTTTCTCGACATTGAGATGTAATCCTTACTGAAGACTGCAGTGTTTGACCTTCTGCATCAAGTCCTTCAAGTTCTCCACAATTTCAGCAAACAAGATTGTGACTTCTGCATAATGAAAGTTACTTATGAGGCTTCCTCCAATCTCGATGCCACACTTGACTGTGTGAATGCTAACAAACTATGGGTAACATTGAGAAGAATGGGAGTTCTAGAGCACTTAATTATGCTTATATGAAATCTATACCTAGACCAAGAAACTGTTGTCTGAACAGAGTAAGAAAATACTTGATGGATTTATTCATAATATATACTAATATTTCTCATTCCCCAAAAAGATGATCCAAAAGAATGTGAAAATTATCTAACAATATCATTAACATTACATGAAAGCAAAGTACTGCTAAGGATCATTTAAAAATGGCTAGAACAGTACATAGACAGAGAACTACAAGACATTCAAGCTGAAAGTAGAAAAGGCAGTAGCACCAGGGTTATCATCATTGTTGATGTGAGATGGGTCCTGGCTGAAAGCAAAGAATCAGAAGAATGTCTATTTGTGCTTTATTGACTATGCAAAGGTGTTTGACTTTGTGGATCATAACAAATCATGGCTATTTTTGAGAAGAATGGGAATTCCAGAATAATTGATTGTACCTCTGAGAAGCCTGTACCTAGACTAGGGAGCTATTTTGTGAATAGAACAAAGGAATAATGCATGGTTTAAAATTAGGAAAGGTGTTCATCAGGATTGCATTCTTTCTCCATACCTATCCAACCTATATGCTGAACAAATTATTTGAAAAGCTGGACTTTATGAAGAAAAATGTGGCAATAGGTTTGAAGGAAGACTCATCAATAAGCTTAGTTATGCAAATGGCACAACCTTGCTTGTTGAAAGTGAGGAAGACTTGACACACTTACTGCAGAAGAGCAAAGACTGCAGCTTCCAATATGGATTGCATTTTGACATCAAGAAAACAAAAATTCTTGCCCTTGAACTGATAGGCAGCATCATTA
>NW_006399783.1:11342104-11356025 GCF_000299155.1 Elephantulus edwardii
ACATGGACTTTACCTGATGGACTACACAGGAAGACTATTGTCTGCATTCTGTAAAAAAAAAATGTTGGAGAAGCTCAATATCAACTGTCTAAATGAGGCCAGGGTCTGATTATGGAACAAACCAATAAGTACTCACAGGCAAATTCAATTGAAGTTGAAGAAAATGAAAAAAGTCTACAAGAACCAAAATATGACCTTGAGTGCATTACAACTGAATTTATAAACCATCTTAACAGTGCATTTGATTCAATGAACACTAATGACAGAAGTCCAGGTGAGTTGTGGAATGACATCAAGGACATCATTAATGAGGTCACTAGAAATACAGGGAAGAGAGAAAAGACCAAAATGAAGGTCAGAAGAGACTCTGAAACCTGCACTGGAACAAAAGGAAGCCAAAACAAGGGGAAAGAATGCTGAGGTAAGAGAGGTGAACAGAAGATTTCAAAGGTCAGCTTAAGAAGACAAAGCAACATATTGTAATGACATGTGCAAGGTGCTAGAGTTATAAAACCAAAAGGGAAAACATGCTTGGCTTTTCTCAAGTTGAAAGAACAGAACAACAAATACAAGTCTTGAGTTGCAAGACTAAAGGAGTCTATGCACCAATTCTTAAATGATTCAAAAAGCATCAAAAGAAGATGAAAGGAATACACAAAATTACTGTACTGCAAAGAATTGATCAACACTAAATCATTTTAGAAAATAGCATATGATTAAAGTAAAAGTTAATGAAGAAAGAAGTTCAAACTGCACTGAAGGTATTGGCAACAACAACAACAACAACAAAACCCCAAAAACACAAAACAAACCAAAAACACAAACACAATGAACTGATGGACCAGGAAATAAATGCTACCCTGAATGCGCTCTCCAGTCTCTGGCAACAAATACGACAGCTACCCAGTCAAGTAATTGGAGGAGATTCATATTTGTTTTCATTCCCGTAAAACGTGAGCCAACAGGATATGAAATTATTAAACAGTATCATTAATAGCACATGCAAGTAAAATCTTGTTGAAGATTATTTAAAAATATATTGGAAAAATGCTATTGGCAATATATTGAAGACCCAGAAAGCATCAAAAGAAGATGGAGGAATACACAGAATCACATTACCACAAAAAACTGATGGACACTGAAAAATTTCAGGAAGTACCATATGAACAGGAGGCAATACTTTAAAGTAGGTAAAAGAAAAACAAAGATAATTATTTTAGCCCAATTTAGCTCTAATTTAGTTTGGCTCAAAAATAGCCATTCTTAAGAACATTTACAACCTTCCAAACATTTGGTTAGAGAAACTTTTTTCACAAAGAAAATACTAAAGGAATCTTGTCATCCTGAGTAAGAAGTTATAGTGGAAAGAGAAAAAAATATGGTTATATTAATAGACTACGTTTTACTTCATAAGCTAATAGATTAACTTGGATGACTAAAATAAAAATTATATCACCATCTGAAAAACAAAATGGTAGAAACCATACATCAACGGTGAACTGCCAGAAATTCAAGCTGAATTCAGAAGACATCATGGCACAAGGGATACCATTGCTCACACCAGGTGCATCTTGGCTTGAAAGCAGAGAATACCAGAAAGATGTCTACTAGTGCTTTCTTCATTGTGCAAAGGCATTTGACTGTGTGGATCATTAAAAATAATGGCAAACATTGAGAAAAATGGGAACCCTGGAACGCTTAATCTGTGCTCATGCAAAATGAAGACGTGGTTGACATGGCAGAATAAGGGGACAGAAAAAATGCGCATAGTTTTCTCCATACCTATTCATTTTCTCCATACCTATTCAATTTGTATGCTGTTTAAGCCATTTGAGAAGATGGATTATATGAATAAGAAGTGGACTATATAAATACGAATCAAGATTGAAAGAAGACTCCTCAACAACCTACTTTAAGTAGATGGCACAACCTTGATTGCAGAAAAGGGAGAAGACTTGAAGCACTTACTGCAGAAGAGCAAAAACTACAGCTTTCAATATTAGTTACATCTCAAAATTAAAAAGACAAAAATCTTTACTACTAGGCTAGTAGGCAACATCATGAGATGGAGAAAAGATTGAAGCTGTCAATCTTTGTTGGATCTTCAACCAATACCCATAGTAGCAGCAGTCAAGAAATCAAAAGACATGATACATTGGAAAGTCTGCTGCCAACGCCCCCTCTAAGATGCTAAAGAGCAACAATGTCAGTTTAAAGACTAAGGTGTGCCAGGTCAGAAGATACAAAATATAGTCTTCTCAATTTCTTCCAGAATTTTCATGTCAGAGAATAGCAAGTTAGATACAGGATCCAGAGACAGTGTCTTTTACCAGATATCTATATATAGGTTTTTCTCTGTGAAAAGTATGTCCCTATGAAGCTTACCATAAGCTGAAATAAAGTAGAATAAAAAAGTAATTATCATTAATTTATGTGGGGAAAAATTGAGCACTCTCAGTCTCCAAAAATAACCTATTATGCTAAATAACACAATCCCTGACTTGATGCTGAGGAATTTAGAGCAGCCATTCCCCTGCTTAGAATATGAGCTGCTTCTTTAATGGCTTGATGCAAATCAAACACTAATGCTAGTTTCACCTTTCCCCCTTTACCTGTTAGAGTGAACATTCCTTTTAGATTGCTTTTGCTTAAAAACAACACAAAAAACCTAGTAGGTATTAATGTAAGTCTTTTGTAAAAGTGAACTGGCATAAAATGACCTTTTTAAAAAAAATAAAATTTTATTTCAATTATGATTTTAATGAACATTTACAGAGATGCTAGATTTTTGTTCATTCATCCATTGTTGCACACTAAGAATTTTCAAAAAGCAGAAGATGCCTGTGTGTTTGATGTAGGCTACAACAAAACAGCTTCAATTGTTTGACTGTCAACTATTCACAGCAGATCACAAAACAGAGGATTACCTTCTCTCTCCCCCTTTATTGGTTCGCTTACAAAGTTTGTATATACTGTGTTTCACACTATTCTTCATTCACATTGTGTTTCATACAACCATTCTCATGCATTGTGCTTTTTAAAATGACTCACCATTGGACCTTGCTTGCCCATCATTACCTTTTGGTCTACCAGGCCACTCACAGTCTGGCTAAATGGGCTAAACTGGCTGAAATGACATACAATAACATTAAAAATCACAACATGTTAAGGGACCTGAGTTGTGCAAGGAATTTGCTCTTCGTTGCTAACCTTAAGTTTGGTCATTCAAACTCACCAAACTTCTCTGTGGAAGGAACTCCTAATAACTATTTCCATAAAAATCACCAGAGAGTAAACCGTGTAGGTTCTCCTGTACTCTGTAACACCTGGCATTGCCACATGAGTTGGGATTGGCAGCACTGAGCACATATGTTACACCTCAGTGAAAAGTAAAACTTAATGATCCTGAAAAATCAAAACAAATCAGATCATCTCATTCTTGGGTTAAAACATTGCAATAGCTGCTCATCCTCTAGAAGATAAAATACAAACTCCTCATTAAAATTTACAAGACTCTCCCTGATCTGATCCCTCCTGCCTCCTGAATCTCTCTATAGCAATGCTTCCTCTTATTCATTGCCTGCCTCTTGAACTTACAAAGCAAGCTCCAGTGGAGAGCTTTTTAGTACTTGCCAGAGATGTCTTCTCTGCTCTAGTTTCTGGAGCATCTTATGTCTTCGCATTCAGGTCTCAACTCAAACATCACCACCTCAGACAGACCTCAATCACCTATTTGAAATGACCCTTATTCCCAGTTGCTTTGATTACATTATCTTGTTTTATGGTAACCCTAGTGCTTACCATCGTTTAAGGTGACCTCACTTATGTATTCACTAGACTATAGCCAGCTCAACTCAACTTGGACATAAGCCCCTCAAGAGCTTATTGTATATATGTTGTATTATATAAAAAGATGCTATGTGGTTATTTATCAGGCCTTTTTTGAGGGTGTCTCTGGGTAGATTTGAACCTTCAAGCTTTTAGTTAGAAATCAAGTATGCTGTTTACTTTATCCAGGGGCTTTATAAAGCAGCCTCTTACTCAGTCTAGGCTCCTGAGGGCCTGCATGAAGGAAAGGAGGTGCAGTGGACATTTGGGAGGTGTCTTTCCAGCATCCAGCTTTCACTCCTCATTTAATCTGTGGTTCCACCTCTCTCCAGCTGTCAGTTTGTGTGGTCTGGATGGAGTTTCTGGAGAAGACTTTTGCTTGTTTCTGTTGGACTTGAGTTTGAATAGACAGAAGGGTAAAACTACCACTGTTACCAGCATTACCACCGTGTGACAGAGAAAGAACAAGAGATGCAGAGTATCTAGGTAGACTGGATCAAGCTGCATCTGAAGCCAGAACTGTACCTGGACTTTACAGTTTCTTATAACATAAGATTCTCTTGTTCTAAAGCTAGTTTGGCATATCTTCTCCAGCTTGCGAAGAAATAAGTCTTGTGCTGAGCCCTATACTGGCTGCAGGGGGGATAGGAGACAATGCCTTCCTGTCTCCAGGGAGCAATGGACAGTGTCTATGTGTGTGATGAAAATAAGATCACAAATGGGAAGTAACTTTCAACAATGGACACATACTCAGCTGTTTAAAATAGTTACTGAATGAGTGAGTGGAGGTTGGATGGATGGATGGATGGATGGATGGATGGATGGATGGATGGGTAAATGGAGGATGTCTTGCTCTTGTAGGAAGCCATCATCTTAAGGCAGTGGAAGTGAAAAAGGACTGGTTTCCTTGAAGAGCTCACAGGAGAGGTCATTGGATCTGGAGGTCATCAAAGAGGATGTGGGAAAGTTAGAGTAAGGTTAGGAAGGGACCTAGAACGAATATTTCTTGGTGCTTTCACATATCCAAAGCTGACTGGTATGTTTAACCACCATTTTGATGATAAGGAAATTTAGACCTGGAAAGGTGTAATGACCAGCCTGAGGTCTCAGAACCAGGCAGTGGGCAGTCAGGCTAAAAGTCCAGGCCTGGCCAATGCTAATGCCTCTGCACTCTGTCCTCCAAGTTTATTGCCTGGGACCCTCTGTCTCCTATGCTAAGTGGCTTGGAAGGACAGAGGTCTCAAAAGTCCCCTGCTGGCAGTGCCCAGAGCCCCCTGGGAGGCCCAGGCCGGATCCTCCCCACCCCTCGGAAATTCATGTCAGCGGCCTGACAGCTGTATTCCACTGGCCAGCCACAGCTGCCACTGAGGTCCTTGTTCCCGTTGCCGAGTGTTCCACCACTTTTTCCTGGCAGCTCAGGCCTGACGGCCACTCAGGAAAGCTACTGTACTTGTGAGAAAAGTGAGGTCAGTGCGTGTTTCCATTTACTCGGAGAAGGAAAACAAAAACAAATATTCTCGCTACTGAATGTGCTTTTTATTTAGCAGGATCCATCCCCAGAAGGCTTAATTTATGGTTCACCCATGTGTCCTGAGCGTATCTGCTAGGGTGCCCAGTGGAGAAGGCTGGCGGAGCCTAGATCCTTGCTTCCTTCTGGCAGACGCTCCAGGCCCTCCTTCAGCAAAGGGCCAGAACAGTGGGTCAGGTCTGCACTATGCGGAACAAGCCTTGGGGTATCTTGAGGGATGACTGTTTGCATCTCTGCTCTGCACATGCTGTTCTGCTACCTGGAACACTCCTACTTTTTTTTTTTCCTTCCAGTTTTGGCAAACTCCTACCTACTCTTCAAAGCCCAGCTCACACCTTCCTTGATATTCCATGTGAAGCTGTGCTCATCTGTCATGATCCTGTGCCCATGCCCATTCTGAGCTCCAAGTCTATCCATAATGGTCTGGCCACCTGGTATTCTGCACACCACCCCCCTTACCTAGACAGGGAGCCTCAGAAGCAGGGACCAGGGTACATGTACCTCTGGAAGCCAAGCCCAGGACAGGGCATGGAGAACCATCTCTGTGAGTTATTTGAGTGAGTGAATGAGAGAGTGAACAGGCCCACATGTGGAGGGATGTGGGGCTGGTAAAATCTCTGGGTCTGGACTGGATGTTGATGAGACAGATAGGCGAAAGGAGCAATCTATTAAAGGGAGAGATGGGGCTTTTGTGATATGGGAGACAAGGTTCAAGAGGGGAGCTTTCATGATGGGAAAGAAGGCACGGTTGACATGAGATGGGACAGCTGAATAACTCCATTCTCAAAGTGGTTACTTTATTACCATGTTACCAGCAGCTAGGAAATCAAAAGACAAACTGCATTGGGAAAAGTCGGCTGTCAGTGACCTCTCCAGAGTGCTGAAGAGCAGTGATGTCAGTCCGGAGACTAAGGTGCATCTGATGCTGGCCGTGGTCTTCACAATTACTTGCTATGTGTCAGAGAGCTAGACAAATGACTAGGGATGATAGAAAGAGAATTGATGCCTTTGAGCTGTGGTGCTGGAGAAAAGTATTGAATATACCATGGACTGACAGGAAAACAAGAAGGTTTGTCCTGGAGAGGGTGAAACCAGGCTGCTCCTTGGAGGCAAGGATTCTGAATCTCTATCTGACATGTTTTAGACATGTTGCAAGGAAGGACTAGAACTTGGAGAGGGACATCATCCTTGGGAAGCTAGAGGAACAGCACAAGAGAGAAAGATCCTGGATGAGATGGAGTGATTCAGTGACTGGAGTAATGAGGGTAGGTGTGTCAGAGACAATAAAGTTGGCACAGGATAGAGCAGGTTTCAGAGCTGTTGTACATAGGGTCTCTATGAGTGGCAAGCAACTTGATGGCACAAAACAACAACAAGAAGGTCACTCTATTAACATTTTCTTCAGTTCATAGAAGAGGAGACCCAGAAGAACTACCCACATAACACTAGGCTGAAAACTGCCGCTGTGCCCTGAGCCTCCCATGCTGGCTTGAGATAGACTTCTAGTGCTCATGCAGAGACTTCTAGGCCCATGTTGGGACCTTCAAGGGAGGCAGGGGGCATAAAGAATGCACCATCTGTGAGGCCAGAGTGTGTGTGGTGGTTAATAGTTTTCATTCTATAGAGAAAAGAATACGTGACTGGTCTGGGACTCCATGGCTGAGGCCAGAGGAGGCAACATAGGGGCTCAGCTGGCCTAAACCCACAGCCCAAGCTCCTTGCACTCACTTACCCCAGGTCTTATTCTTCCTCACCTCCAGATCCTCAGTTGTACCCCCATCTAGTCTATGTCCCTGTCTCTGCCTCCTCTCCAGGAGCACAGGGGATCCACATTCTGTTTGCCAGCACTTTCAGGGCATAGGGTTAAAACCACAGCTCTGTATGCTACCCTTCCCCAGCTGCCCTCCTCCCTGGACTCTCAGTTTCCTTATCTATGAGACCAAGGAGGGCTATTGCTGCCTCACTGGGTCCAAACAGATTGTGTATGTGAACTGCTTGGCAAGGGGCTGAGGACCAAGTAAGTTCTCAGTTCCCCTCTTCTTTCTGTAAATCACACTTGGGCTCCCCGCCCCCCCCCCCAGGGAAAGGCTGTGGACCTCTGGAGTCATGGTGACCACTGACTGGACCAGTCTCCACATCTTCAACGTGGTGGCCTTGAGACTGTTGTAATGTACGCCTTGGGTCAGGCACATGTCAATTGGCTGTCTGCCCTGTCCCTCTCGCCCCCTCCAGACGAAAAGGGCTGGGAAACTTGACTTCATTTATTTTCATACACAAGAGAGTGAGGGAGAGATGGCAGCCAGGGTGGAGGGGGCAGGAGGGGCTCGGGAAGCAGGGAAGGGCCTTGGGGCCTCAGTCTCCTGGTCTCCCAGGGCTGGCTCAGCACATGATCCGGGAGAAACATAATTTCAGACCCAACCTTCGGGGAGCCGTCCTGTCCAGGAGCTCCAGGAGCCACAGCTGCCACTCAGCTCACACAGGTCTCCTCTCCTCCTCCTCTTCCTCCTCAGCGAGCTTCATCTCTGCGGACTGGGAACGTCGCCTATAAATTACTCTCCTTCACAGACAGCGCATTTTTCTTTATGAATCATGCAGAATCCGCCTCCAGCCTCAGTGTGTGTAAAACAACAAATCAGGAGAAATTTGACTTGACCCAAGCAGGGAAATTTCCATCCATCACAAGAGGAAAATGTTGGAGCAGGAGGGAGAGGCACCGAGCTGGTGACAGCACCGAGGGGGCGGGCCTGAGCAGGGGCCCTGCTTGGGTCTCTTCTGGTGGGAGACTCCCGGTGGGAGACTCAGCGCTACAGACACAAGCAGGTTCTCCCAGAGCCAAGTCTTAAGGTCTTCCTTTCCCGTGAACACTCCGCCACCCCAACTGACTTCCCCCTGGCTTCTCCAAGCCCCCCCCCCCACACACACACAACCGAGCACCTGGAGAGAACGCCCCCCTTTCGCCTGCCCAGCTCCTCCCGGCAGCTCCCTGAGCACTCTACATTACTTTCACACCTTTGTGTCTCTGCACGCTGTTCCCCATGCCCTGACAACCGGTCTTCCCTTCCAAGCCCTGACTTAAGGGCACACCCACTGCCATGTTTTCCCCAACCCCTCAGGCTGAGCTGACAGTGCCTTCCTGGGTACTGTTACTCTCTTGAGTCACTGAACTGATTTTCCAGGTTTCTGCTCTCCTTCCATCTGCTGGCTGTTCCAAGCAGGCTGAGCCAGGCTGCTATCTCTAATGGTTGCTCCAGGAAGGCAGGAACCTTGCCCATTATCATCCCAGCACCTAGTACACAGTAAGGCTCATGGAATAGTTGTTGGGTGGACCCCTGAGGACCCTGAACTTTTGTGGACACCTGTTTAGGGAAGGGTCTGCCAGAGGCCCCCCTCGCTCTTGAGCATGTTGGGGCTAATAAACATGAAATGGAATTGAACATGGGAAGGTAGTGCTGGGGTAGGGGCAAGTGTTCAGTTCTTTCTGAAGGGGGAAGCTTCTGACCCTAGTTCTCTGCTCCTGTTGTTGCTGTTATGTGCTCTTGAGTTGCCTGTGTCTTGTAGAGACCCTGTGTCAACAGCTCTGAAGCCTACCCTGTCTTGAGCCAGTCTTGCTGACCCTAACACACCTACCTCCCTTACCCCAGTTACTGTATCAATCCATCTCATCTGGGATCTTCCTCTCCCGTGCTGTCCCTCCACCCTTCCAAGCATGATGTCCTTCTCTGAGATCTGGTCCCTCCTGGCCACATGCCCAAAGTATGTGGAAGAGAGCTTCAAAATCCTAGCCTCCAAGGAGAAACTTGGTTTCATCCTCTCCAGGACAGACTTACTTGTTTTCTTGGCAGTTCATGGTATGTTCAAGACTCATTGCCAGCACCACAACTCAGAGGCATTGATCCTTCTTCTATCCTCCTTGGTCATTGTTCAGCTCTCTCATGCATAGCAAGTAATTATGAAGACCATGGCCTGGATCGAATGCACCTTAGTCTCTAGATTGACATCATTGCTTCTCAGTACTCTGGAGAGGTTCCTGACCTCAGATTTTCCCAGTGCAATTAGTCTTTTGATTGCCTGACTGCTGATGCTAGGAGTGCTGATTGGGGAGCCAAGCAAGCAGAAATTGTTAACAACCTGCTACCCAGGAAACAAGCACAAGCTGACCTACAAGAATCCAGCCTTTCCTCACTCATCATCTGGGTCCAGCTTCTGTGAGTTAATGACCTTCACCTTGTTCTTAGATTAGCAGTCAGGCCTCTGCCACTCAGTAAACAGGTTCTCTATGCATAAATATGGCTTTCAGGTCCTCTCCAGATCCTCTGGAGTCAGATATATAGCACTCTAACACAAACCCAAGCCCCTCTTCTCTTTCTACACACACACACACACACACACCCCTCCTCTTGATTTCAGAATGTCATTTTCTCTGAAGAGGGGAGTAAGGGAGGTAGATCCCAGATGTGCCGGAAAGATAAAATCAGTTCAAAAGAGAAGGCCGATGACCTCAATTGGAAGATGCCAGGTGTGAGGCCTGCCCTGTAAAGTACCAAGCACACCTTCAATCAAATCCTGTGGTACACACAGTGCTAGACTGCTATCAGGAGACTTGGGCTCTAGTTCCCGTAAATACTACCAACTTGCTGTGTGATCTTGAAGAAGTCCTTATTCTTCGTGTGCTCCTGTTTTCAAGTTCATGAAAAACAAGAATTATATAGCTGCTATTTACTGCAAGCTATCTTGATGCCAGTCACCAGACTCAGCTCTCAACAGCACGACATCATAGGATTGATCACTATTTTGACTCCTCAGATGTAGATCGGTAGTTCAGCTCAAAAGGTGACTCACGATCACACATCTGACAACAGAGAGATGCAGAATCTTCTGAGATGCTGTGCTGAGGGGTTGAGGAACATCATCTCCACAGGCCATCTCTGCTACACTTGTGAAGACCTTTCTTACCGTACCATCATCTGGGCTCTTCAGGTATAGGCTGGCTGGCCTAAAACCCCCTTGACACCCTTCTCACAGGCTACTAGCTGGCCTGGATCCCATTACCTGCCTTGACTGCCATTACCTGTTTACCTGTGTTCCTCTTGCAGTGGAACAAAACATGTACAGTACTGTATGAAAGGGCCTCGAATCTTCCAAAGGAAAGCAGTCTACCCAGGGCATTGAGGTTTTGTTGGATATATGGAGCAGGAAGCTGCAGAACTGTTTGTTTTCCAAGCAAAGAATAAGATGTAATTAGAGGTGAAGAGAGTGAGTAGGGCAAGTGGGGAGGCTCTGCATGGTTTATTTTACTATTATTATTATTGTTGTTGTTGTTGTTGTTATTGTTGTTGTTGTTGAGTGCCATCAAGGTGGTTCTATTTTCTAGTGACTCGGTATAGAGCAGAATGAAAATCAGTCCCCAGTCTTGCACCATCTTCGTAATTGTTGCCATAATTGAACTCATTTTGTTGGCCACTGTGTCAATTCATCTCACTAAAGGTCTTCCTCTTTTTTTACTGACCCTCCACCAAGCATGATGTTCTTCTGCAGGGACTGGTTTCTCCTGATGACATGTCTGAATTATGTGAGACAGAGTATCTCCAGCCTCTCTTCTAAGGATCTATCTTGCTGTACTTCGTTCAAGGCGGATAATTCTGTCAGTTAAATGTATTTTTAACATTTTTTTCCAACATCATAATTCTAAGGCATCAATTACTTAGTCTTCCTTATTCATTGTTCAACTTGTACATAATATGAGGTGATTAAAAACATCATGCCTTGTGTCAAGTGCACCTTTGTCCTTAAAGTGATAATTGTGCTTTTTTAGCACTTTAAAGAGGTCCTTTGCAGCAGCTTTGTCTCATGTAATATGCTCTTTGACTGTTTCTTCCATAGGAATTCATTGTTTGTGGAGCCAAGCAAAATTAAATTATTGACAGTCTGTTCTCCACTGTAATGTTTCTTATTAGCGCCATTGTGATGATTTTTATTTTCTCTATGTCTTCCAATGTTTACATAGTGCACACGGAGTTAATTTGGCATGGCCAGTTCTGAGGAATTTGTTCATCATTTCTTCTATACCTATCCTCTTCTCCAGTTGAGACTTGGCCAGTGACCACTGAACGCCCAGCCAGTAAGGCTCAATGTCAAGAAGACAAAGATTCTCACCACTGGGCCAATTGGCAGCATCAGGATGGATGGTGAAGAGATTGAGATTGTTCACAGCTTTAGTTTTCTTGGCTCCACAGTCAACAGTCTTGGCACCAGGAGCCAGGAAATTAAAAAACGTATTGTGATGGGAAAGTCTGCTGTTAGAGACCTCTCCAGGGTACTGAAGAGCAATGGTGTCAATCTGCAGACTAAGGTGCATCTGATACAGGCCATGGTCTTTGCAATCACTTGCTATACATCAGAGAGTTGGACAATGACTAGGGAGGATAGAAGGAGAATTGATGCCTTTGAACTGTGGTGCTGGAGAAGATATTGAATGTACCATGGACTGCCAAGAAAACAAACAGATTCATCATAGAGAGGATTAAACCAGGCTGCTCCTTGGAAGCAAGGATTCTGAGACTTAGTCTGACATACTTTGGACATGTTGTAAGGAGGGACAGGTTCTTGGAGAGGGACATGATGCTTGGGAGGGTGGAGGGACGGCACAGGAGTGGAAGGCCCTCTATGAGGTGGATTGATTCAGTGACTGGGGTAATCGGGATGGGAGTGTCAGAGACAGTGAGATTGGCGCAGGACAGAGCAGAGTTTAAGACTGTTGTACATAGGGTCGCTATGAGTCGCAAGCAACTCGACAACACATAACAACAACAGCAATGGTTATTTATAAACAAGCAGTTGCCCTTGTGTTGGCTACAATTCCTGATGACCCCACGCTCATCAGAGGAGAACCGTGCCCCTTAGAGGCTTCTAGTTATTTATTTATTTTAATTGTGGCAAATAAGTAAGTAAGAAAACATTTACCATTTCAAAAATTCCATAGGACTTTTTAATGACTAATTTTCCAGGAGTAGACTACCACATCCTTTTAATGTCCATTGGGCATTGCCTGTTAACCCAAAGTCCACACGTCTCTGGTAGCTCAAATCCACCAGCAGTTACAAGGGGAAAAGATGAACACTCTCCTGTGCAATATATAGCCTCTGAGAACTCACTGGATGGTCAGCTATGAGCTGATTCTGATTCAATGACAATATGTATGAATACTAGCCAGTAGTAAACATTATTTTCTCATATTCTTCTTCTGTTATAAAGTGGTGAGCAAAGAAAAAGAATACACTTCTATTTTAAAATGATGATCAAAGTCAGTAAATTACATCTCGAGTAATCTAAAATGTACCAATAGTAAACAAGAAAACACATCTCAGCATGTCCTCTGTTTTAAGTTTTAATTTTGAGCTGTAATGATCTCATAGAATGACAGGATTGCAGTAACATATACTCATTTTTTTCTTCACTCTCCTTATTCCTGTATCACTGCTTGTTTGGAATTTTCTGTTTAAATATGGGAACATGCAGTACTGCAAAGGTTGGAGACATGGACAGTGCCCAAAACTATCTTAAAGGATTCTGAATCGTTAGACGCATAGACCTCGAGATGAATGCACAGGGCTGCATTATGCTTTGGTTGCACAACTGGAAGTTCTCCAAACCAATTTCCACGTGGAATACAATGCTTATTAAAGCATAATTAATAAAAATGTGCTAATAGGAAGCCTATATGTATGTATTATTAAAACCCAACAGTAACTGCAGCAATTCTTTAGAACTTAGACCCACAATTTTTTTTTCCAGAGAAGCAATATTATCAGGGCCATTGTTTAGAATTGCCAGCACATGGTGATAATAAAAAGCAGATTGACTTGTAGTCAGTTTTATGACTGCTTTCCAATTCTCTACATACAATGCACCCCTTATTGCCTACACCCTAGGCTGATAGATGCTCCTGGTTGGCCTCCAAACAAGCTCTGAGAGATTCTTCCATATTCCCTGGGTTCCTTTCCCTTCTCCAGGGTCTGAGTGCCATCTGTCCTGTCACACACTTATACACTTGTACATGCAACAAAAATGTGCTAGGTGCCAGGCAGAAAGGGAGAGCTAGACCTGCAGAGATGGCTAGAGACAGTCACTTCCCAGGTATCTCATAGTTTGGTGGGAGATCTGTTTTTAGACAGTTCATTTTCACAGTGCCTTAGAAATGGCACACATTTCTCAAGCTTAGTCAGTCCAGGGAACTGGGGGAAGCCTAGGTGCAGAAGTGTGACTTAGCCAGATGTAGAAGAGGACTCCCTGGAGGAGTAAATTCTAGGACTGACGAACTAGAAGTCAGTCAGGCTGAGCAGAGAAACAATGATTATGTTGTTGTTGTTGTTGTTATGTGCCACTGAGTCGCTTGCGACTCATAGTGACCCTATGCACAACATCCCTAAACTCTGCTCTGTCCTGTGCCAATCGCACTGTCTCTGACACGCCCATCCCGATTACCCCAGTCACTGAATCAATCCACCTCATAGAGGGCCTTCCCCTCCTGCGCTGTCCCTCCACCCTCCCAAGAATGATGTCCCTCTT
>NW_006399783.1:11357410-11383267 GCF_000299155.1 Elephantulus edwardii
GGTACAGTGACTCAGTATATTCTTTCCATCTTCTTTTGTTTCATGGACTATGCAAAAGTGTTTGACTGTGTGGATCATAACAAGCTGTGGCTGACTCTGAGAAGAATGGCAATCCCAGAATACTTACTCGTGCTAATGAGAAACCTATACTTGGATCAAGAGGCAGTCGTCAGAATATACTTTGGACATGTTGTAGGAGAGGGACATCATGCTTGGTAGGGTGGAGGGACAGCAGAGGAGGGGAAGGTCCTCCATGAGGTGGATTGATTCGGTGACTGGGGTTATCGGGATGGGAGTGTCAGAGACAGTGCGATTGGCACAAGACAGAGCAGAGTTTAGGGCTGTTGTGCATTGGGTTGCTGTGAGTTGCAAGCGGCTGGATGACACATAACAACAACAGATATAAGGGTATCCCGGTTACCTATTTCTTCTTGCAGTGCTTTGGCATTTTCTGTCTTTTCAAGAAATATGTCCATTTTATCTGAGTTTTCAAATTTATTATCAGTATTTTTTATAATAGTCCATTATTATTTAAAGTCATTATGATATTTAATTATGTTCTTTCTTTTATTTATAATATGATTACCATGTCTTTCCTTACCCTTGTTTATTCCAGAACAGTATGTCTAAAAATTTACTAATTTTATTGATCATTTAGGGCTCTTGTACATAGGGTCGCTGTGAGTTGCAAGCCACTTGATGGCACATAACAACAACAACAACAATAACGTCGATTATTTAAAAAAAACCTAGATTTTTATTTCATTAGTTTTCTCTGTGTTTTTTCAATTTTTTCCTGTTTCATTTATAACTTTATTGTTTTTGTATGTTGGTGATGTTATGTGCCCTCAAGCAATCTTATAAACAATATTCTGAACGCTGCCCTGTCTTGAGCCAATTTCACTGTCTGACACATCTGTCTGTGGGTTTAATTAGTTCTTCGTTATTTCTATTTCTTAAAAGTGGAAGACTGGACTATTTATTCAGAACATTTCCCTTTTCTAATAATAACACTTAATGTTGTATATTTCTCTATATCTACAAACTTTTTATACTGTGTTTCCCTTTTCAATTAGTTCAAGGTATTTTTCTTTTCCTTTATGATTACTTCTTTGAGTAATTAGAAGTATACTGCTTAATATAAAAAATTTTAATTTACCTTTACTTTCAAAATGATTTTGACCTTACATAGAAGTTGAAAAGATTGCATGGAGATAATCTATAAACATTTTACTAGACTTTTCTTAATGTTAACATTTTACATTATTATGGAAATTTGTCATAACCAGGAAACAAACATTGGCACACCAACTAAATATTCTTATTTAACCACTTTCCTATTATTTCAGTTTCACGTTCCAGGATTTTTTTTATACAGGATCCACGTTACATTTAATTCTTCTTAAAATCCACTTGCTGTCAAGTAAATTTTTACTCACAGGGCCTTATAATAATTCCTCAGTCTTCCTTAACATACCATGACTTTTACATTTTCAAAGATTATAAGTTTACTTATTTTTGGTAAAATGCCCTCTAATTTGTATTTTGTTGTTTACTCCTGATTAAATAAGTTTTTATATTTTTGGCAAAAATATACTGGGATGATGTTGGATTCTTTTTCAGTGCATCCTATTAGCAAGGCCAGGATAGTAATATGTCTTTTTTCCTCCTTTATGACCATTGGTTCATTATGTCTTATTTATGGTCTATCAGTTTGTTGTATATGGGAGCTTGTTTGTGGCTGTGTTGATGGAAGTTATGGCATGAGTATTTCAAATACCAGCAAGTTTTCCCACGGTGGACAGGTTTCAGCAGAGCTTTAAGACTAAGACAGACTAGGAAGCAGGTCTGGCCTTCAATTTCTGAAATAAAGGGCCCTTAAAGATTCTATTCATAGCAGCAGAACATTGTCTGGCATGGTGCCAAAAAGTTGAGGTCAGGTTGGAAGATATTCAAAACACAAGGAGAGAAGAGCTGCCTCCCTCCTGACAACATGCTCAAAGCACATAAGACAAAGATTCTGACTACCTTCATCTCTAAGAAGCACCCTGGTTATACTTCCACCATGATAGATTTGCATGTTCTTTTGGTAGTCCATGGAAATTCAATACCACAATTCAAAGGCATAATTTCTTTTTTGGTCTTCCTTATTCATGAAGCAATTGAAAATATCACGGCTTAGATCAGATGTACCTTTGCCTTTAAACAGAGATCATTGTCTCTTAGCACTTTAAAAAGACAACAGATTTTCCCAGTGCAACATGCCTTTTTATTTCTTGATTGCTTCTACCATGGGTGTTGATCATGGATCCAAGTAAAACGGGATTATTGACAACTTCAATGGTTTTACGATGTGTTATGATGATAACTATCATCGTGGCCTTTTCATTGGGAAATAATTTTATTGGCTTGATGTTGAAATGTAATCCATATTGAAGACTGTAGTCTTTGATCTTCTGCACCAAATGCTTTGAGTTTTCTTCATTTTCTCCAGCAAGATTATATCACCTGTGTAATAGTGGCTGTTGGTGAGTCTTCCTTCAACCTTGATCCCATATTCTTCTTCATACAGCTGAGTTTCTCTAACTATTAGCTCAGCATACAGGTCTGGAGAAAGGATTCCAGCCCAAAGTACACTTTTCCCGATTTTAAACCATACCCAACCTAAATGTAGTAACTATCTCAAGAACAGATTTGATACTATTAAACTCTTATGACCAAAGAACCAAACAAGCTTTGAAATAACAAACACAAAGAAAGCCGAAAATCATGAAAAAGCCAGGAAAGAAAGAAAAGGTTAGAATGAATTTCATGAAATGTTGAAATGTTCTGCTATTGTTGTTGTTAAGTGCCATTGAGTCATAGGAAACTCATAGAGACCCTGTGAACTAACTGAAATTTTCTAGGATGTAGAAAAGTTAATGTGAAACAAAGAAATGATGATGAAATATGAACAGCAGATTTCAAGGTCAGCTCAAGAGGACAAATGAAGTATTATGATGCAAAGACCTGGAGTTAGAAAATAAACAGTAGAACCCACTTAGCATTTCTCAAGCGGACAAGACTGAACAAAAGATTCAAGGCTCAAATTGCAATACTGAATGGTTCTGTGAGCAAAATATTTAATGGTCTGAGAAAAACCAAAATGAAGATGGAGGGAATGTACAGTCACTTTACCAAAAAAGAATTTGTTGATGTACAGTCATTTATTTTGAGAGGCTGTATATGATAAGATATCAATGGTGCTGAAGGAAAATATACGAACGGCACAGAAGACACTGGCAAAAAGCATGGCTCCAGAAACTGGTGGCATACTAGTTGAGGTGTGTCGACAAACAGGAGCAGCACCAGATATGCTCACTCATCTATGCCAAAGAATTAACAGAAAGCTTCCTGGTCAACTGATTAGATGAATTACCCATTTTTATTCATTCCAAAACTGCAGCTGGGAAGCAAAGATGGTGAGATTTCACCTCAGATCTGGCAGGGGTCAAGCCCTGGTGAAAGACATCAAGTTTGGAAACCTAGAGGCAGAAAAGAGGAGGACAAGTTCAATAAAATGGATTGATACAGTGTCTGAAACATTGAACGTAAGCACACGTGAGATTTGGAGAGTGGCACAGGATCGAGTCGAGTTTCATTCTGTTGCACACAGGATTACTATGAGTTGTACTTAACAACAATATTTAATAACGACATTGACTTTGATCATCTGGGTAAAAAAATAATTCCTGCCAGTGTAAAGTTTATACTGTTTCTTCAGTATAAAGGTTTCCTCTTCAATGAAAAAATATTTTATGAGCGATACCTTGAGATTATGCAAATTATCTTTGCACTTGCACTTACATGATTTTCATATCCAATAGCTGGTTTTAGTATTTATTCCCATTCCAAAAAATGGTGACTCGACAGAGTGTGGAAATTATCAAACAATATCACTGATATCACACTACACACTAGCAAAATCTTACTGAAGATTATCCAGAAAAGCCTTGAAAAGTACATTGGCAAAGAACTACCAGAAATACAGGCTGGGTTTAGGAGAAGTCGTGGCACTAGGGACATTATTGCCAATGTCAGATGGATCTTGTCAGAAAACAGAGAGTACCAAAAGAATGTCAATCTACGTTTTATTGACTATACAATGGCAATTGACTATGTGGATCACAATACATTGTGGCTAACCTTGAGGAAAATGGGAATCTCAGTGCACTTGATGGTACTTATATGAAACCTATACTTGGACCAAGAAGCAGAATTCAAAACAGCAAGGGACCACTACATGGTTCAAAATAAGGAATGGAGAGTGTCAGGGATACATTCTGTCCCTGTAACTTTTCAATCTGTATGCAGAACAGATCTTTCGGGAAGCAGAGCTTTATGAGCAGGAGTATGGCATCAGGATTAGAGGAAGACTCTTTAACAACCTATGATATGCAGATGATACAACCTTGCTTGCTGAAACTGAGTAGGACTTGAAGCACTTGCTGCAAATGGTCAAGGACTGTCATAGTCTTCAATATGGATTGCAGCTCAAAACCAAGAAGACAAAGATTCTTACCAGTGGGCCAAATGACAGCACCATATTAGACAGAGAAGAGATTGAGGTTGTTAGCAACTACAGCTCGCTCGGATCCACAATGAACACTCAACACCAGCAACCAGGAAGTCAAAAGACAAATTGCATTGGGAATATCTGCTGTCATGGACTTATCCAGAGTGCTGAAGAGCAACAATGTCTAGATACAAAGGTGCACCTAATCCAGGCTATGGTTTTCTCAATTACTTGTTACACGCCAGAGAGTTGGACAATGACTAAGGATTATAGAAGAGGTATAGGTGCCTTCGAGTTGTGGTGCTGGAGAAGAGCCTTGAACATACCATGGACTGCCAAGAAAACAAATAGGTCTGTCTTGGTGAAACCAAGTCTTTCCTTGCAGGCTAGGATTTTGAAGTTCCACCTCACTTACTTTGGGCACGTGGCCAGAAGAGATTGGTCCTTGGAGAAGGACTTCCTTCTCGAAAGGGTGGATGGACAGCGCAGGAGAGGGAGACCCAGGATGAGATGGATTGATACAATAACTGGGGCGACGGGGGTTAGTGTGTCAGAGTTAGTGAGACTGTTTCAGGAAAAGGAAAGGGTTCAGAGCTGCTATCCATATGGTCACTACACATCGCAGGTGACTCAATGGCACATAACAACAATAACATACTATGACAGGTTTGGAAGCAGGAGTGGCATCCAGTTCCTAAATAACATGCCTCCGGAAAATCTATGAACTTTGAGAAATGTTGATAGTTGTAGAGGGGCTTCAGGCCTATTGTTCATAGGGTCGCTAGGAGTAGCACTCAACTCGAAGGAATTCAACAACAACAAGTGTTCATCAAAAATCATCTCATTTTGCCCCCTCCCCTTTTATTAATTTAGGGAGTTCTGGTAGCCTTAGTGGTAAGAAACGGAGCTGGAATCCCAAGACTTGCAGTTTGAATTCACCATCTGCTGCTCAGGAGAAGGATGGGCAATCTTGTGTGTGATTTACTGCCTCTGAAAACCTGCAGGAGGGTCAACTAAGTGTTCCAGCTTAACAGCAAGGAGTGAGTGAGTGATCTACATTTATTGATTGCAATGCTATTGTATTGGAAAAGCCTTCTCACTTACTATTTATTCAATTCATAATTTATGCAATTATAAATTCATATACATTGATTTTATTCTAATTTATCTTCTTGTTCAGAGCATTCCAGCTTTGGATACTCACTGGCAGCTCTCCAGTTTGACTCTTCATGATTATTTAAACAAATCTACATTCCCCCCTCCACCGCCCCCCTCCCCGGCTACAAAGTATTTCCTAGAAAGAGTCTAGGCTCATGTTGTGTATTTTTCTGTCTAGTTTTAAGATCACTTACTCAGGAGCCCTGGTTCCTTTATGTGGACTAGTGTTTGAAATGGTGTTTAGAAACTGAGATCTGAGTTCTGGATATGCCCATCAGACGTATCATTATTTCCTGTCCCTCTAGTGGACAGAAATACTACCCAACACATATAAACTATAAGTTATTTAATTTCCTTTTATGTATATATGTATGTATTAAAAATCAGGACTGCAATTCATAACTTATCACTACAGGATTCATATTAGCATTTCCTCTTTATTGTGTCTTCTTTCTCCCACAGTAAAACAGCTGGGTTTATTTTTAAAAATGTGTTTGTGTTTTTACCATTACTTGTATTTTCAAATTTATTTACATAAAAGTTTGCAAAGTACTCTTGTTCAATTAAAAAAATTTTAGATAGTAATGGTTATTTTCCTTCTTGTCATTTTGTATATTTGTATTTTTCCCTTTTATCTTTGATTAAATTAACTATTGATTTATCTGTTTTGTTGGATCTCAGTAAAAAATGTGCTCTTTTTAAAACCAGGAGTCTGATTTATTATTTAGATCTTTGTTTTACTATTTTTCTCTAACTTCAACTTCTTGTTATTTTCTTCACATTCTTTTTTTGTTTGATTTTTTTGTTTTTTCTAGTTTTATTTTTGAGCTACACATGTAATGTATTCAATTTATTACTTCATGTTTATTGTTAAAAGCATTAGGTGACAATGTTTTTTACTTATAATTATTTTAAGGGTATCACCTTCACTAATTTTCCTACGCATCACCTTGCTGTTGTGTACCATTGAATTGGAACCCACCCACAGTTAACCCTCCAGTAGGTTTCCAGAGGCAGTAAATCACGGGGGAAAGAGAAGGTCCATCTTTCTCACATGGAGCAGCAGGTGGACATGAACTGCCAACCTTTGCATTGCCAGCACTATTCCTTACCACTAAGCTTCTAGAGCTCCCTTCTCCGTCTCCTATATTCAATCACACCTGACGTTCTTTACCTTCCCTGTCCTACCTAGCCCTTCCCTCACTATTCCATAAGCAGCAAATTCCTATCTATTCATCAAAAGCCTGCTCAGATGTCATTTCTCTGTGTTGGTGGCAGAATGTGGTGTCACCCTCCAGGCCATTTCTCTGTGTTGGTGGCAGAATGTGGTGTCACCCTCCAGGCAGTGAGAGTGTTAACTGTCTGGGAAGAACTGTGTTTCTTCATCCTGCTTCCTAGAATTGCTTCGTCTCATCTTTCAGGACTTTTCATCTTAAAAGTCACATTATCCAGGAACGCTTCTCTAGTCAAGGGGCTTCTCTTGTGTCCTATATTATCCTTTATGTCCTGTCCAATTAACTTACAGGGTCATTGCCTGGTCCCTGTCTATCTCCTCCGCTTAACTGGGAGCTTTCTGACAGAAAAGAGTATGTCTTTCTTGTTCACTGCTGGGTCTCTAGATACTAGCACAGTATCTGACACATGACAGAACTGAATATGCAAAAAGGATAAATTCCACCATTTATAGCAATATGCTATTTATCAAGTCATGGTTTTTGTCTCATTTCTTACACTTAGAAAATAATGAGACTGTAATACTAGAATGACATAAAATCACATAGTGTATGTGCAAGTTTATCCTATGTCACACAGAGTCATTCTGAGTTGAAATCAACTTGAGGACTTTTAACAATAGCAACGGTAGTCTAGATACTTGCAGTATGGGGATATTATTAAAAATCTATTTCCTACGAGGTTACCCTTGACTTTGCCAAATGGTTGAGTGGGAATATGCAAATAGAATGTGTTAGTCTCTCCAGCAGGAGGCTGGCTAGTTTCACCCTTCCACCAGGTTTAAATTGAGCAGGATCAGTGGAAGACATTTAGGAATCTTACTTATAGCAAAGAAGAAGAAGCCGAGAATGCAGCTTGTGTCTGTGGGAGCCAAAGATTCCTCCCTCACTCATATCGGTGCCTGAAGGAGCAGCAGCAGCAGCCACAGAAGGTAATCAGAGAGCCTATGTGAGACAGAGCTGACCTTGGAATTTTTCCCTCACAGAATCATGGTCAGGAGCCTTCGCCCATGCCTGTTGGAGTACTGTGGAGGAGATGCCTTACGTGGTGGGTGTCAGAAAGCTAAGTAACACTGGCCTAAGGCAGCAAGGCTGAATGCTGAAGGGTCTGCAAGCTCATTTCAGAAGCTATCCCGAGTTGTAACCTGTTAACTTCCCTAAAAAACTCCATAAGTGTGTGTATGGTTCTGTGAAGTCTATATAGCTGTTGAAATGGTTTTAAGACCTAGTAGGGCAGTAGGATTACTGTTAGAATTAGTAGGAAGTGGTACAGGTGTGTGCAGGGCATGTCTGACCTAATGGTAATTCATTTTGTTGTGGATGTTGTTGATGAGGGCAATTCCCCTTTGTGGAGATAGTAGAAGTCAGACTTGGCTGGCCTTATGTGCTCTTTTTAAAATGCTACATTAGCCAAGTGCTTTCAAAAAAGTCTCACCAAGTGTATGGTCATGTGGAACTGCTAAGCAAATGTGTAAACTGAAGTATTCAAAGAAGAATTATATTCTTGGAATTAAAGAATTAATATTCCCGGGAGATGGGTGGCTGACTAGATACAAGACAGTCATTAACTGGAAGGGAAGCTCGTTGTATGAGTCATAAATGAAGAGGTCATGCCACATTTCTTGCTTAATTAAAATCTTCAATGGCTCTCCAATGTGTTTAGGGAAAAGTTCAAATAGGGAAAGCACAGGCAATTGATTACGAGATTTTCCCTTGTTCATATAGAGACAAAGAAATCCCATTTTTTTCTTCTTTCAGCAAAACAGAAACTTTTCCTGATACTGTGTTTTTACAAAAATTTGTCCCTATAGGACCTGGTCTGAGCCCTGTCTCTTTCTCTGAGTGTGTCTCCTGCATTCTTGCCATAGATCTTTCTAACAGTAGTTGTTGTGTACTGTAGAATCACAATCGACCCATAGCTGACTCTTTGGTGGGTTTTCAGAGGCAGTGAGTGGCATGGGAGGAGATTATCCATCTTTCTTTGGTGGGATTCTAGTGCAGCTTCTTGCCCCTAGGCCATAGTCTCACGTGTATTGGTCTCAGGGCCTTTGCACTTTCTACCCGGAGTGCTCTCCTGTCAGATCTTTGCAGAGCTGCTGCTTATCATTCTAGCCTTACTTCTAATGACCCCTCTTCAGGAAGTCTCCAGGCTGTCCTAATTCCATTAATTTAAGACTCTTCCCCTTCCCATTACTTTGTTTTCATCATCTTCTAAAATGACACTACTATTCATATTTATTCACTGTCTATCTCTCTTCAAGAAGAGTAATACTCTATAGCTCACTTATCTAGGTTGTTAACATCTAGAGCACTGCTTGGCCTGGAGCTGAGCTCAGTTTGTATTTGTTGACAGGTACTGTTTTCTGCTGCTTGGACAGCCTCAGGGGAATTTTTCTCAAGGTACTTGGCTATCCAGTTATGATCACATTACACCCAGCTCATCGAAACTATGAAAAGAACAGGAATAACAATGCTTGATAGATTTACACTTCTTTATACTCAACTGAGTGAGTTCTTGTGAAAGTCTATAATATTAGCTATGCATGTCTACATGTCTCTGGCAGTTCATATCCACCAGAGGCTATGAAAAAGAAAGATAGACAGTCTCCTCCTGTTGTCATTTATAGCCTGAGAAATCCAGTGGAGGTGGCTTTGGGTTGGATTGAACTCAGCAATGAGTTTTAAGTGATGCTTCATCTTATTCCAGAAAATATTTTTGCTACAGCAGCACACATACATGATCAGATAGAAAAAGTTATGACTAAACATTCAGGACCAGAAGAAGGGCTATTCAAATAGGAGGCCAGCATTGAGAGACAGTTAAAGGTGACTGGATTGTGGAGTCTGAAAGAAAGCTATGGTGATTACCGCTGTGCTGTGATTTCAGACCTGAGCGAGCTCCTTGGAAGCTGGAGGAGGGTTAAAAAGAAAAAGGAACATAGGCAATTACAGAACTTTCCATTGCCCACATAGTCAGAGCACTCTCTTTTTTTCAGGAGAATTAAAAGTGTTCTTGGCATGATGTTTTTACAGAAGTTTGCCACCTAGAGCAGGTAGGGCCTGAGGGATAAAGCGGACAATGCTTTGAGTCATAATCCTTCAGTCCATTCAGAATCTGGGTCCATATATTACTTCCTGCCATGCCTGCAACATGGCAGACACCGAAGAGCAGTGCGGTGACAGACAGTGACCTCTGATGGCACTCCAGAAGTCTCTTGCTCCTGGATGAGTTTTATTACTTTGGTCCGATCGTTCCTCCTTTTGGAGTCTCGGTTTTCTTATCTGGAATGTGGGGGCCACAATATTTGATCTGGGTTAGCACTGGCCTGTAATGAAGAGTACAGAAGAAAGAGGACTACTATGACCCTGTCTCATTCAACCCATGGTCCATGATCCAGAGATGAGCAGCTGGAGACAAATCCTTCCCCGAAGTTTGGCAAAGTGATGGGCAAACTTTTGATGAACCCACAGGAGACCTACCTTCTATGGACTAATTTACTGGAATGCTGTTGGGGAATTGCAACTGCAGGAAGACAAGGCTTGATTTCCCATGGGGTGGTGGTGAGGGAGGTCTCTCTTGGACTTGGAGAAGAAGGGTAATTATGTTTCATCTTCTTTTAGAATGAATTGCTGCTCTGGGCTTGCCCACCTGGGGGCTGAGAGGCCTGACAGCTCTAAGACCGACTGCCAGTGTCCCAGGTGCCAGGGTATCTTTAGCAAGCACGCGGAGTAAACCGTCACTCATACACCACCAGGCCTGCAAGGAATCCCAGAAGGAAGGGGGGAAAGACAAAGAAATGCAAAGCCAACACCATTCACTCTCTGCCAATGTCCACCTCAGGTTGGCAGAGAGCTTGGGCAACTCTGGGAGGCCTGCATTTGACTGTCTTAGGCCCCAGGCAGGGTCACCCACCATCATAGCAGATCGGAGGTTCATCACTGGCTTAAGCCCAGGCAGCACCTTGGGTTCCAAAACAGCAGGGTTTCTGCGAAAGAAGCACATGTCTATTTAGCTGTTATTTGCATTACCAGCATTATTTCCTCTCGTTCCCCACAGCAATGGTAGCCAAACAGATTCAGAGTTCATTGTCAGATGAGAACACTGAGATTGGGAGACACGAGGTAACCTGCTCAGTCATTTAGCTGGCGAGGGGTGGACCTTGGGATTGAACCCAGGCTGCAGTTTAAGAAAATCTGTGCTCTTTTGTGGTGGAGGATGGGCATTGTGGTGAAGAGAAGGACAATGAAAAAGAGACAGAGGAGGAAGAGTAAGACAAATTGATGAAGAAAGAAAAGAAGACAGAAGAGGAAAAAGAACAAGAGCTAGAGGCAGAGGGGAGAACAGGGGAAACCGGGAGGAGACAGGAACACAAAGAAATGAGAATGACCTAGGAGAACGGGAAGAAAGAGCAGGCGAAAAGTACTGTGTTCATCTGACAGCGACTGAGCAAATCACCACGGA
Source organism: Elephantulus edwardii (assembly GCF_000299155.1). Taxonomy (NCBI): domain Eukaryota; kingdom Metazoa; phylum Chordata; class Mammalia; order Macroscelidea; family Macroscelididae; genus Elephantulus; species Elephantulus edwardii. The sequence goes on from NW_006399783.1 coordinate 11,368,818, forward strand.
TATCATGGCTTCTGGGTGTCAGAAGTCTAAACTCAGTCAAGGGGAGAGGCTGGTTCTTTCCCTCTTTCAGCCTCCAGTGGTCACTTATATTCCTTGGCTTGTAGCCCCTTTCTCTATTTTCAAAGACCATCACCAATCTGCTTCCCAGCTCCCCTCTGGCTCTGACCCCCTGCGGTTCCTCCCCTACCAGGATCCTTGTGATTCTCTCAGGCTTACCTGGATAACATCATCTTCCACGCCATCTGTAAAGCCTCTTGCCTGGTGAGGTGATAATCTCAGTTTTTGAGGGCCCCTCGGCCTAGTGCAGAAGTATAGGAGGAAGAAAAGGCAGGAAGAAAGTATAGGGAGATGTGTTGGTGGAGGTGACAGGAGAAAAGCGTCCTTCACCTCACACGGCCTTGGCTTGCTCCTCTGTAGAATAGGAGTAAGGAGCTGCTGGGGGTGGTGAGGATTCTGCAGAATCACACAGGAAAGGTTCTCAGTCACCATTAACTGGGATGAGAACCCGGCTACCATCATGTCCCACTTGCTCTCTTTACCTGTTTTTCAGCCCACCTCCTGGTTTCCAGGGCTTTTCTCTGGGGTCTCTGCTTTATCACTTCCTACCTAAAGGACCCCCAAAGCCACCCCCCACCCCCGAGTTAGCCCAGGCCCTGCACTAATGCATTGCAGCTTGAGCACGCGGCCTGCCTGCTGGCTTCCCTCACCCTACTCATTCCCCACCCAGCCCTGGCTGTCACTTCTAATCACTCCAATACAAAACATCCCGCCAGATCCATCAGCGGCCTGGCCTGGCCTGGCCTGGCCTTGAACGACAGTACCTGGCCATGAGCTGGGGCGGACGCAAACTTTCTTGCCATCCCCTCTCCCTCCACCACTCTGAGCCTTCTGGTTATAACTACACTCTCTCTGGGCACCAATGTCCCTCAGTCCTCTCTCCCAGTGACACATACATAAGCCACCCTGAACATTAACCAGCAAGGGTCTGTGGCATATCCTTCTCTCCTTATGAGGAGAGCATTTCTTGAGGACCAGAGAATTTGCAGTGACTGGTTTAAGTAATCATCATCTCACCTCCTACCAGAAGATGCTTTTAGCTCCAAGTTACAGTGAGGACCTCAAGGCACAGAGTGGGCATATGATCTCTCTCCTCTTCTCCAGCTCCATAACCATTTATCCACCTATTCCCCTCCTTTCTCTGAGCCAGACACGCTATGGCTGGAATCTACTCTTTGCCACAACCCTGTCAAATTAGAATTCTATTTTATAGGATGAGAAAACTGAGGCTCAGAAAACGGGAATGTGTTGCTGAAGGTCTCACAAGCAGTCAGGGACAGGTCTGCAATTGTAACTCAGGCCCAACCCCAAGCTGTATCCATTTTGCTTCTCAACTGGCAACAGATTCTGAAAACTGAGTGTATTTCAAAGTTTCTCAGAGAGCTAATTAAAATTCTGCTCCATGACGCCATATCAAAATCATCGTGTTGATGGTCTAGGTTCAGCCCCTCAAGAATGCATTCTGGCAGTACCCTGAATGATTTTGAGTGACACAAACAGTTGAGCACTTGACCACTAACCAAAAAGGCTGTAGGTTAAAACCCACCTAGATATCCACAGAAGAAAGAGCTAGGGCTCTGTTTCTGACAACTCTGCCATCAAAACCCCTAGGGCATGAAGTCTTGCTCTGACTCGTGGATCAGAATTTACTTTGGTGGCAACTTGTGTGGTTTCTAGAGAGCTCTAGTGACCCAGTCCATGGAAAGCTGGGCTGCTGACTCCAAGCCTATGTCTCTCTGTTAGTTTGAGTCTACCAGTTGTTCTGCAGGAGAAAAATGGGGAATCTTTGCCCACGTGATTTAGAGCTTCAGAAACCCAGTGAGGGTCAGCTATCAGTCAGTTCAAACTTGATGGCGATGAGCATGTTTGGTTTCTGATGATTCATCCCTATGACCACAGAAACGTGTTCACATAAGCCTGAAAGTCTGATCACTCCATGATTCGTAACAAGGAGGAAGAGATGGAGAGGGAATGGGAGAAGAGTGGGAGGTGGCCAGAGTAGAGAGGACACCTTCTGCCTCTGCTCAGGGAAATCCAGCTTTTATACTGCTCACTTCACAAAACACATCTCCAACCACTATCATTCCATCCTAAGACCTGAAACTCTGGGAGTTCATATTCCTTGCAGGAGGGTCACCCTTCCATGGGCCTCCTTTTGCACCTGGTCACACAGTCATTAAGAGTGCTTTTCTTTACTATAATTTTATTCACTGAATAATAGTATTCTTGCAAATAACTTGAATATATATCTTGGGATTATATGAATCCAGAAAACTTTTACCTATTGCCATTAAATCCATTTTAAACTCATGATGATTCTCCATCAGATTTCATTAGGCTGTCAGGGGCTTTTTCAAAGTGCTAAAGAGAAACGACGTTAGTCTAGAGACTAAGGTGCACCTGATCCAGGCCATGGTCTTTGCAATTACTTGTTATGCATCAGAGAGCTGAACAATGACTAAAGGTGACAGAAGAATTATTGATGCCTAAGAGCTGTGGTACTGGAAAAGAGTCTTGAACATACCGTGAACTGCCAAGAGAACAAACAGGTCTGTCCTGAAGAGGGTAAAACCAAGTTGCTCCATAGAGGCAAGGATTTTGAGACTCCAAATTACATACTTTGGGCATGTGGCTAGGAGGGACCAAACCTTGGAGAAGGATATCATGTATAATCATGCAGGAGAGGAAGACCCTGGATAAGATGGATTGACATGGTAACTGGGGCAATGAGATTAGACTCAGGATAGGACAGGTTTCTGTAACATATTGAACATAGGGTGACTGAGTCATGGGCAACTCGATAGCACATAACAATAGAAGGACACTACTTCTTTTTATCCCATGGATCAACTGAAAAAAATTGAAATACCCTTTATTTAGCAGCCAATACATTAAGCCACTATACCGCAAGAGCTCCGGACAAGACGGATACTAAGAACAAAATTGTTCTGTAAATTCTTTCTACATTGAATTACATTATTAGTTATAACATTATTAGTAGCTAAACAGAAGCTACTCTGATAGTCCATCTTCTTTTTCTTAAGTTATTATTTTATCCTTCAAGAACTTAATGATCTAGATTCACAAATGCTAGTTTAGTTACCACAATGCTGTTTCTGTTAGATGCTGTTGAGTTGGTTCCAGCTCATAACAAACATATGTGCAATGGAATGAAATATTGCCCGGACCTGCCACTAACATACTTTAAAAATGTGACAAAATCACTAACTATAAAAAACATGGACAGTAACAAAACCATCAGCACATACCTGTAGCTTGTGGAGACAAAATCCTATGACCCAAAGTGTCCTTGTAACTGAGTAATTATATAAGGTCTGATGAGAGGGCATTGTTGTTCTTAGGGTCCTTCTAGTGAACTTCAACTTACAGCGACTCTACAGACAATAGATCTTCACCCCGCCTTCCCCTGTGCTGTCATCTTCATATTTGGGTTACCTGAGCCCATCATTACTGTCACTGTGTTAATTCCTCTTGTTGAGGATCTTCCTCTCTTTCACTGAGCCTCCATTTTTCCAAGCATGATGTTTCGTTCCAAAGACTAACTCCTCCTGACTACATGCTTAAAGTATGTGAGACGAAGCTTGTCTCAAAGGAGCGCTCTAGTTACATTTTCTCCGAGACATAGTTTGTTCTTTTGACAGGGTGTGAGATAATCAGTGCTCTTCTCCAACACCACAACACAAAGACATCAGTTCTTCTCCTGTCATCCTTATTCATTGTCCAACTTTCAGGTCCATAGCAAATAATTCAAAAGTCTATGGCTTGGATCAGGTAGTGCATTGTTGTTGTTGTCATGTGCCATCGAGTTGGCTGCGACTCATAGCGACTCTACGTACAACAGCCCTAAACTCTGCCCTATCCTTTGACAATCTCACCATCTCTGACATACCTACCCCCATTACCCCAGTTACTGAATTAATCCATCTCATTGAGGGTCTTCCTCTCCTGCTCTGTCTTTCCACCCTCCCAAGCATGAGGTCCCTCTCCAAGGACTGGTCCCTCCTTGCAACATGTCCAAAGTATGTCAGATGAAACCTCAGAATCCTTGCCTCCAAGGAGTAGCCCAGCTTCACCCTCTCCAGGACAAACATGTTTGTTTTCCTAGCAGTCTATGGTATATTCAATACTCTTCTCCAATACCTCAGCTCAAAGGTATCAATTCTCCTTCTATCATCCCTAGTCATTGTCCAGCTTTCCGATGCATAGCAAGTGATTGCAAAGACTAAGGTGGACCTTAGTCTCCAGACTGACATCTTCGCACTTCAGCACTTTAATCACAGACTTTCCCATTGCAGTACATCTTTTAATTTCCTGGATGCTGGTGCCAAGAGTGTTGACTGTGGATCCAAGCAAACCCAAACTGTGAACAGTCTCAATCACTTCTCCATCCATTATGACACTGCCAATTGGCCCAGTGGTGAGAATCTTTGTTTTTTTGATATTGAGTCTCAATCCATACTGAAGACTGAAGTCCTTGACCTTCCACAGCAAGTGCATGAGGTCCTCCTCAGTTTCCGCAAGTAGGGTTATGTCATCTGCATAATGCAGATTGTTGATGTTTCTTCCTCCAATCCTGATGCCACATTTCTCCTCATAGAGCCCAGCCTCCTGGATAAGCTGTTCTGCATCAAGATTGAAAAGGTATAAATTGGCATCAAATTTTCACCTACGATACATGGAAAATGGGCTTATAAAAAGCTTTTGTTTCTGTAACTTACTACTGTAATATTTTTATTAAAAATAGCAAACTTCTGCTGAAACACTGTACAAAAACTTTATTGACAGTCATTTTGGTGTTATCCCCTCTGACAATGCCACCTGGCATGGCCCAAACCCCTTTAGTGACCTCATCACTTCCTGGAGCCTCCTGGAATCCCTGAATAATCTATCTGGATGTTGTCCAGGAGAGAGCTCATCCAGCCACCACGTTCCTCATTTCCACCCCATTTTACAGATTAGAGAAATGATGACCTCAGAGGGAAAAGGACTTGCCCAGAAATGAATGGCCAACTAACCCTATAAAAAAAAAAAAAAGCTTGGCTTCCATTCTAGCTCTCAACCTCCAGAATCTACCATGGGAAGCCAGAAAGGGGCTGAATGTAGGCGTTATACCAACAAGGAACAGATAGTGGGCCTGGGAAAAGGTGATAGTGGAAGAGTATTAACTATGTGCACGTGCTGGATATGGGCTGCACACCCATCATTACACCTTATTGTAGTGTCATCTTCATTTTACAGATGCAGAAACACAACTTCAGAGCGAAAGGTCGCCTACCCAGCCCTCATAAACTAGCGAGTGGTAGAATTGGGATTTGAACCCATTATGCTTACCACCAAAGGCTCGTGCCCTTCTCCATTCCACCCACCCTCCACCTCCCAGCCCCTCAGCCTGATTTCCAGGCCACACCCTCCAAAATATGAATCCAATTTGTGAACCAAGTGCTCAGTGCCATTGGCAAGAGGCGCAGGCCTCTGAGCTATTAGTTTATAGCAAGTGCTCAGCTGGGCTGCACAAAGAGGCATCCAGTGGGTGTTGGCAGCAGCCCCCTTCCCCTCCCAACATTTCAAAGGCAAGATTGAAGCCACATGTTTGGAGGCCATGTGCTGATTGCTAGAAGGACGTTCCACATAAACAGCATGAGGCAGAGCCTGTCACTTGGCCTCACCTTTGTTCCTGACCTGGGTTCCAGGCCTCAGATCCAGTTCTTACTAGCCCTCCCACCCTCCCTAACTTCTGTTTCCAAGAGGTCGAGGGTTCAGTGCTTGAGGTTAGCCAAGGAAGGGTTAAAGCTCAAGGCAGCAGGTGCAAAGACAGAGAAGACAGGTTCTCCTGGGCCTCAGGGTGTGGAGACAGGAAGAGAGAAGGCGAGACTTGATTCAGACAGGCTTCCGTGACTTTGGGGGAAAGCTGTTCTCCAGTCAGCCAGGGCCTTCAGCCCCTAGCCCCACTCTGCCCCTGTACCCCAGACAAGCCATCTCCTCTCAGCGGGCCTCAGCATGCTTGTGTGAGATGAGAGACTCTCCTAAAGGAGTAGGGGTCTTCCAAGCCGGGACTTAGGTCTCGGACCCCTGACCAGCTTTCCCCCAGGGACATAGGTGAGCTCGGAGGAGCCCACCAGGCCACACAGGCTGAGGGCTTAGGGTTAGCGGAGCCAAAGCAGCACACGTGTGTTTTGCATTTTCTTTCAAGTCTTCTGGGCTGCCCTGCTCCCAGCTCCCAGCCTCCACTCCCGCCTCCATCTTCTGGGGCTGTAATCAGTTTGGATGGGGAGAAGTAGATACACTTGGGGGGGGTATGTGGGTGTCTGGGGGGACCACTTGGGGCTGGAAACATTTTGGGATCTTGTTACCTGGCAGCAGCTCAGAAGTCCATCTGGGGATGGGGTCGTGGAGACACTGTCCTTCATACACACAGGACAGATTAGGCTCACGTGCTGGCCGTGCTGAATGATCTTAGCTGGGTTTTTGGACCTCTCTGAACCTCAGTGAAATGGGGCCCACTTGAATATTATGGCTGTGAAGTTTAACTAAGAGAAGCCTGCAGACCCAAAATCAGGCTGTTCAAATCCACCAGTGGCTCCATGGGAGAAAGATGCGCAATCTCCTCCCCTGTGATTCACAGCCCCTGAAAACCCACTAGAGGGACAGTTATGGTCTAGTTCCTACTCGATGGCACATAACAATAGAGGACTTAGCGTCCTTGGGTGATACAAACACATTTGGCTGCTAATGGAAAAGTGAGAGGTTTGAGTCCACTCAGAAGCACCTCGGAAGAAAGATCTGGCAATTCCTCTTTTGCAAAACCAGCCACTGAAAACCCAATGGAGCACAATTCTACTTTGACATGAGTAGGATCACCATGGGCTGGAATCTCTTTCACAGAAATGGATACAGAAGGCTTAATGCAGGAAGCTATGGTGTTAGCATGGACTCTTGGTCATGAGGAGATTGGGTCAAAGTGATGAAACAGGAGAGACCTTTGCAAAGAGACTGAACCACTGAGGCTGTTGGCACAACAGAAGCCAGGCATTAGCAGTAAGGCTCATTCTCAGTCTCTCCAGACTGTCTGCAGCCTGTGTCTGCAAGTATCAGCCAGAGGATAGGAGACCTTGGCATCAGCCAGGCAAGAGCGCCCAATGCTGCTCCCTCGCAAGGCTGTTCCCTCCCGCTGGGGCCTGCCAGTCCTGCTCCCACGGATCCTGCTGGCTTTTGCCCCCAGCACCTGTCAGTCAGTGTCTACTCAGGGGCACCTGGGGCTCCTGTTTCCACTCACATGATGGAGGATTAACCAGCATCTTTTCTGTTACCTCAGTCTGCGGCTGCTTCTCTAGATGCTATCCAGGTCTCAGGCCATCTAACCTACATCTTTGTAAAGTCAGACTTTTCTGAGAGTCAGATGAAAACCATGCTCCTTGTTCCCAGAAACTGCACCCTCACCCCAATCTCAATTCAAAGCTTCAGAGTTTACAGACTCCCTTCTGGAGGTGGGGGGTGGTCTCTGAGACCCTCAGACCATGAAATCCTGGATGGAGCTGGCCCAAGGAGAGCTGGAAGGAAGGATAATGGTGCCTGGTAGTGGCCTTGGTGGAGATTTCTGCCATCGAATCCTAGAGAGGCACAGTGCTGCCCCAGCCTGCTCCATGGGACATGGAAACTATCTATGTTGGGCCAGAAAGACCTGCAGCAGTAAGCTGATATCTGTCCACTTCCTTCACAAGTGGCAATCTACTAGGACTCAGAGAAGCCCACTGGCTAACCCAAGGTTCTGGGGGCTTTCCCCTCATCCACCTCAGGTTTCTCAGAGTACTTGGTGGTCACTAGCTCACATGCCAATGGAGCAGCCCCTGGTTTCTCCCTGACCCGTGACTTCCTTTCCTTCCCTTTGCACTGATGGAAAGTGGCAACTCGAAAAGCAGAGGTTTCTGGCTTGCCAGATTGGAGCTGGGAGAACAGATGGCCAATTCATCCCACCAAACTTGGCACCTTGAACAAAAGAAACAATATGTGTTTGGCTCCCTAATCTTTTCCTCAGGTTCCCATGCAGGTGACTGGAAAGTCTGATGACAAGAAAACGTCGGCTCACTGCTCTCAGGACGCAAGTCAGGCCTGGCCCTTGTTCTGCCTGCTCCTTCCACCCCTTCCCGCTCTGCAGTGAGTCTCATTCAGAGCCAGTCCCATACGAAGGGGAGACGATGGGGGCAGCAGGGGGCGCTCAATCTCTGAGCATCATACCCCATCACGTCCTTGCTCTCCATCCACAATGGCCCTAGGAGGTAGATGCTATTATTATCCCATTTCACAGATGAGAAAAAGAACACGTTACATGGCCTGTAAGTGGCAGAATCAGCAGGACTGCCGGCAGTTGTCATGGATTGAGCTTCTGTATGGCCTCATTCATACCTGAGCCAGGTGGAGCGGCTGGGGTCTGGATCTGGACCTACTCTCTGCAGGAGCTGGTTGTGGAAATGCTCCATGGAGAAATCTAGGGTTGTGGCCCACTTATGCAGCCTCATGAAGGAGAGGCAAAAGTGGCTTTGATTCTGTAGGAAGATGTTACCATACCTGGAAGCAGAAGAATCTTTGATTTCATGAAGCCAATGTGAAATTGTTCATTAACAGGCTAGTGTTAAGCACAAGTAAACCCACACTTGCCTTGCTTATTGGGTAAGCTGACACTCAACACTCTTGCAGACTGATTCCCACTGTGTTCTTGCTTCTTGGTTGGTCCAGTGGGTTCCCAGAGGCAGGGAGAAGGGACTGGTCAGTCCCACCATCAGTTAACTACTCAGCCCAGACTCTTTCCACTGCCTCAGCTCTTCCCCTCTGCCCCCACCCCAGCCCAGCCCAGCGCCCCAGCCCCAGGGAGGGTGTTAATGAGGCCAGTGCAGGGAGAGGCCGGGAAGCAGCTCTGCCCACAGGTGCCGGTGCCGGCAGGTCTTCATGGTGGCCAGACTGGGACCTGGCGCCTCTCTGCCCCAGTCCGTCTGCTCCCTCTACGTGGGATGGTAGCTAATACCCCTCTGGGATGGGGTGGGGGCCCATGTGTCTGGGCCCTGCCAGGACCCCACCCTGGAGACCCAGAGTCTGTCTTCCTGGAACTGAAATCATCCTCACTTTGGGGTTTCTGGGCAGGGCAGGTGGAGCTTGGAGAGCACCCAGGGCTGCTGAAGAACTGGAAACAGAGCACTGTAGGAGGTGGTGTTGGGGAGCCTTACTCGAGGTCTCTCTTTGTCTTTTCTTTGTACCCAGCTGGTTGGAGCTTTGATTCCCTTCCCCTCTGTCTCTGGGTGACTCAGGGGGTCAAAGAGTTTGTAGTGTGTGAGAAAGGCCAGGATGGGAAGCCAGGAGACCTAGCTTTAGCCTAAGTCCACTAGGTGACTAGGAGGAATCCCTCCCTAGCTTTGGGCCTCAAGTTGCTGGGCATATCTGCCAGGTCACAGTTCAAAGCCCTTTTACCCCTTAGACCTTGGTGCCCAGGCCTTCCTTGGGCACTTCGAAGCTCTGAAAAGAATGTTCGTCTGTATTTTCCACATAGAAAATATCTGATAACTGCTCTAGGCTCTCACTGGAAAGTGAGGAAAAGAAAGCATGAAAATGCTTCTCATGGACAAGCAAGCCTAGGTGCTTTGAGCTTGGCCATTGCTCCACCCTGTCTCCTGTCACCCTCTGTAACTTGGGAGCCATTTCTCAAACCACCCCAGTTCCTTCTCTTACCACCCTCCTCTTCAAGCTCCTGATCTGGAAAATCTGCTTTAAAATGTGGAGTGGAGGAAACATACAAAATTATAATTTGCCACAGATCCTTAGGAAGACATCATGATCTCTTAGAATACACCTCGATGATATCATTTATGGAGCTCTGGTCTCCCAGTGGCAAGAGGCTGCACTGCAATTCTGATGGCATACGGGTTGAGCTCAACAGCTGCTCAGTGAGAGAAAGACTGACAATCTCCTCCTGTACAATTAACTGTCTCTGAAAACCCACTGGTGGGTCCGTTATGAGTCAGTTATGACTTGCTATGACAACTCATACTTGACTTGTTGGCACCTATCAACAACCATCATCTTTATCACCATTATCAGCACTGCTAAGTCCATTACGAGCCTCTCATCACCTCTATCTTCTCCACCATATCCACCATCATCACCACTCACACAACTACCCCTACCATTATCATCACCTTCACCATCTCTATCACCACCACCATCATCATTACCACCTCTACCATCATTAGTACTTCCATCACCACCACTACTGCCACCTCTACTATCATCACCATCTCCACCACCACCCTACCTATACCACTACCTCTATAACCATCACCACTTCCACCATCAGCACCTCTACCTCTACCAGCATTTAACACCTACACAACTACTTCTACCATTATCATCACTCTCACCAACATCATTGTTACCATTACCATTGTTAGTGCTTCCATCACCACCACTCCCAACACCTTTACCATCATCACCCTATCTATACCACCCCTATAATCATCACCACCTCCTCACTCACTACTCCCATCACCACATCCATCTCTACCATCGTTACCATCTCCACTCCATTATTGTCTCCATCACCATCTCTACTAACATCACTATCTCCATCCATCGTCACCACCACCACCATCACGTCACTATAATATTATTCTTCCATCACTAGCATAACAAATTACTCAATGGCTTAAAACAATAAAAATGTATTCTCTTACAGTTCTGAAGGTCAGAAGTCTGAAATGGAACTCACTGAGCTAAAATCGAGGTAGTGATAGGGCTCTGTTATGCTGTTGTTGGGTGCTGTCAAGTTGAGTATTACCCCATAGTGACCTTATGAACAACAGATCTGAACCCTGTCCTACCTTGAACCATCCTCACAATTTCTGACACACTAAAGCCCATTGCATCTGTCACTGTGTCAATACATCTGATTGAGAGTCTTCCTCTCTTTCCTTGACCATTCACCTTTACAAGCATGATGCTCTTCTTCAAGGAATGACCTCTCGTAGCAACTTGCCGAAGCATGTAAGATGAAGCTTTATCAGCCTTGCCTGAAGGGAACACTCTGTTTGTACTTCCTCCAAGACATATTTGTTCTTTTGGTAGCTCATGGGATATTCAGCACTCTTCTTCAATACCACAGTTCAAACACCTCATCTGTCATCCTTATTCATTGTCCATATCTCAGATGCATAGCAAGTGATTGAAAAGACCATGGCTTGAATCAGACACACCTTAACCCTCAAGTTGACATCATTGTTCCTAAATAATTTGCAGAGACCCCAGACTGCAGACCTTCTCATAACCATACATTTTCTGATATACTGCTGGTACCAAAGGTGTTGATTGTGGATCCGTGTAATGTGAAATAGTTGACATCTTCAATCTTTTATCCATCTATTATGATTTTACCTGTTGGTCCAGTGGTAAGATTTTTTGTTTTTTGTTATTGAGATATAATCCTTCTTGAAGGCTGTATTCCTTGATCTTTTGCAGCAAGCACCTCAAGTCCTCCTCAAGTTCAGCAAGCAAGGCTGTGTCATCTGCACTCCACAGGTTTATTGATGAGTTTTCCTCCAATCCTAATGCCACATTCCTCTTCATAGAGTCCAGCTTCTCAAATAATTTGCTCAGCATACAGATTGAATAGGTATAGAGAGAGAATAAAACATCATCGCACGATTTTCTTAATTTTAAACCATGTATTACATTGACTGCAAGAACCTCCAGAAAGGCAAGCTGAGTTTAGAAGAGGCCATAGCAATAGGGACATCATAACTAAAGTCAGTTGGATCTTTGCTGAAAGCAAAAAGCACCAGAGGAATGTCGATATGTGTTTCGTTGACTATGCAAAGGATTTGATTGTGTTGATCACAGCAAATTGTGGCTAACAATAGGAATCCAGAACACTTAATTGTATTCATGTGAAACCTATGCTTAGACCAGGAAGCAGTCATCAGAACAGAGCAAGGAAACTCTGCATGGTTCAAAATCAGGAAAGGAATGTGTCAGGAACGTGTCCTGTCTATATATCTTTTCAATCTATATGCAGAACAGTTCATTCAAGAGGCTGAATTTTATGAGAAGGAATATGGCATCAGGATTGGAGGAAGACTCATCAGCAATCTGTGTTATGCAGATGACATAACGTTGCTTGCCAAAACTCAGGAGGATCTGAGATGTTAGCTGTAGAAAGTCAAGTACTATAGTCTTCAATATGGATTGAAGCCCAACATCAAGAAGACAAAGATTCTCACCACTGGGCCAACTGGCAGTACCACGATATATGGAGAAGAGATTGAGATTGTTAACTATTTCAGCTTGGTTCCTCAATCAACACTCTTGGCACCAGCAGTCAGGAAATCAAAAGATGAATTGCAGTAGGAAGATTTGTTGTCAGGGATCGCTCCAGAGTGCAGTAGAGCAATGATATCTGTCTAGAAAGAAAGGTATGCCTGATCCAGGCCATGGTCTTTGTAATTACTTGCTATGCATCACAGAGATGGACAATGACTAAAGATAACAAAGAATAGATGCCTTTGAGTTGAGTTTTGACACTATCCCCAATACTTTCAGCTAAGGTCCATCTAATATTAGCTATAATGTCCGAGTGTCACAAGCTTTTTTTTTTAACCTTGCATATCTGGCAGTGTTCTGTTGATGTGCTGTTTCAGTCGTTTTTGGATAAATTTCAGCAGGAGTTTGCTTTTATGTGGTATTAATGAAATTGTTCTATAATTTCTACATTCTGTTGGGTCATCTTTTTTTGGAATGGGAATAAATATGGTTCTAATTCAGTCAGTTGGCCGGGTGCTTGTCCTTCAGATTTTTTGGCACAACCTGGTGAGCACATCCAGGGCAACATCTGTTTGTTGAAATATGTCAATTGATATGCCATCAATTCCTGGGGCCTTGTTTTTTGCCAATTCCTTCAGAGAACCTTGAACTTTCTCCTTCATCACATTGGCTCTTGATCATACGTTCTCTCATGAATTTCTTCTATGTCAGCCAATTCTTTTTGATATAGTGACTCTGTGAACTCTTTCCATCTTCTTTTGATGCTTCTTGGGTTATTCAACATTCTGCCCACAGCATCCTTAAGTACTGCAAGTTGAATTTATTCTTCAGTTCCTTCATCTTAAGAAATGATGAGCAAGTTAGTCCTTATATTTTTAAATTATATTTTATTAATTTTAATGAACATTTACAGAGATTTTGGATTTCCATTCATTCGTTGTTGCAATTTTCTCCCTGCCCCCCACCTCCCACCCCCAGTTCGCTCTTCTCTTTGAAAAGTAAAAGAAAAATTCCTTCATTGGTATACAATTCCAACCCCACCCCCCGAGTATACTCCACTATGCAACCTTCATTCTGGACTCTTGTCATAACCATAATACCTAATCATATATCACTTTTAAACTATTCTCTCCCTCATCTGTTTCAATGCGGTATACATAATTTGCCCAATTTAGTCCTTTTTGATTTTCTGACTCCAGCTCTACACATTTCATTATAATACTTTGCTTTGTCTTCCCATGCTGTTCTTTGAAATCTTCTGTTCAGGTCCTTAACATCTTGATTTCTTCCCTTTGCTTTTGACTTTTTGGCACTCTAGTGCAATATTCAATCTCTTCTGACATCCATTTTGGTCTTCTCTTCTTCCTCTGCCTTTGTAATAACCTTTTACATTTTTCAAGGATGATATTCTTGATATCCTTCAACAGGTTATTTGGCCTTCTCCTGTTAGTATTCAAGACCTCAAACCTGTTGCCAAGATGGTCTTTAAATTCAGGAGGGATATCTTCAAGGTCAAACGTTGGTTCTTGCAGATTTGATTTTATTTTCTTCAGCTTCAGTTTGAACCTGCATGCGAGTAATTGATGATCTGATCGAAAATCAGCATCTGATTTAGTTCTCACAGCTGATATTGAGCTACTCCAATAACTTTCCCCACAGATACAATCAATCTGATTCCTGTGTAGGCCATCAGGTGAGGTCCATGTATATAGTTGCCATTTGTGTGTCTTGTAAATGATATTTGTAATGAATAAATCATTGATTACCCAGAATTCTATCATTCTGTCTCCCTTCTCTTTTCTGGTACCAAGTCCAAGATTCCTGACTACCAATCCTTCTTCCTTGTTTCCAACTTTTGCATTCCAGTCACCAATTATTTTTAAGTATCTTGGTTGCATGTTTGATTGATTTTCAATTTCAACCCAGGACATTGTCTTTGCAATTATTTACTATGCAGCAGAGAGGTGGATAATGACCAAGGATGATAGAAGTAGAATTGATGTCTTTTAGTTGTGGTGCTGGAGAAGAGCCTTGAATATATCATGGACAGCTAAGAGAACAAATAGGTCCACACT
>NW_006399783.1:11391912-11436014 GCF_000299155.1 Elephantulus edwardii
TGAACAAAGCAGCAATAAACATAGGTGTGCATGTATCTGTTTGGGTGTAGTTCTGGTTTCTTTTGGGTATATTTTCCTTAGTGGAATTGCTGGGTCAAATGGTATTTCTATTTCCAACTTTTTGAAAAAGCACCATACTGCCTTCCAGAGTGGTTGCACCATTGTACACTCTCACCAACAGTGAATAAAAGTTCTAGTTTCTCCACAACCTCTCCAGCATTAGTTGTTTGCTGCTCTGTTGAATTTCGCTATTCTTACTGGGGTGAAATGATATCTCATAGCTGTTTTTTAACTGTGCTTTTGCATTTGACTTACCTGTCACCCAAAACTGTGGTCATAAGCCCTCAAGCCTCAGGCTATTTGGTTACAGCTGAGAGGTTTTAATAATTTATTCCCCTCTTCTGATCTAATACATATTATTTGTGTTTTATTGCTTGTGCAAAGACATTCAACTGTGTGGGTCATTAAAAAATTATACATAACACTGAGATGAAGTACGGAACACTTAAATGTGCATGTGTAGAACCTGTGCATAGACTAAGAAGCAGTAATTAAGCCAGAACATGGAGATATTGGATGTTTTCAAATCAGGAATAATATACATGGGAGTTGTGTCCTTTCGTCATACCTATCCAATCTATAGGCATCTCGAGTGGCTTAGTGATAAGGAGTTGTGTTAGCAACCCAAGGGAACATAATTTGAATCTGCCAGCTTCTCTGTGGTAGAAAGATGGATAATCTACTTCCATGTGATTTATTGCCTCTGAAAGTTCACAAGAGGTCAAGTACAACTCAGTTCCAACTCAATAATACATAACAACATCAACAACATTCTATCTATATTCTGAGCAGACAGTCCAAGAAACTGGATTATGTGAAGAAGAACTCAGAATCAGGACTGGAAGGAG
Source organism: Elephantulus edwardii (assembly GCF_000299155.1). Classification (NCBI taxonomy): domain Eukaryota; kingdom Metazoa; phylum Chordata; class Mammalia; order Macroscelidea; family Macroscelididae; genus Elephantulus; species Elephantulus edwardii. The sequence goes on from NW_006399783.1 coordinate 11,392,821, forward strand.
GATCATCATCAACCTAGAGTATACAAATGAGACAACCTTATTTGTTGAAAGTGAAGAGGATTTGAAATGAAAAGGATCTACTTAAGGAGATCAAAGACTATAGTGTTTAGTATAGATTACATCTCAATATAAAAAAATTATCACATTTGACAAGAAGGCAGCATCTCGATAAATGGAGGAAAGATTGAAATTGTCAAGGATTTCCTTTTACTTGAATGTACACTCAGCATCTATAGAAGCAGTAGTCAAGAAACCAAACAGCATACGTACTGCAAAGAGTCTTCTTAATGAGCTAAAACAGCCCAGAATGTTACTCTAGAGACTAAAATGTTCCTGATTCACACTATCATATTTTCAATCCATAGAGAACTTTATATTCATTTGAAAGCTATACAATGGAAAAGGTTGACAGAAGAAGATTCTATGCCTTTCCGTTGTGGTATTGGAGAAGAATATTGAATTTCCCCTGGTTTGCCAAAAGAACCAACAAATGGGTGTTGGAAGAACTGCAGCTACAGTGCTCCTTAGAGGTAAAGACAGAGAGACTTTGGGAATGTTATCAGAAGGGCCAGTCCTTGGAGAATAATACTATGCTTGGAAAAGTAGAAGGTTAGCAAAAAATAAGCAGCTCTCAAGATGTTTTGACACATTGATTGCAACAATGGGCTTAAATATACCAGAGATTATGAGGATGACATAGGATCAGTCAGAAATTTCATTCTGTTGTACTAAGTGTCACTGGGAGTTGGAGTCAACTTGATGGTACCTAAAGACATCATTCATTAATATATTCACAACACATTCAAATACATATGGAGACATAAACTTTGCAGGTATAGTCTCATGTACTTTGTAGCTATAAATCTATTTGCCTACCAGCAGCTAGTCAATTCACACATCTGACAGTGTATCTACTTATAGATTAGTTTGTTATTACTGATATCCCAGGATTTCATCATCCACTTTTGTCACCATTAGTCCTACTATCTCTACCAAAATCATTACTATGAGATGACATTTTACATTATGCAAATCTGCTGCAAAGAATCTTCCTTAATCACCATTAATGCTATCATCTTCATCACCACAAATACCACCAGCACTATACCAAATCTAGAATTACCATTACCAAGATCATCTTTGATGCCATCACTTCTAGCAGGACCACTACCACCACCATTTAGATTTCGCCTCAAAGGATCTTCTTAGACAACCCATTATAGAGTAGAATCTCCTTCTAGTATGAAGAGAACATAAGATTATTAAAAAGACAGATAAGTGAGACTTGTACACCAATGTTCAACACTATTCACCATCTCAAGAACATGGAAACAGCCCAAATGCCCAACCACAATGAATGGATTGAGACATTATGGTACATTCCCACAATGGGATACTATATGGCATGCAGAAACAATGATTTTGTAAATTACTACCTAATGTGGTAGGGACTGGAGAGCATTATGTTAAGTGAACTAACTCAGTCTAATAAGGACAAATACTCTAAAAGACAATTACTGTAGAATGAGTACGAGGACCCAAAAGGGGAGGCTTAATCATAGGGTCACACAATGTATATGAATTTTATGACATTTATATGTGAAACAGTATAAAAAAAAAGACAGAGAAGATGTTGTTGTTGTTTTTATGGCAAAGGAGGTTGAGTTTTCAAGACAGAGAAGATAGAAGACTAAAATGAAAATAAAAAGATAATTATTAGAAAGTTATTCTGAAAGAGACTCCCATAGAGGGTTCTGTATGGAGTGAAAGAAAAACATGCAACAACACTCAAAATCATAAATAAAATGTGAGACTTACTGATCTGATAGAAACTTGGGATCATGACCTTTAGTCACACTTCAGACTTAAAACTAAGCTTAATGCCATGGCTCCACTTTCAGTCGTGTAATTATTGGATGATGAAGAGTCAAGACTACAGCCTTCCATCTGCATGACCTCACAACATAAAGAGAAGTCAGTTATTTACAACTGAAAAGTAGACTATTTCTCACGCTAAATGGAGAAAAGATTGACTTTGTCAAGGATTTCCTTTTACTTGGACCCACAATCAACATCTAGGTAATCAGCAATATAAAAAATCAAACTTATTTCCATCGAGTCAATTCTGACTCACAGTGACCTTCCATCAGGTTTCTGAGGATGTACATCTCTACAGGAAAAGATTGTTGTCTTTCTCCTTTGGAGCAGCTGGTGGATTCAAATCACTGAACTTTCAGTTAGTAGTACAATATATAACGAGCCATTTCATCAGAGCTCCTTGCCCAGAGAAGCAGTAGTTAAAATAATTCGATCTTTTTCATGGGGCAAATCTGCTGCAATGAACCACTTTGATAAATGGAGAAAGCAGAACAAAGATGTTACTGAACAAAATGCCACTTGATGGGTGGAGGTGTGGTATTTTCAATTCTTTCACATGCATACGGAAGTTGGACAACTAATAAGGAAGATCAGCAAAGAATTGGTGCCTTTGAATTAAGGGTGATGGTGAAATGATTGAATTTACCAAAGACTATAAAAAATATAAAACCAACATTAAAAAAAACACAGAAATAAGTCAATCTTTGAAGAAGTGTAGCCAGAATGGTCCTTGGGGAAAAAGGATGGTAAGACTTTGTTTCACATACTTTGGGCAAATTATCAGGAGGATAGGTCCTAGAGAAGGATATCGTGCTAGGAAAAAATAGAAGATGAGCAAAAAAAAGAAGGTGCTGGACAAGATAGAGAGAAACAGTTGTTGCAATAGCAGGCTCAAACATAGCAACAATTGTGAGGGTGGTACACAGTGGGGCAGTGTTTTGTTCAAACTTAGCAACAATTGTGAGGGTGGTACACAGTGGGGCAGTGTTTTGTTCTGTTGTGCATATGATCATTGTGAGTCAGATCCTACTTGAATGCACTTGACAACACACACCATCAAGGAGACAGTAAGTCTATCAGATTCATTAACAAATGAATGAATGTGACTGAGATTGTTTTGGAGTTTATTTTACTTAGTCTGGGATGTCATAGAAGGTATTTCTGAAAGATTGACAACAGAACTGAGATCTAACTAAAGAATGGGGGCTAATGACATTATTGAAAGAATGGTGGGAACACAGCCAGGTGTCTGGAGGGAGAGCGTTGTGAGAATGAGAAGTGGGGAGGAGGAAGCTGAAGCTTAACATGCAGGGAAGCAGGAGTGAGACATGGTCAACGCATCAGGCATAGGGAGGGCCAGGCAGTGCCTTGAAAGCATATTGAGGATGCTGCTTTTAATCGTCAAGGGAATGGAAACTTTTGGAACATTTTAAGGATGTGATCAGACACATATCTCAGGAAGACCACACTGACTCTATTGTGAAGAGTGGATTGGTAGGACATGAGGAATAACAGGTGGTACTAGAGACTGCTTAGAAACCTTTTGCTGACATCCAGGAGCAAATGGCTGTAGCATGCATCCCAGTGGTGGGTGTGGAGGTGAAGAGACACAGGTAAAGTACACAGGGTGGGGGACTATAGGAAATAAAAGCAAAAGGCCTTAGTGTGGCTAATATTTGAAAGAGAAGGAAAAAGAAGGGTGGTGGTAAGGAGGCTAGGTTTCTGCTTCAGTAACTGATGGCAGTAACACTGATTAGTAGCTAAATGGCAGGGACCGAAGACTCCTAAGTTTGAGAGTATGTATGTATATCCATGTTGATGGTTATTATTGGTATTAGTGCTGCATAGTCAAACAGTTAAATGCTCACTATTCATCAGACCAGGTTAAATAACCTGTAAATACATAAAGCCTGTGTCTCAATTTGAGCCCCCCGGAAATCAATCCTAGATCAAGTACTCAAACCCAAATCACTCATTTGGAAGGTAAAAAGCAAAACGGGTAATAGAGGCAAGGGAAAGCAGATACCAATGAATGATGTGTTACCAAGCAAGCCACCTCAGTGGAAAAACATAATTTAGTCTGACAGGGAAACTGCAGGAGACACTGAGAAACCTACACCTTAGAGCATCTCTAACTAGGATAAGCAATCTGGAGCAAATATACACCAACTTGGACTAATCATTAATTTGAGGCTTCTCCCTGGAGATTTAAATTTCCGGTAATTTCCAGTCTTCTGCACATAGGTAAGGATCAGCGACCAGAAAAAGATGTTAGGCAGTAAGAGTTGGATTCTGGCAGTTTGAAGGGACACCTGTGTGCACTGAGATGGTGAGGACTTGGGAGTTGTGAAGAGAAATGACTGCTGGTTGTTGGCAGGTGCTGTCTAGTTGACTACTCACTGTGAACCTATGAACACAAGGTAAACCACCCTCACAACTTCCACCATGCTCAAGTCCATTGTTGCAGTCATTGTGCTAATCTATCTCCTTGAGAATCTTTTCTCATCCTGTACTATTCCCAAAATGATGTCTTTTCCCAAGGTCTGGCACTTCCTAACAACATGCTGAAAATATGTTAAGATAGAATTCCACCATTTTTGCCGCTAAGGAGCACCCTGACTGCATTTAATAAAAAAATGCAACTGGTAGTAAATTATAAAGTAAGATTTTGTATGCATGTCTGTCTGACTTTAAAGTCTATGGATAATTAACTACAAAGATAGATGACAGAGTAGATGAGTAGATAGATAAATACATGAATAAATTTACAAATGATTGACAGGTTGGGTGTTCAAATGGATGAATAAGTGGATGAGTGATGGATGATAGATGACTGAAAGGATAGGAAGAAATGGGTGGGTAGGTAAGTAAAGGATGATTATATTGAGAATGGCTAGATAAAGAAATGTGTGGATGGATGGATGGATGGATGGATGGATGGATGGATGGATGGATGGAAATTTAGTACATTAGTGAATGCTGTTGTTGCTGTTATGTGTCAAGGCCACCCTATGTATAATGGCTCTGAACCCTACCCTATCCTGAGCCAGTCTTACTGACTCCGATACACTTGCCCCCATTGCCCTAGTTACTGTTCATCTCATCTGGGATCTTCCTCTCCGGTGCTGTCCCTCCATCCTTCCAAGAATGATGTCCTTCTCAAAAGACTGGCCCCTCCTAGCCACGTGCCCAAAGTATGTTTGCTGGAGCTTCAAAATTCTAGTCTCCAAAGGAGAAACTTGGATTCACCCTCTCCAAGACAGACCAATTTGGTTTCTTGGCAGTCTATGGTATGTTCAAGACTCTTCTCCAGCACAACTCAAAGGCATCAATTTTTCTGTCATCCTTAGTCATTATCCAACTCTCTGATGCATAGCAAGTAATTGCAAAGGCTATGGTTCAAGTGCACCTTAATCTCTAGACTGACATCATTGCTTCTCAGTACTCTGGAAAAGACCCTGACAGCAGATTTGCCCAGTGCAATTCATCTTTTGATTTCCCGACTGCTGGTGTTAAGAGTGTTGAATGGATCCAAGCAAGCTGTAATTGCTAACAACTTCAATCTCATCTCCATCTACTTTGGTGCTGTCAATTGGCCCAGTGGTGAGAATCTTTGTCTTCTTGATGTTCAGCTTCAATCCATATTGAAGACTACAGTCCTTGACCTTTTACAGCAAGCGTCTCAGGTTCTCCTCAGTTTCAGCAAGAAAGATTGTGTCATTTGCATAACATAGGTTGTTGATGAAACTTCCTCCAATTCTGATGTCACATTCATCCTCATAAAGCCCAGCCTCCTGAATGATCTGTTCTACATATAAATTAAAAAGTATGAAGACAGGACACATTCCTTACTCACTCCCTTCCTGATTTTGAACCATGCAGTGTTTCCCCGCCCTGTTCTGAGGATTGCTTCCTGGTCCAAGTATAGATTTCACATAAGCCAAATCAAGTGTTCGGGGATTTCCACTCTCCTCAAAGTTAACCACAATTTGTTGTGATCTACACAGTCAAATGCCTTTGCATAATCAATGAGACACAGATGGACATTCCTCTGGTACTCTTTGCTTTCTGTCAAGATCCATCTGACATTGGTGATAATGTCTCTAAGTGCCATGGCCTCTTTTAAACCCTGCTTGTAGTTTTGGTAGTTCTTTGTCAATGTACTGTAATCTTCAGCAAGATTTTGCTTGTGTGTGATACTGTAGTATGATAATTTCCACACTCAGTCAGTTTTCTTTTTTCGGAATGGGAACAAATATGGATCTCAGATGGCCAGGCACAGTCTGGTGAGCATGTCCAGGGCAGTATCTGTTTGTTGAGATATGTCACTTGGTATTTTATCAATTCCCAAGGCTTTATTTCTTGCCAAGTACTTCAGAGCAGCCTGAACTTCCTCTACATCACTATTGTCTTTTGATCATAAGTTGTTTCTTAAACTTCTTCTGTGTCAGCCAATTATTTTTGGTACAGTGACTCTTATACTCCTTCCATTTTATTTTAATAATTCCCAAATCATTCAATGTTCTATCCTTAGCATTCTCAAGTATTGCAACTTGAGGCTTGAGTTTGTTCTTTAGTTTATTATTTAAGAATTTTGTCTGACTGGATGGTTAGAGAGATTATGTACAGAATCATTGCTGGTACCTGCTGTTGGATCAGCTCTCTGTTCATGGTGACCTCATGAATAAAGAAATAAAACTCTAACTAGTTTGGCCCTGTCTTGATCCATAATTGGTTTTGGATCAGTATGATCTATATGATTTTCCCTGGCTGATTTTTTTGGGTGTAGCTTGCCAGGCCAACTTGGCCTGGAAGCTCTGCTGAAACCTGTTGAACATCATTGCAATATGTAAACCACCACGGTCAGATAGGTGGTTGGTGTGCATGAAGTGCACTGGCAGGGAAGCAAACCCAGGTCTCCTGTAAGAATTTTATCACTGAACCTAGGAAATAAGGGAAAAGTGAGTAGATAGGTAGATGGAGGGGCAGGCAGATGGAAAGATAGTCAAGTTTGGGAAAAGAGAAGGATTGCAACTCAATAAAGGAAAGCCTCTAGCCAAGTTCTTGATTGAAGGGAGCTCAGTTAACAACACCCTCATCATACTCTACCTCCCAGGAGATACTCAAACTCTAAACCTAAGAAGCCTTTCCATTGTGATCTCATGAGAATAACCAACCACATCAGGAATGATCTTTGGAGACCAGGGGAAATCTCAAGTTGTTATAGCAGAGGATGTGGGTTGAGGGAGGTCTATAAAATGAAATTAGAGGACTAGGATGGAGTCAACTAATGACTGTATCTAGAATGGTGCTGCCCTGCCCTGCCCAGATCTGACTAGCATCCATCCAACAGACAACATCACAGGGCTGGTTCTGCCCACACTACCTTGTGAGTGGATTGCTGCCCTGCCCTGCCCAGATCTGACTAGCATCCATCCAACAGACAACATCACAGGGCTGGTTCTGCCCACACTACCTTGTGAGTGGATGGTGGACATCTTCAGATGCATTCTTTCACTTAAAGAAGTCAGTGGCTGTAAAATAAAACAACTCTAATGGTGAGTATAACAGTGGCTTGGGAGAACTGGGAAAGGAGGCTGGCATTATACCAGGAAGCTCGACCATCTTGGAAGAGACTAGGGACACCTAGTTCCAGCTCAAGCACAGCTGATAGGTAGGTTCAACTTTGCCAGATTTCATTCCCTGAGGCACATTATTATGACTGGGGAATAACGAGAGGCAGGCACCTGATTCCTGGCCTTTCCCTGGTACCCTGTGTGTGTGTTTGTGTATGGATGGTTTTCATGAATGAATATGTACATACTCACATGTAGGTCTCTCTATATGGGTTTGTTCATGTTTGCTAATGTCTGTGCTTTTGCCTGTGGGTTTGGGTATCATGATTTAAGCATATATGCTAAGATGCTAGGTGTGTGTGAGTCTGTGTTAGCATGATTATGGTGTAGGGGACATGTGAGAATGTGGATGGATGCTTTTGTGTCTGTAATTTATGTGCATATTATTGTTTATATATAAGTACTTTTGAATGAATATATTTTTGCTTCTGTAAGTATGAATATGAAGATGTTCATTAACATACTATGGGCATGACTATAGACTTATTTGTGAAAGTACATGTAGGTGGAATTGAGTGCTCTTCAGGGAATAACATTTCATGTAATTAGACTTCCCCATTCTCTATCCCCAGTCTCATCTCTGTTAATGCTCACCAATCTCACACTTTCATACAAACTTTAGGAGCTAAACAACTAGTAGCTCCCAAGAATATGAGGATATTTCTGGTCTATGTAGTTTTGCATATGCTTTCTGGAATACCATAGTTTCCATTCTTTTTGGAAGAATTGAAGGCTCAGGCTTCTTTCCCATCTTTCTTGTCAGTTGTAGACTCCATTGACTAGGTTCTCTGCAACCTCTCAGACATCCATCCTTCTAATACAATGTTGTTGTTGTTGTTAAGTGCTGTCAAGTCAAATATGACTCATAGTGACCCTATGGACAAGACTTGACCCCTGTTCTATAACTATTGTCATTTCTCTAAGTTCGTAGAGTTTCCAGAGACATGTTGTTTAGGAAATGGATGCCACTCCTGCTTTCAAGCTTGTCTTAATCTGGGAGCTCCACCAAGCACTATCCACCATGGATAACTATGACATTTGACACACCAGCGGCATAGTGTTCAGCATCACAGTAACCCCAGGTTACCTCAGTATAGCAAATTGACAGACCAGTACTGTACCACTTAGAACAATGTTAGTCCCAGGCACAATTAACACCAAGCCTTGACTTTCAAATACCAAGGCCCTCCACCAAGTCCTGTTGACTCTAAATAAGAGGCTTCCTGTCCACAGCTCATTGTTAGCTAAATCCAGCAAATATAATCAGTGCACACAATTGTGAACAAAACAGAAAACAACCAACCAATCCACACCAAACTCTCAACCAACACAAAACATCGCATCTTCCAGCTAGGAAGGTATTATTTGCTCCTCCTGCATCTTTGCCTTGAAGGCAAAGATGAAAAAGCTTCATCTTGCAAACATTGGATGTATTGCTAGGAGAGGTTATTCCTTGGAAAGAGATATCATGCTTGGAAAGGTGGAGGGGATGGTGAAGGAGAGGAAGACCCTCAATCAGGTGGATTGACACAGTGACTGAAGCAATTGTATTGAGTATGTCAGAGATGTGAGGGTGACACAGGATAGGGCAAGGTTCAGAGCTGTTCTTTGTAAGGTAAATAAGAGTTATATTCTATTTGATGGCACCTAACAACAACAGACTAGAAGTTTCTTGAGGGTAGAATCTGGCATGGGATGCATGGGTGGTTGGATGGATGGATGGATGGTTGGTTGGATGGATGAGTGAGCAAATAGGTCAGTAGGTAGACGGATGATTGGATGGATGGTTAGGTAAATGATAGCTGAAAAAATGAATGAATATCCAAATCTGAGGTTCCTGCTGCCAGTCCCTGAGGTCTGAAAGGACTCTGCATCCAGCTATTCCACACCTTTCATCTCTAGTGTAGGAGACATAGTCCCTTTACTCATAGAGACAGGCCATGACTTCAAAACAGGCTGGCACTCTCCCTTCAGCTCTGGCTCCCATGAGAGCTGGCTCCAGGCTGACCACCTACCTTCCAAGGAGCAGATTAAGCCTGAAGAGGTATTGTTGAGTGGCTTAAGAGAACCCCTGTTTGTGCTTGGGCTTTCAAAGGCAGAGTGACTGCAGAGGAGGGTTCTCACTACAGACCCTATTGCTAAGTGGGCAGGGCTTGTGTGTCTTCCAGGCCTGGACTGAAGGCAGCTTACCATGGGACCCTAGGAGTTTCAAGACAGGAAAATGGTGTTTTGTCTTGTTAATGCATTCACTTGGCTTTGAACTGGAGAGTAGTCAGGTGTCCCCAGAGTCTGCTTTTGAGATGGTCTAAGATGGGGGCAGGGTGTACTCAGGCCCTGGATTACAGAGGCCTTCCCAGGGGAAGGGGGCCTTTGATGGGGCCGGATCTGTTGTCCAGAGTCTGACTGTGCCGGTGGCTGGAGCCGGCTAATGAGGGGAAAGGGCTCCATTCCGAGGTATTCCCTGGGCCTCCCTTGGGCAGCAGACGGAGACCTGCTTTGATGTTGGAGTCCTTAAGCCAAGTGGGGACTAATTGCCACAAGGTATAGAATGTTGTCGTTGCTTGGGGGGTCTGCAGCTTGCCCACAATGCCATAGCCACCCTGGGGTGGGGGGAAAAGGCAGCACTTTCCCAGTGTAAGACAATGGAGGAGGGGGGTTTTTTTGGTTGTTTTGTTTCAATTTTTCTTTTGTGAATATGGACTCACACACCTAACAAGAACACACACACACACACACACACACACACACACACACACACACACACACACATTTAGCCCACTGCCACTTTGTAAACAGCACTATTCTTGAAATTATACTTTTTAAAATCACAATGTCACCACAGCAGGAGGGATTATGGCAAAGAGAAAAGAAAGCAGACTTTGACAGCCCAGGGACAGACAGAGAGATATGGATCCAGGTCACTTTTTTGCCACTTGTTAGCTGAGGTAAGTCTCTGGACTTTGTTGAACTCCAGAATCCTCCTCTGCAAACACAGATACAGTGTCTGGCACTTAAAAACAAACAAACAGCCTAGTTGAAGTTTCTGTGTTTGTCAAAGCACAAGTGTACTCCATACCATTTTCAGATCTACATCACAGATTTTTCTTCAAAGATACTTCTGTTGCTGGGGTACTCGTTAAATGTGGCTGCCAAGAAAATGTCTCTGGTGTCCTCCTTAAATTTGGGTTCCTCCTGCTGCCGTATAAGAGTATCAAAACATGACTCCAGGCTTTTCTTTGCAAGCTTAGAAAGAGGAATATTGGGGGGGGGATACTTTGCAAAGGAAAACACAAAGGGTTGAAATTACACTAGCCCATGACTCACTGAATAAAAGCATTTTGGTGGTTTATAAAGATTTAGATAGGAAGAAGTTTTCAGGTTCTTGTTTATTAATAAGGGAAGGTCATGAATTCTGGGAAATGGCTCATATAAGAAGGGTTAAGATACCTAAGTGCATGCACAGCTGGTTCTTCAAGATGGACATGGTTGAAAAGACTTCTGGGTTAAGAGATACCACTTATTTGGGATGGTGTGCATGAACTGATGGAGCAAGGTCCTCCAAGTCAGTTTCCCTGTCTGGAAGATAGCTTTACTTTTTTCTTGGGGAGGTCATAAGTGGTGTTTCTGTAAATGCCCAAGGAACTGATCAAACTGGTCTCACTTCGGACAAGGTTTTGAAGAAGTTAACTATTAGAGAAAAATATATATATTTTTTTAATCCACAGGGTTGTTTTTTTTTTAATTTTAATAAAAGTTTACAGAGACTTTGGATTTCCATTCATTCATTGTTGCACTTTTCTCCCTGCCCACCTCTCCTCTCAATTTGCTTTTCTTTCTGAAAAAAGAAAAATTCTTTCATTATTATTCAATCCCTCCCCTCAAGTCCACTCCACTATGCTACCTTCAAAGAATAATATCTTATAAAGGTATAAAGGAAGGTTAGCAATCATGAGATGTCAATGGACAGCAGAATTTAAGGCAATTACAAGATAATTGGGCAGAGGGCCAAAGGGTGAAGTCACAGGGTGAGCCCTAGTCTCCTATCATACCATCAGGAGGACTGAAACCACAAACCATTCAGTTCCTGTCCAAGAACTTAACTACTTCTGCCTCCCAAGTAGGCTTCCTGGCATTTATTTAGTGCTTATATTTGTTCTTTCATTCAGTGATTGAGGTGATTAACTTTTTAAAATAGTTTCACTATCCACTGACATGGTAAACTAAAAATTGTTCTTAGTAAGAAATTAAGGAGAGAATGGTTTCCTTTGGATTTGAATATTGATACCAACCAAATACCCACCTCAGAGGACAATGGCCTTGCTTTTCCCTGGAGTATGTTTATCCTCATCTAACTTACAACTCTACGCCTCAATAGAGCCTTGAGTCAGACAGAGGTATTATTACCATTAAAAGGAAAATTCAAGAACAACTTAAACTTATACGATTATACTTTCATTAGTAAAATTATATTTACTTATACTGAACCAAGCATTGTTTCCCTCCTCTGTTCTGAGGACTGCTTACTGGTCCAAATACAGGTTTCACATTCTCCTCAAGGTTAACCACAATTTGTTGTGGTCTACACAGTCAAATGTTGTCACTGTCAGTTCACCACAACTTAACAGCAACACCCTGATGGAGGTAAGCACAACAGAGATACACCACTCCGGGAGAGGTTCAGAGAGTCAATCCAGCTCAATTTTATTGGGATCTGCAATACACTTAAATAAACAGGATAGGGTGGGTTACAGACGTGAGACATGTGGATTGGATAGGAGAACCTCTGCCTCGAGCAGACCACTCCCAGCTCAACAGACGTGACAGCCATCTTCCCAGGTGGTGAGCTTTCTCAAGCCAATACAGCCAAATGCAGGGGAGCTTTCTCTACCCCAGATTAAAGACCATTGGGAGGCTTGCACTTTATCCAGAGCTTAGGCGATCTGTCCTGGCCAGAGATCCTCTCTTCCTCCCCAACATTGCGTGACAAAATGTCTTTGCATAGTCAGTGAAACATAAATGGTATTCTTCTAGTTCTCTTTGCTTTCTGTCAAGATCCATCTGACATTGGTGATAATGTCACTAGTGCCATGGCCTCTTCTAAACCTATTTCTTGTAGTTCTATGCCAATGTACTATTCCAGTTGTTTCTAGATAATAATTATCAGGATTTTGCTTGCATGTGATATTAGTGATATTGTACGTTAATTTCCACACTCTTTCAGGTCACCTTTTTTTTAATGGGAATAAATATAAATCTCTTCTTATCAGTTGGCCAGGTAGTTGTCATCTAGATTTCTTGGCACAACCTGGTGAGCATGTCCAGGGCAGGGTCTATTTGTTGACATATGTCAATTGGTATTCCATCAATTCCTGGGGCTTTATTTTTTTTGCCAAGTTCTTCACAGTAGCCTGCACTTCCTCCTTAATCACTATTGCCTTTTGATCATAAGTTGTTTCTTGAAATTCTTCTACATCAGCCAATTTTTTAGTGACTCTATACTTCTTCCATCTTCTTTTAATGCTTCCTGGACTTTTCAATATTCTGCTCACAGCATCCTTAAATATTGCATCTAAAGACTTGAATCTGTTCTTTAGTTCCTTCAGCTTAAGAAATGTCTAGTGAGTTCAGCCCTTTGATTTTTGGACTCCAGCTCTTTTCACATTTCATTCTAATACTTTGCTTTGTCTTTCTGAACTTCCCTTTGAAATCTTCAGTTCAGCTTCTTAACGTCTTGATTTCCTCCCTTTGCTTTGACTTCTCCATGCTCTAGTGCAATATTCAGAGTCTCTTCTGACATCCATTTTGGTCTTTTCTTTTTCTTCTGTCTTTGCAATGAACTTTTGCATTCTTCTTGATATCCTCTCATAGCTCATCTGGTCTTCATGCATTAGTGTTCAAGGTCCTATCTCTGTACATTTTAAATCTATATGCAGAACAGATCATTCAGGAAGCTGGGCTTTATGAGGAAGAGTGTGGTATCAGGATTGGAGGAAGATTCATCAAAAGCCTATGCAAATGACACAACCTTGCCTTGTAAAACTGAGGAAGACCTGAAGCACTATGTTGCAGAAGGTCATGGACTGTAGATTTCAATATGAATTGAAGCTCAACATCAAGAAGATAAAGATTCTCGCCACTGGGCAAATTGGCAGCACCATGATAGATAGATGGAGAAGAGATTGAGATTGTTAACATTTGTAGCTTGCTCAGCTCCATAATCAACACTCTTGGCACCAGCAGTCAGGAAATCAAAAGATTAATTACATTAGGAAAATCTGCTGTCAGGGACCTCTCCAGAGTACTGAGAAGCAATGATGTTAGTCCAGAGACTAAGGTGTGCCTGACCCAGTACATAGTCTTTATAATTACTTGCTATGCATCAGACAGCTGGATAATGACTAAGGATGACAGAAGAAGAATTGATGCCTTCAAGTTGTGGTGCTGGAGAAGAGTCTTGAACCATGGACATACCAAGAAAACAAATAGGTCTGTCTTAGAGAGAGTGAAGCAAATTTCTCTTTGGAGGCTAGGATTTTGAAGCTCCATCTCACATACTTTGAGTATGTGTCCAGGAGGGAATGATCCTTGGAGTAGGATCCTTGGAGATGGACAGTGCCATAGAGGAAGACCCTGGATGAGATGGATTGTTACAATAACTATGTGAATGAGAGTAAGTGTGTTTGAGTCAGTGATACTGGCTCAGGACAAGACAGGCTTCAGAGCTATTGTATATAGGGTCACTATGAGTTGCAGGTGACTTGAAGGCACATAGCAACAACATACTTACATATACTTATACTATTCTAGTGTCCAAGCAAGGTGATCTGACTATGCAATCCCTTTTCCTTGTACTGGCACTTGCAAAGAGGTAAGAGCTCTGTTTTATTGATCCAGAAATAAATTTCAATGAGCTCAACAATTTGCCTTAAGGAAATGGTGAGCTGATTTTCTGACTTGCCTGACTCCACAGCCTCTGGAGCTTACTTACCTTAGCTGGATGTCCTAATCAAGTTTCTCTGAGTTCCTTTCTTCATCTAGCCAGTGAGGGTGTTAACAACACAACTTGCTGGGCTGCAAAAACTTTAAATGAAATAGCCACTAAGAAATATCCAATTGCTGTGGTTGTTATTAAGTGTTTGGTTTGTGAAGATCTTATGTATAACATAGCATTTCAGATAAGTTCAAATTGATCCAGTCGTGTTCAATGACATGAAATCAAAACAGACTCTAATTTTTAAATGTAACCAAACCTGAATAGTAACCAGAATGAGAAAAATTAAGGACAGGAGCTCTGGAATGGGAAACTCGGTGAAGGTATAGTGAACCCTTATAGGAGCCTGATGGAAGTTGGATTATTCACAAGATTATGGAGAATGGCATACATTCAAGCAGCAATCATGCACCATCTTTGAGCAGGGCATCATTGTTTCTGATTCCATCAGCCAAGACACTTCATTGTTATGAAATGTGTAGGCTGTTTTTGTTTTTCTAAGAGGAAGACTAAGTTTTAACAGGATGTTGACCTAAAATGTTTCCCGTTCTGCTTCCTGTTCCAGTTCTTCCACATTTTGCAAATTTGAGTTTGTTCCAGTTACACTTTATCAACCATGAATGAACTAGGAAGAACTTATTTAAAGCTTACCAATAATGGAATGAAAACATGACCTAGTCCAGCTTTGGCTTCATTATCTTTGAAATGTTTATGCCCATTATTGTGACTATTATGTTGTCAATCTATCTCCAACCCAAAATATAGTGAATTGAGGTTTTCCCTCATTTTCATTGATTCTAGGTGTGGTTTATCTACATGGCAAGCTCTCAGTGATCATTTGCTGCTTTCTTTCCACATTATCGTCATCACTACTTCCTTAACACACACACACACGCGCACACCCCAGATGCTTTTCAGAATTTTTATTAGAAGCCACTTACTTGCTGAGATGTGATTACTGCTGAGTGCTGTTGAATTGAAATTGACTCACAGCAGTTGGTGGATTCAAACCACAAGCCTTTGGGATTTCAGCACAAATTTTTACCACTAGGCCACCAGACCTCCCTGAAGAGAAGGAGCAAATTTGGGAGGAAAGGATATAGTCTCCATCTAAGCTGGTCTTTCAACTGTCTTTTTATTTCCATGTAGCTCCATCCTGACCTTCTGGTCTCTCCCATGAGCCAGTAACAGAAATGTTTCATCAGAAGGTTCCAAAGAGGAGATGGGAAGAGAAGCTGTCCCTCTGGCTGCTACCAGAGCAAGCCAGAAGCTGACAAGAGAAAACTAGACTGTGGTGCTTGCTTAGTGGAGATGGGCTGTGGAAGTTGCTGGCGTCCCATAAGAGGCTCCTTCAAGGCTGGAGGGTGAAGCAAGAGAGGAATCAGGCAATTGCATGTTAGATAACACATCTCTCACTTCCTTTTGCTCATCTAATCCTTTCAGCACCCTGCCATCTAGAAATGTTGTTGTGTTCTGTTAAGTCTATTTCGACTCATAGCGATCCTATCGGACAGAGTAGAACTGTCCTGTGGGGTTTCCTAGGTGATAATCTTTATGGAAGCAGATCACCATGACTTTCTCTGCAGAGCTGCCTTGACAGATTGGACCACTAAGCTTTGGTTAGTAGCCAAATGTTTAACCATTGCACTACCAGGAGAGGGCACATTTAAAGCATTTGCTTGGCAAGTTGTCCCCTGGGGAGATCTGTCACATTATCTACAACTTGAAGTACCCAGGAGAGCTGTTTCCTCTCACTGGGGTCAACACTGGTATTTATAGCCACAGTAATCTCTGGTGATTTGAGCTTGCTGTTTTTATTGTCATCGAGTCAACTACAACATATAGTGACTCTGTGACAATATGAATAACAGATTAAAATCTTGACCTGTTTTGTATCATCCTCACAATCTCCATGTTCAAGTCCATCGTTCCAGTCACTTCCTTATTGAGGCTAAATAGGTGAAAATAATATTTTGTTTTATGTTAATGCTTTTGATGGCTAAATGAGGCTTCTTCATCAACTCAACAAAATTTGGTGACTGCCTATCAAAATACCCAGTGACCTTTATCACAAGTTAAAGTTATATTCTAAGAAAGAAAAAAAAACAAAAACAAAACACCTTAAACCACGCACTGTCTTAATTGCACCTTTATGAATGCTATGAAGAATAATTGAGGTGACCTAGTGGACACTTTTGCCCCACCATATGTAATGTCTGTCAGATTCCCATTTTTCTCAGTATGGAAACCAACTCTTCTCAATTTTCTCTAAAAACCTCTATAAATCTCCTCACCATTTTCCCCTGGAGACACAGTCATCAAGGTCAAGCTGTACGTCTTTAGTAGGGACAAGATCTACCCCTGATACAGTGGGTGCTATTCCATGGTTGGTAGGAACATTGATAGAAATGTTTTACAGTTTGTTAATGTAAAACATGAGTTGTCATCCCTTTCTAAGAAGGATCTTCAGCAGACAACAAGGGCTATCTTCTACAGAAGAAAACAGAAAAAGACATTAAAAAGGAAAGAGTCGGCTGTGCCAAATTCTCCAGAGCAATGCCTGGTGCATTTCTAGAATTTTCTATGATGTCCAAGAGGAATCAGAAACCTGAGGCAAGAAAGGTTCAAAGAGAAAGGGATATGAGGCCTGCCCAGAAGGTTGCTTTTTGTTTTTTAAAAAAGGCTAATCAAGCACCTGAAAGGCTAACAATGGCTGCTGCTCAGGCTTCCACAAAGGCAGCACGTACACAAAAAGTATAAAACTTATATTGTTTTCTGCTCCTTGAGACAGAAAAAAACCCACCACTAAGTTGGCAGATAAGACTGTTTAATAACGATCTGATATTCACTTGTAAAAAATAAAGTCCTGTGAAAGTAATAGAGCTGCAAATGCTCCTTGCTTTCATCAACCTTTCTAGCTGAATCCTCCTCTAAACTCCTCCAAAAAAAGTTTCAGAACAACTCTTGTTACAAATAAATGAATAAAGAAGCAAAGGGATTCTTTCCTGGGAGAGCCTCTGACTGGAAAGAAATCGTTACCAGGCCCAGCTGCTAAAAGAAAAACTGGAGGCTTGAATCCATGTAGAGGTGCCTTGGGAGAAAGGCCTGACTCTCTACTTCTGAAAAATCAGCCTCTGAAAACTGGAGCAGAGGCCTATTCTGATGCACAGCAGTCTTCTACCAAAGAAAGCAGGAGAAGGGACAACAAGAAGAAATGAACGAAGACTCCATTGTGCAATGAGCTTCGAAGGTCCTCCCTGGTACATCGCAGAATCTACTCAATGCAACTTGGCTATTTTGTTGGTGACTATTTTTCTGATGAGAAAGATTAGATAGTATTTTGGATGACATTTCCTCCCCCTTCCCCCCAAAAGTCTTCCTGGATTTACCAAAGACAAATGTAGTGGTCCTGCACTAAAAATCTTTTTAAAAAATGCTTGATAAACACAGAAAATCAAGGTTGACTTATCAGATAGAAAGTCCTCTATGGACTGGGGTCACATGGCCTTGTGTGTGATCTGGCTCACGGAAGATGAGTGCTCTTAGTTTATCTGTGTGTTAGTACCTTTTAATTGAAGAAAGCATCCTGGTGCTGAGGCATCCTGGTGATGTGGTCAATTGATCACTGGGCTGCTAGCCAAAAGTTTGGCAGTTCAAACCTACCAGCTGCTCTGTAGAGAAAAATGAAGCAGTCTCCTTGAGTAAAGTATAGTGCTTTGGAATCCTAATCAGGCAATTCTAGTGATGCTACCAAACCAAAGGTGGGTGACTTTTAATCCGCGGCCCTCGGGCCTGTCTTTCATTGTTTTTGTTCAGACATTCCTCTAGATCGTATAGCCCTGGTGTACAAGTTGCCTTACAGTGGTCACTTGTGGTTGCTGTGAGGCTGAACACTGTGACACTGATGTCTCAAATGCGTTAATGGCTGGTTACCCAATGCAGACAGAGAGTGGAGTGGGCCCTGATGAAAACAAGCTTGGAAGGAGGAGTGGCATCCACTTCCATAATAGCTTGCCTCCGGGAACCCTATGAACTTGGAGAGAGGATGAAAGGCACCCAAGCGTCGAGGACTCTCCTTCATAGGGTCACTATGAGTCGCCTGCGACTCGATGGCACTTAACAACAAAAACAACAACAACCCTGTCCTATAAGGTCTTTGTCCTATAGTGTCTCTATGAGTTAAAATTGAGTGGGCAGCAATGGGTTTTGTTTGCTTGGTTTTTATTTTCACAGCTAAAGTTCATAAGCACTTCTGAGATTTGGTCAAATTCCAAAAATTAGCCCATTTGACAGATAAGGCAATGAAAGCTCAGAGAGGGCCAGGGGCTGTCCGAGTAATCATGACCTGTGATGGAGTCATATCTGTTCAAATCCCCTGGACCCTGAGGTATAGTCTTCCTCCTGCATCCTGGCCAAATTAAATACTGTAGCTTTTCTCCTCTCTGTACTAAAACTCTTGTGAGCTCTTGTTCTTTCAGATTCTAGAACTTCTAGGGAATGGGTCTTGCCAGGGGAGCCCTGGTCTGAAGCTTGTTCATACCTCCAGTTGCACACTGGGTCTAGAAACCCAGCAGCCAGAGTCCGTCTGTCCAGATAGGAATCTGGGCAGTGCCCACAGAGGCTCCGGTGCTGACGGACGATGAGAGCGGCGTGCCTTCCCTGCTGGCTGATGTCATGAGCTCATTAGAGCAATAGGGTTTATAGTACAAGGCAACTGTCCAAACAATAAATTAAGTGGCACCATTTAGCACGTAATTATCCTCTCTCTCTCTCATCTACTTCACTCCTGTTCCCTGGGTGTCCGTCTGGGCCCTCCAACTAGAGATCATGTTCTACCCTCTGCCTCGTGCCCTGCAGCCAATCCATCACACAGCCTACTGGTGCCATCTCGGGAACATCACTCAAATACTTTCCTTTCTCCACATCCCTATGGCCTTGACCTTGGCCCGTCCTCACTCTCTCTGTTCTGAACCGCTGCCAGCCTGGTCTCTCCATTCCCTTTCTGTTCAGCCTGAGTGACACAAATGGGACTTCCCTTCTCAGGTCTCTCACCTCAGCATTCACAGCTCTCTGCCACGACAGTTCCTTGCCTACATTACCATTCTCCTCAAACTCTCTCCCACCCTTCTGTTCTACTCATCACACACTGTTAAGTTCTGCCCAAGTGAAGACAAAGTGAAGCTCTATGCGATTTCCCTTCATGAGTTCTACACATGTCACTGTCACTCCCTGTCAACACTCCAGCTCTCTCACCACTGAACTAGCAAATTCACGCCCACCCCCATAACCAGTTTGGAGTTCAGGAGGGCCAGGGACATCTGAGCTGAGGCTTCACCTTGCTTTTCCATTTTGACTTGCTGACATTGGACACATTATTTGGAAAGACCAACTACTAGAAGGGCGCCATGTTTGGTAAAGTAGAGCATCAGTGAAAGCAAAAAGAAATCCTTAATGAGATGGATTGACATAATAATGCACCAATGGACTCAATTATACCCAAGAACATGAAGATTACCCAGAACTGGCAACGTTTTGTTTGTTGTACATAGGTTGCCATGAATTGCAGCTGACTTGGAAGTAACTAGCAAGAACAACTGGGACTGTTTGTGAAGGGGCTGCCTACACATGGATACCTACAATGATAATGCCAATATCTGTCTGTCCCCCGGATACAGGGAACTTATGGCTACAAAACACTACCACATTTATCACTTCCAAGTCCTCACAATTAAATCTTCCCCATAAAGTCATGAGCATCTATGGTAATGTTCTTTTTTCAGATGAGGTACAGTTGAGGTAAAGTGGACTTTGGATTTGAGGTTCAGATGCCCAATTTGCAAACCCAACACATGTCTAGAGGGGTGGTCAGTGGGCCGAGCTCAGGCAGAAGAGGCAATGGGACACTATGGAGCACCATTATGGGTGGAGGCTCAGAGAGGTTCTGGGAGCAGGGATGAGTGACAGTGTAGAATGTGCTGTCTTTTGACCCAAAAGAGGAGGCCTGGCTGACCAAACAGCAGCACATCTGCCAGATAGTCTCTCTGCTCTTGTGTTTTGCAGTTGGGTAAACAAAGGTTCCAAGAAAAGGCAGGAGCAACAGAGAACAAGGTGACAGAAAAATAAGGACCAGGTCCTGATCTAGTGCAGCTGACCCAGTGATGCATGGGTCCAGGCAGACCAGACAGCCCCTCTCCTGCTCGCCCCCTTCTTTAGCCCACTTCCTCCATCACACATCTTCTGTATGTCTCGGAGAGGTCAGGCTCCACACTAGTTACTGAAGACACTGAAGACTTTTGCCCTCATTTGTTTAGATCTGTGCCTGGCACAGTGAGGGCACACAGAGTAATCAGGTCATGTTTGTGAGGTGACCAGATTAATGAATGAATACAATGAAGTATGTATGTGCATCTCTTTATTCCCAGAGGGAACTCTGGTAGCCTAATGTTAAGGAATTGCACTGCCACCTCCAAGGCACACAGTTCAAGTCCACCAGCTGCACCACAGGAGAAAAATGGGTAATCTTCTGTGGGATTTACTATCTGAAAATGTACTAGAGAATCAGCAATGAGTTGGTTCCAATTTGGCACATAATGATAACAACTTTATCCCCAAAAGGACCTAGATGAAAGTTGGAGAATCAACTCTGGCAATTGACTTGGTTTGTCCTCACTGCATGCATTATTCAGATGACACAACCTTGCTTGCTGAAAGTGCTCATCACAGAAGACCAAAGGCTACAGTCTTCAACATGGGTTATAGCTTAACATCAAGAAGACAAAGGTCCTTACCACTGGGACAGTGGGAAACATCATGATAGATGGAGAAAGGATTGAAATTGTCAATAATTTCATCTTACTTGGATCCACAATCAACACTAGCAGTCATGAGATAAGAAGACTTATTGCTTTCTGCAAATCTTCTGTCAGGAACCTCTCTGAAATACTGCAGAGCAATGATGTCTGTTTGAAGACTATGGTGTGCCTGATTCAGGCCACTGTCTTTTCCATTACTTGCTATACATCTGAGAACTGGACAGTTAATAAGGATGATAGGAGAAGAATTGTTGCCTTTGAGCTGTGGTGTTGGAGGAAAATACTGAATATACCATGGACTGCCAAAAGAACAAACAGGTAAGTCTTGGAAAAAGTGCAGCCACAGTGTTGCTTGGAGATAAGGATGCCAAAGCTTTGTATCTCATACTTGGACATATTGTTAGATGAGGCAATTCCTCGGAAAGTGTTATCATGCTTAGAAGGGTGGTGGTCAGTGAAAGAGAGGAAGACTCCCAATAAGATGGATTGACACAGTGACTGTAGTAATGGGCTCAAGTGTATCAGAGATGGTGGGGATGACACAGCAGGATTCAAAAGGTGGCTGTGAGTCATACTCAGCTTGATGGCACCTAGCAACAATAGCAACAACCCTCATCTCCACATGAGTTTGTTCTATTGTGGTAGTTTGTTGGAAACTATACTCTGGGTATTTGAAAGATCAGCAGGATTACTCATGGTGGGCAGGTTTTAGTGGAGAAATGAGACTACAACAGACTAGGGAGAAAGACTGCACAATGTACTTCATTCAAAGAACTTTGTGGGTGACAATGGACTATTGCATGATAAAGCACAGGAAGATGAGGCCCCTAAGTTTAAAGGCACCACACAATAGCCTCAATCAGACTCAAATATACCAAAGATTATGAGGACGACAAAAGACTAGGAAACTTTACCTTATGCATAAACTTGTCATGAATTGGAACCAATCTGTGATCAACCAGCAACCACAAAGACCTTAATGGGTACGTTCTTGTTACAATCATCTTATGGGGCCAGCAGCTGAAATAACACCATTTTAGAGAGGGAGTAAGGTTTGTCTGAAGCTTTGAGTTTAGAAAGCAGTTATCAGCTGGTGTATTTGAACTGCGTGCCTCTAGGATTGCAGTGCAGCTCCTTACCACTAGGCCCCCAGAGCTCCCTAGACTGGAGCAAAACTAAAAAACCAAACCCAATGTGCTCTAGCCAATTCCAGCCTGGTGAGGCTGTAAATCTCACCAGGAGCAGACTGCCCCAGCTGTCTCCTGCAGAAGAGCTGATGGATTCAAACCACTGACTTTTGAATTAACAGTTCAAAATGCAACATACTACACCATCCTAAAAAGGCCAATGTAAACGTCATTCTGTAAATGTATGTGCCTTTATTCATCAATATTCTACTATGTGTGGATCCAGCTACATGCCCTCAAACATGACACCAAGGTGGATGAGTCCCCCGCGGAATGAGGCAAGAGTACATTCCATGCACGAAGCAAGACAGCTGGAGGTGGGAGTTGAGTCCAGGCTCAGGGCTGAGAGACCCAGGCTGAGGGGCAAAGGGTGCTCTCTCTCTCACAGCATCCCTAGTGTAGGCGGTGTTCAGGTCCAGAGTCAGGTTGGAGTTACAGCAGAATGTCCCTCATTTCCATAAGGGGGAGCTTGTGCACAGGAGATTCTGGCCCAGCTGGAGCCACCTGAGCATTCAGGGACCAGCTCTGGGGGCAAGAGTGGCCATTTGGGTGGTATCTGCCCTGAGCTGCTACCTCTTGTCCTGAGGGTCACAAAAAGTGTTATATGGAGGCTGTGTCTACCTGTTTGCCTACCTAGAAAACAAGGACAAAGAGAGGTGAGGGCCCTGGTGGAAAGAACAGACAGAACTGGGACTGAGAGCAGCTCCATCAAGGAGCTGCATGACCTTGGATTGGCCACCTCCCCTCAACCTCAGTTTCTTATCTGTAAAAGGAGAAATAACACCTTCTTTAGGAAATACATAGCAGCCACTACAATACCTGGTGTTAAGCATATGCTTGAAGATAAAGGTAATTCTACAGCAATGATTGTTATCTAGATTATTGCTACAAATCGCAGTTGCTGTCCCAATCCTTCACAGAAATTTCTGTTTGTCAATTCCCAGTCAAACCTTCAGGCTGACTTGCACAGTGACTGTGGGCCTCTCAGGCTTATGGTTACAAACACAAAACCAGGTGCATCTCTTGACAAAAGAAAAAAAAAATGATGACAAGGTCAAAACTATCAAAAGACTATTTGTAAGAGAAAGGGACGCCTACAGCTTAATTCTTTACGCAAATTCAACAACCAGTTTCTCTTCTTTTTAACACAGGCCTCTGCGTCCCCACACATATTTTGGTGGGGCTGTAATCCTGGTGAATAGGCCAGGTGCTGTTTTATTCCTGACTTGCTGTAGTCTTTGGTCTGAATCACTCCATCTCCTTTCATTTGGTTCCTGCCAGAAAGCAAAGCACATATTTCATGGTCCCTCCCCCTCGGGAGGAGGAATTTAGAATTTCTCCACCAACCTCCCTGTACTCTCCGAGCTGCACTCAGGCAGAGATGGCAATGCAATCTGGTACCCTTTGGCTGCCTCTGCAAGGCTAATTTTTTTTTTCTTCTCAAAATGGAAATAGCATTTTCTCTCTTATTATAAAAGTAACATGTGTGCATTTAAAGCAGTATTAAAAATGTCAAAAGACAAAAGTCATCCAGAACTAATGACTGCTAGTGTTTGGATCAGATGGCACAAAAGTTCAGTGCTCGGCTGCTCACCAAAACATTAGTAGTTCAAACCCACTCAGAGGCTCCACAGGAAAAAGACCTGGAGATCTGCTTCCATAAAGATATGTTGTTGTTGTTTTTAGCTGCTGTTGAATTGTTTCTGATTTATAGTGAGCCTATGCTCAACAGGTAAAATTCTGCCTGATGATTCTCACAAGCTCTGCTGTGCTTAAGCCTATTTCAGCCACACAATGTCAACTCATATCATCAAAGGCCTTCATCTATATCACTGATCTTCTGCCAAGAGTGATACCCTTCTCTAACGAATTCCCCTGTAACATTATGCTTAAAGTATGAAATTAAGTCTTATCATCCTCATTGCTAGGGAGTTTTCTAGCTGTGCTTCTTGCTTGTTCTATACCAGTCCATCACATACACAATAATCCTTGCCAACAACATAATTCAGAGACATGAATTCTTCTTTGGTCTTTATTATTTATTGTCTGACTTTCATATGTATGTGAAGCAACGGAAGATATGGTTATAATCAGTCATACCTTGGTTTTTATAGCAACATCCGAGCTCGTTAACACTGTAGAGAGGGCCTTGACAGCAGATTTACTCAATGCAATAGGGTTGATTGATATTTTTGACTGCTGATTTTATAGGTGTTGATTGTGGATCCAAGTAAAATGAGAAAGTTGATAACTTCAAGCCTACTCCATTTATTATGATATTTGTGGGTCCACTTGTGAGGATTTGTGTGTATGTTGAGGTTTAATCATACTGAAGGCGACAACAGTCTTTAAGTTTCATCAGTAAGTGCTTCAAGTCTTCTTTGTTTCTGAAAGCAAGGCTATGCTATCTGCATATTGTGGGTTGTTAATAAGTTTTCCTCCAAGCCTCCTTCATATGATCCAGTTTCTTGGATTATTTGTTCAGTATACAGATTACATGAATATGGGGAAAGGGTCTATACCTACCTGATGCACACATTTCTGATTTTAAACCATGCAGTCTCCCCTTGTTCTAGTTAAATGATTGCTTCTTGGTCTAGGTTCTGCATGAACACAATTAAGTGTTATAGAATGTCCACTCTTCTCAGTGCTATTCCTAATTTGTCATGACCCATATAGCCAAATGCCTCTGTCAAGTCTACAAAACAAAAATGGAATTTTCTAGTATTTTCTGCTTTCTTCTACAGTCCACTTGACATCAGCAATACTCTCTTCTTACACATCCTCTTTTAGATCCACCTTGAATTTCTGGAAGATCCCTGTCCATGTACTTCTTCAGTGGTTTCCCCCATTATCATCAAGATAGCACCTAAGTGTATTAATGATATGTTCTATAATTTCTATGTTCTGTGAGATTACTTTTCTTGGGATTATTGTGTAGAAAACCCTATGAGACAGTCTTATGCTGTCACATGGAATCATTACAAGTTCAATTTTCCTTGGCTACACCTAACAACATTTTCGTGTATTCTGTCAGACTTTCTCCTAGGGATATTCATACTCCGATAAAATCTTATAAAACACACTGATTTATATTCAGATATTCGGTCCCTACAGTATCCAAAAGCTTGCTGGATGTTCAGCTATGAATGAGTTGGCTCTGACTAAAAGGCAATGAGTTGTGTTGATGTAGTTTTACAAGATCCTTTTAAAGGGTCATTTTATTCTATGAGTTTCATGTAACTAAACCTCTCTTATTTCACAGATGTTGTTTGTTGTTGTTGTTGTTGTTATGTGCCGTCGAGTCGCTTGCGACTCATAGCGACCCTATGTACAACAGCCCTAAACTCCACTCTGTCCTGTGCCAATCGCACTGTCTCCGACACTCCCATCCCAATTATCCCAGTCACTGAATCAATCCACCTCATAGAGGGCCTTCCTCTCCTGTGCCGTCCCTCCACCCTCCCAAGCATGATGTCCCTCTCTAAGGACCGGTCTCTCCTCACAACATGTCCAAAGTAAGTTAGACGGAGCCTCAGAATCCTTGCCTCCAAGGAGCCACCCGGTTTAACCCTCTCCAGGACAAATCTGTTTGTTTTCCTAGCAGTCCATGGTATTCTCAATACTCTTCTCCAGCACCACAGCTCAAAGGCATCAATTCTCCTTCTATCCTCCTTGGTCATTGTCCAACTTTCTGATGCATAACAGGTGATTGCGAAGACCATGGTCTGTATCAGACGCACCTTAGTCTCCAGAGAGACACCACTGCTCTTCAGCACTTTGGAGAGGTCCGTAACAGCAGACTTTCCCATGGCAATGCGCCTTTTAATTTCCTGGCTGCTGGTGCCAAGAGTGTTGACTATGGGGCCAAGCAAACTAAAGCTGTGTACAATCTCAATCTCTTCACCATCCATCCTGATGCTGCCAATTGGTCCAGTGGTGAGAATCTTTGTCTTCTTGACGTTGAGCCTCAATCCATATTGTAGGCTGCAGTCCTTGACACTCTGCAGCAGGCGCTTCAGGTCCTCCTCAGTTTCAGCAGATAGATGTTTTGTTTCTGTTTCTGTTTCTTCTATTTTCTTTGAAACAATTATACATTCCCAGGAAGTTGCAAATATAACACAGAAAGGTCTCAAGCACCTCACTCAATTTGCCTCAATTATTACATACTACGTAAACACTTGGTACCAAGTCTAAAACAGATATTGACACAACCTCTGTGTAATTCTATGTCATTTTATCATATATGTACTTTGTGTATTTACCACCTGGATCACTATACAAAACTATTCCATCACCATGAAGAGCTTTGTGTCATTTCCTTAGATGCAAACCTACATCCCTGCCCTCCCACTCTTCCTAATCTCTAGCAGCACTAATGTATTCACCATGTATTTTTGGTTTTTAAGAAATCTTATAATGTATATCCTTTTTCACCCTCTACTCAGTCTAATGCCATTCAAGTTGTCACATTTATCAATAGTTTGTTCATGTCTATTGCTGGGTAGTACTCCTTGAGGTAAATACTCATTAACCGCCTTTGGCTGTTTCTGGTTTAGGGCAAAGAGCCTTCTTTCTGTAAATATCCTTTTTTCCCCCCAATGCATGCCCTGTTTATTGCTGCATTATTCACAATAGCAAAGAGATGGAAACAACCCAAGTGCCCATCAACAAGTATCCAACAAATGAACGGAGAGGAGAAGCTATGGTACAGTCACACAATGAAACATTACACTGTGTTGAAAGACAATTAACTCGTGGAACATCACACAACATGGGGGAGTTTGAAGGACATTATGTAAAGTGAAATATCTCAGTCACAAAAGGACAAACACTGCATAACACTGCTGTTATAAAATAGGACTGACATGGGCGGGGTTGCGGAGAGAATGGGAAAAGAGTGAAGAGTGGCTAGATAATGAACACGGCATTAGATCAGATGAGGGGAAGAACTGTCCAAAAGGAATATATGATTAGGCATTATATGTATGACAACGATCTGGAACAAGGCGTGGGTTGGGGAGGGGGAGGATCGGGAGTGAGGAGGAAAATGTTCAACAATAAAAAAGACTTTTTTTTTAAAGCAAAGCAATGCCCACCTGAGGCTATCCTCTTTTAAAAAATTTTTATTTTATTCATTTTAATGAATGTTTACAGAGATTTTGGATTTCCATTCATTTATCTTTGCATTTTGAGGCTACCCTCTTTTTCTTTTGGTTGCTTGCCAAAAGGTTTGGGTTCACACTTAAATTTCCAGGGGTGCCCCTGTCGCCCTTTCCCATCCCTTCTTCCCTTTTCTCTTTAACTCCAAAACTATGGCCTAGTTTTGTCTTTCACCAACCACACCTTCTTTGCATTACCTTAGTAAAACTTTTCCACTAGTTTTGTTAAATTACCATTGTGCCTATGTCTGTTCACTTTGTTACAGTCCCCTCATGTCACACCTTACAGGAAATATTAGCAAGTGGTGAAGAGATAAAAAGATCTCTAGTTTTAGCATCTTTCCTGTAAGCTTGGGTCTGGAGGTTGAAATTACTACACACTTTGATGGTTGCGGTTTCATCTTAGTCTCCCGCCTTTCCAGAAACCCTGCAGTTCCACAGCTAACTAAATCTAGGAACGTCGCAACTTGAGCATCTCACACCCACCGCCCCAAACCAGACGTGCACTTGCCGGATCCAGAAATGCGGATAAACCCACCAAACCCCAATTGCCCACCCCTGCCACCCGCCCAACGCGCATGTCTCACAGAGTAGCCCACTTCACAGCGTGCGCCTCTGCCAGTATTCTTATGGGAATTTTTGTGTGGAAATAAACTTTCATGTCTGTTTTTTAATGCCCAAAATTAAATAACTAACGTATTTGGTAGTGTATGTTTCGTTTTGTAAGAAACTGTAAAACTAATTTCCCAGAGTGACTGAACTATTTGACATTTCCTCTAGCCATGTATTAGACTCTCAGTTTCTCCACATCTTCGGCAGCATTTAGTATTGTCACTCTTTTGCGTTCTAGCTGTTCTGATAGCTGTGTTGTCAACACTTCTGCCCACTGTGTGCTACTATGGTAGCTTTTACTTGTACTTGGTGCCTGAAGCTGTGCTACCATTATCTCAAATATCAACAGGGTTAGGTCTTAGTGGAGTTTCCAGACTAAAACAGACTAGAAGAAAAGCCTGAATATCCACTTCCAAATCTTGTTATTGCTCTTGTTGTGTACTGTCAAGTCGGAACCCACCTATAGCTGGCCCTCCAGTGGATTTTTAAAGGCAGTAAGTTGCATGGGAGAAGATTGTCCTTCTTTAGCCCTTGAAGCAAGAGGTGGATTCAAACAGTTTGCCTTTGGTTTGGCAGCTCTTTACCACTAGGCCATGCTATGCCGCATAATAGAATGTTACCTAATATAGTGTGGGAAGATGGGTCCCCTAGGCTGGAAGGCATTCAGCATGCACAGTGGCTACACCCAAGTTCATAAGATGTTGCAGGGTCAGGTAATATTTCATTCTTCTTTGCATGAGGTCACCACAAGTCAGGACCAGTTCAAAGGAAACTAATAATAACAAAGATAGGTGCATAGTGATAGTTCGCTGTGGTTTTAATTTGTATTTCCATGATGGATAATTGTTATAAACTACTACTTTGTCAGACAGTTTACCTTCCATATATTCTCTCCTGTGAATTGTCCCTTCATGTAGTTGGCTTATTTTCTCATGGACTTTTTTGGTTAGTTGTTGTCAGTTTTTTCCCTGTTGGATATGTATGTGTCTTTTATCAGATATGAGGTTTTCCAATATCTTCTCCTATTCTGTAGATTCTGAGGTTCATACTCCATACAACCTTTGTTCTGATAATTAATGGATCCTTGAAGTTGTTTTGCTCATTATTTTAGTGCTTTCCGAGCAGAAAGGTTCATCTTCTAGCACTAATTGGAACATAGACTGTAAGAAGTATGAATCTAAGAAAATCAGAAGCTATAAAAAATGAAATAGAATGTATAAAGATTGACTTCTGGGCATGAGCTAGAATGGACTGATATTAGCCATTTTAATCAGACAATCATATTTATGCCCTAAGTGACAAATTGAAGAAGAATGGTGTCACATTCATAGTAAAAAAAATAACATTTTAGTATTTATCCTGAAGTATAATGTTGTGATAGGATACTATCCATACCCATATGTAAAGACTTGTTAATACAGTTATTATTCAAATATATGCATCAACATTAAAGCCAAAGATGAAGATATTGAGAACTTCTATCAACTTCTGTAGTCTGATATTGAACAAACATGTAACCAAGAAACATTAGTAATAGTCAGTGACTTGTATGCAAAAGTTGGCAACAGGGAAAAAGGACTGGTAATTGACAAATATGAACTTAGTGACAAAAATGAGGTTGGAGAATGAATGATAAAATTATGTACAACCAATGATTCATTCATTTCAAACAACAATTATATAAATGGACCTCACCAGAGAAGCTCAATGACAGTATTCAAAACAAAGCCAGGGGCTAACTGAGCAACAAACCATCAATTACTCATGTACACATAAATTGAAGATGCACAAAACAAAAACAAGTCCACGAGAAACAAAATATGACCCTGAGTCTACCCTACCTGAATTTTAAAATAATATACAAAATAGATCTGACACATTGAATGCTAATGCCTTAAGACTAGATGAATGAGATGACAACAAAGACATCCACGAAGAAAGCAGAAGGTCATTAGAACCATAAAACGTGGGAGAGGCTGGAGAGCATAATGTTGACCAAACTAATTCAGTCTCCTAAGGACAAGTAATACATAAGACCATTATTGTAAAAATAGAAGGATTGCTAGTAAGGTGTGTACAGAAGTCCAAAGGGGAAAGGAAGGAGAAGATAGAGGGAGGGGGGAAATTACGAGGTTGCAGAGTTTGGCGGCAGAGGGATGGGGCAAAGGAATTAAGAAAGATCCAATGGGGATCTAAAAAAGACAGGGTAACAGTGGGCATGAGTCAATGGTGATTAATTTTATAAAACACATTGTACGAAACACAATGAGAATAGAAGTCTGGGTGAAACACAATGTATGTAAACAAACAAATAAGGCCATTAAAAAGACTGGGAAGTTGCAACAATGAATGAACGGAAATCCAAAGTGTCTGTAAATTTTCATTAAAATTAATAAAAAATGACAAAAAATTTAAAAAAGACTGGGAAGAAATATAGGGTCAAAAAGGATGTCAGAAGAGACTTGCACTAGAATGTAGATTAGGGCAAAACAAAGGGAAGAAGTGCTGAAGTAAAAAGGCTGAACAGACAAATTCAAAGGGCAGCTATAGAAGATAAAGCAAATTATTATTCTTATAAAATGTGCATTGTTTCTTAGTTCTGATTTCCTTGAGATAGATTCCTAGCTGTGGAATAGCTGGATCATATGGGTTTTCTTGCTCTTTGGGTAAATTCTCGAATAATGCAGGAAGTATCAAAAGAAAATGTAAGGAATGCAGAGTCATTGTACCGAAAAAAGTGGTCAACACGGAACTATTTCAAGAAATAATATATGATCAAGAACTAACGGTAATGAAAGAAAATGTTCAAGCTACACTAATGGCACTGGCAAAAAACAAGGCCTCAGAAATTGATAAATACCAATTGATATATCTCAACAAACAGATAAAATACTGGTTATGCTCACTATCATATGCCAAGAAATATGGACGACAAGCTACCTGATTAACTGGCTGGTAATTGTTGTTGTTGTTGTGTACCACTGAATCGGAAACAACCCATAGCTGGCCCTACAGCGGGTTTTCAGAGGCAGTTAATTGCACAGGAGGAGATTGCCTATCCTTCTCCCACAGAGCAGCTGATGAATTTGAACCATGTGCCTTTGGAATTGCAGCACAGTTTCTTACCACCAGACCAGAGATCCGTATTTGTTTCCTTTCGAAAAAGAAGTGATACAACAGAATGTGAAAATCAATTATCATTAATATTACATGCAAGCATAAGAGAGATGCAAATCAATACCACAATGAGGTACCATCTCACTCCAGTAGCAGTGGCAAAGGTTAATAGGACAGCAAGTAATAAATGTCAGAGAGGTGTGGAGAGACAGGAATTGTTGGTGGGATTATAAAATGGTACAACCACTCTGGAAAGCAGTTTGGTGCTTCCTCAAAAAGCTGAACATAGAAATTCCATATGACCCAGCTATTCCATTGCTTGGAATATGTTGTTGTTGTTGTTGTTGTTATGTGCTGTCGAGTCGCTTGCGACTCATAGCGACCCTATGTACATACATTGTTTTTCAGAAAAGATCCTTCCCATTTCCTTCACCACCTCCCAACATCGAATTGTGCAACCTTATGAATAACACCCCACACACATACATCCTCACCCCTCTGCTTCCATTCTCCCCTTCCTTGGATCCTCATATTCATCCTACAATAATGTTGGGGTTCTTTTATACAGTTTTGTTCTTATGGGACTGAGATAGTTCATTCAGCATAATACTCTCCAATCCTTCCCAAGTTAGGTAGTAATTTACAAAATCATTGTTCCTGAGTGCCACTGTTTGGAAGAGTGTTTTTGTGCAGTCAGTGGTTTTAATTTAGAGGTCAAAAATACTGATTGTTGTCTGTTTTATGAATCATATGTTGTCTAAGAAGTCTCAACTAGCCTATAGATCCGAAAACCTATTTCTACTGTATTTTTTTTTATTGTATTATTTTTACATGTACCGTCAAATCAGATCTGACTGGTACAGGAGGAGATTACCCCCTCCTTCTCCAGCAGAGCATCTGGTGGATTTGAACCGCGTACCTCTAGGATTGCAGTGCAGCGTCTTGCCACTAGGCCACCAGAGCTCCCTTTCTACTGTATTTTTAAAAACAATCCCATCTTAGGCAAGATAATGATCCTTCAAAGATGTCCACATTCTCCTCATCCTCAGATCATGAGACCTGAGAAAATAATTTCCAAGATTTTTTGTTCTATCTTTCTATCTATCTATCTATCTATCTATCTATCTATCTATCTATCTATCTATCATCTAAATGGTTTGCTTGCTTGTTATGCGTCAGAGAACTGGACAATGACTAAGGATGGTAGAAGGAGAATTGATGCCTTTGAGTGGTGGTGCTGGAGAAGAGTATTAAATACTCCATGGACTGCCAGGAGAACAAACAGGTTCATCCTAGAAAGGGTGCTTCTTGGATGCAAGTATTCTGAGGCTTCACCTGACATAATTTGGGCTTGTTACAAGGAGGAACTGGTCCTTGGAGAGGTACGCCATGCTTGGGAGGGTGGAGAGAGAACACAGGAGAGGAAGACCCTCTATGAAATGGATTGATTCAGTGACTGGGGTAATAGGGGTGGGTGTGTCAGAGATAGTAAAGTTGGTATAGAAGGTTTTCAGGGCTATTGTACATGGGGTCGCTATGAGTCACAAGTGACTCAACGATATAACAACAACAACAACAATTGGTTTGCTTACAATCATTAATATATATTGTGTTTTATTTAATTATTCATATACATTGTATTTTATATAATGAATTACTATTGACTATGCCTACGGACATTGCATTTGACACATCAGTGTCACAGTGTTTAGCATCACAGCAATCACATGTTACCTCTGTACAGCAATACACAGACCAGTGCTATACCACTTAACAGTTTGACCAAAAATAATTAAAATTTGATTAAAATAAAATAAAATTTAAATTAAATTAAAATTATTTGATCAAAAATAATTAAAATCAGGCCTGTGGGCTGCAGATTAAAATCATCCACCCTGCTTCTGCCTGCCTTCTTCACTTCTCCTTTTGAAACTTTACACTTATCTTACTCAGTTATCCTCTTATCACAATTGTGGTCTTAGGTGCAGAATTCATCCTTATGTGAATGATTTCTTCTCAGCATAGTACTCTCTAGTCCCTGTCATTATGAAATTGTTGTTCCTTAGTGCTTCATAGTATTCCATTGTGTGAATATACCACAATTTCTCAAACCATTCATTTTTTCATGGACATTTGGGCTATTTCCATTTTCTTGCCATTATGAATAACACTGTTACAAACATAGGTGTAGCATATTTTTATAAAGGTCTTTGTTTTAAAGGTATTGTGATTAAATGAAGGATCTTGAGTTGTGTAAATCATTCATATTATCTAGGTAGGCCCAATATAATCACATTGATCTTTATAAGGGAGAGATGGAAGCAGAATATTCTAATTACTGACTGCAATGGGGCCACAAGCCATGGAATGTGGAAAGCCTCTAGAATCTAGAAGGGGTGAGGCAATAGATTCTCTACTGCAGCCTCAAGAAGTGATGTAGCTGTCAACACCTTGATTTAGCATAGTGAGACACAGATTGCTCTTCTTATCTCCAGTACTGTAAGAGAACATATTTGTGTTGTTTGGTCAGTGTGCTCTGGTTTGTTATAGCAGCAACTGAAAGCTAATTCAAACCCTTAGATTAATTTCCCTGAACTTAAATATGGTCATACTTCCCCAGCTATCTCTTTTTTTTAAAAAAAAATTATTTTATACTGGTTTACTTAACAAAGTTTGTATACATTGTTTTTCACTCCCGATCTTTCCCATTTCCTTCACCACCAACCCATCAAATTGTGCAACCCTATGATTAACACTCCTCCTGCCCATTCTCACCCCTTTGCTTCCCTCTCCTCCCCTTAGATTCTCATACTCTATATACAGTTATGGTCTTATGCAGTATTTATCCTTAGGGGACTGAAATAGTTCACTCAGCATAATGCTCTCCAGTCCCTCCCAACTTAGGTAGTAATGTACAAGATCATTGCTCCTCTGTGTTGCGTAGTATTCCGTCACATGAATGTATATAATTTCTCAATGCATTCAATTGTGATTCGGATTTTGGGCTGTTTCCATGTTCTTGCAATGGTGAATAATCTCAGCTACTTCTTTAGAAATATTTTTAATGAATAAAATAATGTGTACCCAAATTGGTACTCATTTACTCTTTATCATGAACTTATAACGGTTTCTATCTCTTTGCTCCAGTAAACTCTGGACCTCACCTATGCATTTGAAATCATCTTGTTTTTCCTGAGTGTATGTCGTATGTGCATATACAGGCGATAAGAGGCAAGGACATTGTTTGTATGTGCTGTCAAATCACTTCTGACTCATGTTGTGGAGTACTGTTGAGTTAGAACCAACCCACAGCTGACTCTCCAGCAGGTTTTCACAGGCTGTTAATCACATGGGAGAAGATTACTCCATCTTTCTGCCCTGGACCAGCTGGTGAATTTGAACTGCATGCCTTTGGAATTGCAGTACAGTTTCTTACTACTGAGCCACATAGTGACCCATGAAAACAGAATGAAACACTGCCTTGTTCTGTGCTAATCTCACAATCTCCACTGTGCATGAGCCCAGTCTTATTGCCACTGTGTCAATCTATCTCCTTGGAGGTCTCCCTCTTTCACTGACCCTTGACTTTACCGAGCATGATGTGTTTCTCTAGAGATTTATCTCTCCTGATAACATTCCCAAAGTGAAACAGTCTTGTCATCCCTGCCTCCAGAAAGGTTCCCAGTTACATTTCTTCCAAGATTTCTTCTTCTGGAAGTCCATGATGCAGTCTATATTACTTACCAACACCACAGTTCAAAGGCATCCGTCCTCCAGTCTTCTAAGTTTAGTATCTACTTTTAAGATGCATATATGAGGTGATTGGAAATAGCATGACTTGAGTCATGTGTATTTTAGTCCTCAAAGTATCATTTAACACTTTAAAGAGATTATTTTGTAGTAGACTTAACTAGTGCAACAAACACATTGCTTCATTTCTCAACTGCAGAGAGGAGTTTTTCTGAATCATCCTAACGTGTTCATTCCAATATGGTAGCATGTGTGGCTCTTAAGCACTTGAAATACGGTCAGTCTGAAATGAGTGTAAAATACACATTGGGTTTTAGAACCTTTATTTTGAGGTTTGCGGTTAGAGTCTTCTTTTTGAAACAGAGACATGAGAAATAATCTCAAGAATAATGTGTCAATCTGTCTCGATTGGATTAGGTAACGTATCTTAATAAATTAATTTCACATATTTCTCATTACTTGTTTGATGTAGTAACTAGAACACTTAAAATTACATGTGTGGCTTGCATTTGTGGCTTGCATTGTGTTTCTATTGGTCAACATGGATCCAAAACCTTTCACCCACAGCCCATAATGATCTGCTGTGGGCAGTGACAGCATAGTGGCCAGAGCTAGAGGCTTAACTCTTTACCACGGCCAGAAAGTCAGCCAGCCCCTGGGCTTCTGGCCTCAGTGGCTGATGCCCAACCACAAACCCCACAGTGTGGTGGAAAAGGACACAGGGTCAGAGAGCACTTGGTTTGAATCCCAGGTTCTCCAGAGTTCTCTCACATTTGAACTGTTCTCCGCCTTAGTTTTCTTATCCATAAAATGGGAGGAATAATGCCATAATTTTTATGGAGACAGAATGGGCTCAGTCCTTTATTCCACACACATTAACTGAACCTACCATGCGCCAAACACTCTTCTTGGCTCTGGGAAGACCAAGCTTTTGAGGTATCCTCACAGAGAACCAAAGAACGTAAGGATTGTTCCACACTAGTGAGCAACGCAGAAGTCTAGTGCTCACACACCGGTGTGTTCAGTGCTTCACCTCCTTTTAGTAGAATGGCACTTCCTTCTCCAGTTGAATGGCACTGCCTCCCCAGATGAGAACAGCTGCTCCAGGCGTGGGTTTGAATTCAAGCTCAGACATTACTGCTTTATCTTGGCAAGGCAACTTTGACCCATGAAAACCCCATAGACTTCCAATGACTGTGATCTATTGAGTACAAATCACCAATCCTTTCTTCCTAGGTATTTCCAGGTGGTTTGAATCACCAAGACTTCAGTAGCCAAGTTCTTAACCATTTTCTTTACCCAGGGTGGTGTTGGCTCCTGCCAAGTTAACTCCTGGCACATGGTGACTACATGCTATAGAGTACACTTTCCTCTTAGGGCTTTCTTGGCTGTAATCTGTACAGCCCACCAGAGTTGTCTTCTGCATAGCCGTTGGTGGGCTTGAACCTCTGAGAGACCTGGGACAATGCAGACCAAGCTTTGAAAGTGTCCTCGTAGAGAACCCAGGAAAGTAAGGGACTGCTCCACAGACAAGTTAACTCTCAGGCACTCTGACTTGCCCTAAATTCAAGTTCCACTGGGTAGAGAATTGCAAGTATTTGCAGCTGGACATGAGTACCAAGTGGATTCTCTTAACTGCTACCACATCTATTTCTCAATACGCTAATTTTATTTACATGCTTACTTTGTAAATAAGTAAATTCAGGCTAGGAGTTGGCTGCAGATGCGGACTCTCCTGAGCAATGGCTGATCTCCTCTGAAACAAGTGGACAGGGGGAAATGAGAAGCTGGGGGCCCTGTTGGAGGGTGGCAATGTCCCAGCTTGGACAATGGAACTGCTGTGATAGACTGAAGGTTCAGAACAAGGGGAAAGTATCGTCTTGGGAGGAAGGTGAGAGCATCAGAGGTCTCCTTGCACATTCGTGCATTATTGATATCTTGAAAAATGGCTGGTGTAATGGATACGCATACCCACTAATTCTGCAGCAACTCCCTTTAAATTAAAATGTCCTTTCATACACAGTTGTTATGTGAAGCTGAATTGCATAACAACCCTATGCACAATAGCTCAGAATTCTACTATAACCCGAGCCAGTCTCATGGTCTCTGATACACTTAACCTAATTACCCCAGTTGTTGTGTCAATCCATCTCATCCTGGGTCTTCCTCTCCTGTGCTGTCCTTTGACGCTTCCAAGCATGATATGCATTTCCAAAGACTAGCCCCTTCTGGCTACAGGCCCAAAGTATGCAAGACAGAATCACAAAATCCTTTCCTCCAAGGATCAGCTTGGTTTCACCTTCTCTAGGACAGACATGTTAATTCTCTTGGCAGTCCATGGTATATGTTCAAAACTCTTCTCCAGCATCATAACTAAAATACAGTCTATTTTATATATGTTGCTGGTTGTTATTGTGCATCATTGAGTCAAAACTGACCCTTCAGTGGGTTTTCAGAGCCAGTTTTAATTTCGCAGATTGGGTGTGTGTGTGTGTGTGTGTGTGTGTGTGTGTGTGTGAACATATATACATGTATACACATACATACATATATATACATACACACACACACATATATATAATTATTATTGAACATGCAACTTAAGGGTTACTATCATCACCATTTTATATTTGGAGACATTGAGGCTCAGAGAGGACAAGTCACATGCCCAAGGTCACAAAATTGAGTAGGTTGAACCACCAAATCATCCCCCTTTGGTTTGACTCTGATGTCTTCCCCACCATGACAAGTAGCTCTTATGGGGTCTACTTTAAGCTGAAATGAGAGAATGTTGTGGAAGTGCTTTAAAGACTGTAACGATGCCTACCTCTCAGTTATGCTGGCTTTGTCCTACCACATCCCTTTGAGTTGTGGTGCCGGAGAAGAGTATTGAACATACCATGGACTGCCAGGAGAACAAACAGATCTGCCCTGGAGAGGGTAAAACCAGGCTACTCCTTGGCGGCAAGGACTTTGAAGCTCTGTATGGCATACTTTGGGCATGTTTCAAGGAGGGACCAGTCTTTGGAGACTGACATTGCTTGGAAAGATGGAGGGACAGTGAAGGAGACCCTGAAAGAGGTGGATTGACCCAGGTACTGGAATAATGGTGCTAGGCGTGTCAGAGACAATGAAATTGGCTCAAAATAGAGCAGGGTTCAGAGCTGTTGTATAGTGTCACTATGACTTAGAGTCGCCTCAATGGCACGTAACCACAGTAACATCATATCTCAATGGGCCTGAACGTGACAGAGGTAAATGAGGATAGTGTAAAATAGGGAAAGGCTCAGATCTGTTGTCCTAGGATTGCAAGCTGTACTGAACGGCACCCGACAACAATTCTCTCTTTGAAGTCAGTCCATATGTGGCACAAATGGCTAAGCACACAGAGGATAAATAAAAAGTTGAAGGCTTAAGTTCATTCACAGGCACCTAACAAGAAAGGTACAATGATCAGCTTCTGAAAAACCAGCCACTGAAAACCCTATGGAGTAGAGTTCTGTCAGACACACGTGGAATTGCTGTGGGTCAGTGTGGTGGACTGGCAGCTGGGTTGGTTTCTTCTATCCCACCTTTGTTTTGCCTCCACCCTCATCCTGTATTCAGCAGGAGCAGGCAAGAAGGCCCCACCCCCAACTTACAGAACATTTTTGAGGGTCCTCTCCCAGAACACTGTTTTGTTACCTCTTATTTAAAAACCTGGTTATCCTATATTAAAAATATTGTTTTTCCATCTGCCAGCAAGAAGTTTGCATTTCTCTATGACAAATCTCTTCTAGAGTGTCCAATCAAGTCTTGGTCAAAGATAGGCTTATTTACTTCTGTACTCTATAATGGTCTCCGGTCTGGAACATATTTGTTCCCATTACCATGAAAGGTGATACGACTGAATGTGGAAACTATCCAACAATATCACTAATATCACATGGAAGCAATATACTGCTGATGAGCATTCAAAAATGGCTAATATGGTACATAAATAGGGAACTGCCTGAAGTTCAAGCAGGATTTAGAAGAAGTTGTGGCACCAGGGATATCATTGCTGGAAGGAGCCTGGCTGAAAGTAAAGAATACCAGAAGAATGTCTATTTGTGCTTTATTGACTATGCAATGACATTTGATTATGTGGATCATGACACGCTGTGGCTGACATTGAGAGGAATAGGAGTTCTAGAGCACATAATTGTGCTCATATGAAACCTATAACTTGACCAGGAGGCTACTGTGCAAACAGAACAGGGGAATACTACATCGTTTAAAATTAAGAAGGGAGTGCATCAGAATTGTATTCTCTCTCCATACCTATTCAGTCTGTTTGAGAAGCTGGACTGTGGCATCAGGATTGGAGGGAGACTTATCAATAAACTATGTCATGCAGATGATACAACCTTGCTTGCTGAAAGTGAGGAGGACTTGAAGCGCTTGTTTCAGAAGATCAAGGAAAGCAGCTTTCAGTATGGATGGCATCTCAATGTGAAGAAAACAAAGATTCTTATTACTGGACTGATAGGCAACATCATGATGGAAGGAGAAGAGATTAAAACTGTCAACAACTTCATCATGTTTGGGTCCACAATTAACACCATTAGTACCAGCTGTCAGAAAAAAAGGACATGCATTGCACTGGGAAAATCCAAATTATTGAGGAGTAATGATGTCAGTTTGAGGACTAAGGTGCATCTAATTCAGGTCATAGTCTTCCTGATGCACCTGAGAGCTGGACAGTGAATAAGGATGGCAGAAGAAGCATTGATGCCTCTGAACTGTGGTGTTGGAGAAGAGCATGGACATCCCATGGATAGCCAAAAGAACAAACAAATATGTCTTGGAGAGGGTGCAGCTGGAGTGGTCTTTGGAGGCAAGAATGATGAGGCTTTGTCACACATACTTTAGACATGTTGCTAGGAGGAGCTATTTTTTGGAGAGGGACATGATGCTTGGAAGGGTGGAGAGTTGGCAAAGGAGAGGAAGACCCTCAACCAGGTAAATTAACATAGTGATTGCAGCAGTGGGCTCTTATGTGTCAGGAAATGTGAGGATGGCTCAGGCTAGAGCAGGTTCCAAATCTTTTGTTCATAGGGTTGCTATGTCATACTTGACTCAACAACACCTAACAACAACAACAACTCTAAACTACTCAATATTAATTTCTACTATTAATTTTACACTGTGGGAGAAGGATGAACAATCTCCTCCTGTGTGTGATTTATTGCCTCTGAAAATTCACTCGTAGGCCAGCTATAGGTTGGTTCTGTCTTGGTGACACAGAATAACACATCATAGAAAAAAAATACAATGCAGTATGCCCTTGTTCTGTTCAGAAAACTACTTTTTGGTCTATGTAAGTTTCAAATGAGCACAATAAAATGTTCTAGGATTCCTCTTCTTCTCAATGTTAGCCATAACTTGTTATAAACTACTAGTTAAATGCCTTTGCATTGTCAACAAAACACAAATACAAATCTTTCTGGTAGTTTCTGCTTTTATCCAAGATTCATCCAACATTACAAATGTCATCTCTTGTGCCACAGTCTCCTCTGAATCCAGCTTGAATTTCTGTAAGTTTCCTATTGATTTATTACTCTAGTTGTTTTTTGTATAATCTTCAGTAAAATTTTTATTTGCATGTGTTACTAATGATGCTATTGTTATGTACTGCAGAGTTGAAACTAACTCATAGCTGACCCTCCAAATGGGTTTTCAGAGGCAGTTAATTGCACAACAGGAGATTGCCCATCCTTCTCCTGCAGAGCAGCTGGTGGCCTTGAACATCATGTCTTCGGGATTGCAGTGCAGCTTCTTGCCACTAGGCCACCAGAGCTCCCTGATATTAATAATATTGTTTGATAATCTCAAAGTGTTATTCACGATTTGGGGGAATGAGAATGATCATGGATATTTTCTAGCCAGTTGACCAACTAGCTGTCTTTTATATTTGTTGGCAGAGACTGAT
This sequence comes from Elephantulus edwardii, assembly GCF_000299155.1. Taxonomy (NCBI): domain Eukaryota; kingdom Metazoa; phylum Chordata; class Mammalia; order Macroscelidea; family Macroscelididae; genus Elephantulus; species Elephantulus edwardii. The sequence continues at coordinate 11,433,919 of NW_006399783.1, forward strand.
GAGCACATCCAATATTTTATCGGTTTCCTCAAACACACCAATCGGCATTCCATCGATTCCTGGGGTCTCATTTTTTTGCCAATGCTTTCAATACAGTTTAAATGCTACTTGCTGAAATAGTTCAGTGTCAACCAATTCTTTTTCATACAATAATTCTTTATTCCTTGTATCTTCTTTCAATATGTCTTACAATAGTCAAGATTTTTACCATAGAATATGGTAACCTAAGGGTTGAATTTGTTCTTCAGTTATTTTGGTTTGAGAAATGCTGAGCGTGTTCTTCCCTTTTGGTTTTCTAATACCAGCTATTTGCACATCTCACTATAAAACTGCTTTGTTTTCTCAAGCTGTCCTTTGAAAGCTTGTGTTCAACTCTCTTACCTCACCAGTATTTCTTCTTGTTTTGGCTTTGTTGTTGTTTCAGTGCAAGTTTCATAGGTGTGCATCAAGGTTATAACCTTTCTTCATACTTATTTAGTCTAAATTCTGAGCAAATCATTTAAGAAACTGGAAGAAGAAACTATTAAGAAGAGTAAGGATTGGAGGAAGACTCATCAACATCTGTATTAAGCAGATTTTGCAACCTTGTTTGCAAGAAGTAAGTAAGATTTGAAGAACTAACTGAAAAAGATCAAAGACCACAGTCTTCAATATGGATTACATTGCAACATTAAGGGGGAAATATCCTCACTACTGGGTCAAGAAGAAACATCATGACAAATGGAGAGAAGATTGAAGTTGTCAACAATTTTATTTTATTTAGATCCATAATCAATCCCTATGGTAGCAGCAGTCAAGAAATCAAAAGATGTGCTACATTGGGGAAAATCTGCTGGGAAGGACCTCTTTAAAGTGTTAAAGAAAAAGAATGTGAGTTTAAAAACTAAGGTGTGCCTGATCCAAGTCATGATATTTTCATTTGCTTTCTATGCATCTGAAAAGTGGACAATCAAAGAGGAAGACCAAAGAGGGGCACCCTGTGGTGTTGGCAAAAAGTACTGAATATATTATGGATTACCAAAAGAACACACAAATCTGTTCTGAAGGGTGTGCAAGCCAAGTGCTCCTTAGAGACAATGATAGTGAAGCTTCCTCTCACACACTTTGGACATAGTGTCAGGAGGAACAGTCCTTGGAGAGAGAAAGCAGACTGAGAAAGGTAGAGGGTCACTGAAAGAGAAGAAGTCTCTCAAGAAGATGGATTGGCATAGTAACTACCACAATGGGCTTGATCATGACAGAAATTGTGAGGCTGGTGCAGGATAAAGCAAGGTTTAGATCTGTTGTTCATAGAGTTGCTATGAGTTGTGGTCAACTCAACATTATTGAATGACAACAACACAGAAGAAACATTTAGTATTTGTGAAGTTGTTGTTAAGGACACTTAACAATTTATCTTGACACTCACGATCTCTCTCATGCTCAAGCCCATTTTTGCAGTCATTCTGTCAATTTATCTCATTGAGGGTTTTCTTTTCTTTCTCGGACCATCTACCTTTCCCAACATGATGTCTTTCTCTGATGACTGGCTTTTCCTGACAACATAACCAAACCATGTGAGATGATAAAGATAATGAATCTTAATACATAAAACCCCATTAAGAATGTCCCAAGTTGATCTTCACTTCTCTATTTTTAGCTAGCTCCCATTCATATGCATGTAGCCTTGACCTTCTGGCTATTGTCTCAGGCCACTCATAAAGCAGTTTCCTCTGTTGCAGGAAAAAAAGTAACCATTTTAGCTATAGTCCACATGCCCGTGGGAGCTCTGATGGCATAGGACACAGGGAGCTGCATGGCCAACCCAAAGGTGGTGCCTCTCTAGTGATTTGAATACACTGACAGCTCTGTCAAGGAAAGATGGGCCATTTTCTCCAGTGAGCCTCCGAAAACTCCCTGGAGGGTCAACTACGATAGCTACTGACTCTACAATGTTGAGTTGTCCCATCTCCCTAGCTCCTTCATTTACTACTTGAGTTGGTCCCAACTCAAAACAACCTTTCATCAGGTCCTGGACTGTAAATATTAACAGGAGGTGACTGCACATCTTTCTTCCATGGAATCACTAGAAGATCCAGACCGCTTTTTTTTTTCTT
>NW_006399783.1:11437944-11461618 GCF_000299155.1 Elephantulus edwardii
ATACAAATACCAACCCCATTCTTCAACGAGATGGAAAAGGCAATCTCCAATTTCGTATGGAATGGAAAAAAAGCCCCGAATAAGCAAAGCACTCCAGACTGCTTTTGAGTTAGCAGCCCAACTCACTAAGTACTGCCCCATCAGAGATCCTCTTGCTTTTTATTCTTACAAATTCCTATGCTTCCATGAGTATGGAGCTATGCAATGGATCCCACTTCTGACACCCCGTAAAAGGAATGAGGACAATGTGAGGATGGCTGATTCTGACCTCTGCTAATTCCACAAGGAAAAACTGTTCCCATCAATAACATTTAGAGTATAAAACTAATTCCTATAAGGCTACAATGGTTCTCCATACTCCTGTATTTGCTTCTATTAATTTCAGCACCAATATTAACTGTTCTACTGGGTCTGAATTCCCCTACAATAACTCACAGACCACACAGAACCATATTCATGGGGTAAGTTAACAAGATAGAAGTTCTCAGTCGGGGCAACTTCTGAAGTATGCTCACAGATCCTTTGAGCTTAAGCCTTGGGACTTCAGGCCAGTGTTAAAAAGTTCTCTGAGTCCTGTCAATTTTGATGCCTTTTGCCAAGTTATCCAGCAAGTTTGGAATAAGGCCCCTGGTTCTGGGTTCCTGGGTAGCAGTCCCAAGGTCAGCTTTATCTCATGTTAGGTCTCTAGTTCTTTGCTGTGGCGGTGGCTGCTGCTGCTGCAGGTCCTGATCTGAGCGGCTCAGGAATCTTTAGCCTCAAAAGATATACACTCTGCGTTCTCAACTTCTTCCTTGCTGATGGTGAGATTCATCATTTCTGCTGCTGAATCTGCTCAATTTAGTGGAAAGACTAGCCAATCCCTTTGTGAACAGATTAACACACCCTATTCGCACTGTTTGCATGCCCCTGCCCAACCACGTGGCAAAGTCAAAGTCAGTGAACAGGTAGGAAAGCCATTTTGAGCAATAAACCTTTGACACCACACACCAACTGCAAAATAAGGCTGCAGCCAGTGTGAGGACAGTGGTGGTGTCTCATCCCCACAAACTCCACAAAGGGGAAGAGTCTACATCCAAAACATCCACACACAAACCAATTCCTATGAAGTCAAACATGTCGCCATGCTCCCCAGATCACTTTCTGTCGATTCTTTTGTCATTTGTCCTTTCCAAGACTCTCACTTCTCACTGCTCATAGATCAGGGCTAAGTTGGGAAAAACTGAGCTTCCACTTAGTACCTCGGAGATAGGAAATTTGCTGTGAATGGACATAGACCAATATAAGATTGCAAAGTAGAGAAGGAATTTATAGATGAAGGAAAAATTAGGCATACATGCACATACAAGAGAAAGAAAATTATTTTGATTTTTTTTTAAAAATTGGAGCAAGCAGTTAATCTTTGTACTGAGATAGGAAAAGTGAATACCCATCCAAAAACAACCTTTCAGAAAAGCAAGTTAAAGAGAGCTGGACAGTAAGAAGCCTGATATGCTCTGATAGAGGTGACCTCTTGGATGAGGTCACCCCATCAAGACATGGGCTGAGTCTTCAGTTGGCATTCACGGGCCTAGCACATAGGTGTGAATGGTGAATATAGAAAAGTAACTGCTCTGAACTACAGAGGGCTGTGAGTACCCCTGGTCTGTTGATATATGTGGGGGACTAAGGCTAAAAGTAAAGGGATCAGTTGGACTGAAATTCAGGAAGATGCATGGACTCCTGAGTTTTTGCTGTTGTCTGTCGGATCTAGCCATAGATGAGCAGTGAGCTGACCAGAACCTGACTCGAGGGAGAGATGTTTGACACAGTGAGCTAGTATAAATTGCGGCCATCTGTTGGTTCACTCTGGACTAGATTTTGCTTATGAATTGCAGACACTCAAAGTTCTAACCCAAACAGAGATCCTTAAAGAGAAAAGCATATGCTTGTCTCCTCAAATACTGGTTTAATAAATGTGTTGCTTTGAGTTAGAACTGACTCATAATTGACACTCCAGTGGGCTTCTGAGACTGTAAATCACACAGGAGGAGACTGAACACTTTCTATTGAGAAACAGTTTGGTGGATTTGAACTGCTAGAGAGCTTCATTGGCAGCGCAACTACCTATAGACTACACCACTAGAGCTCCCTACTGGTCTGATAGGGACTGACAAATTAGAAATTAGCTGTATAAAATGGAAGATGTAAAGGCATGAGATAAGAAGTCACAAAAGGACAAATATTACATGATGCCACTGTTGTAGAATGGGACTAACCTCAGGGTTGGGGAGAGACTGAGTAAGATGTGTTCAATAATGTATACTGCACTGAAGCAGAGGAGGGAGAAAACTGTTTAAAAGAGATATATAACTAGGTATTTCTGTCATCACAGGAGTCTAGAGCGAGGGCTACATGGTGGAGGGGACCTGGGGGAGGGTTTGTAAAACAATGAAAGAATCTTTTCTTTTACTTTTCCATAATTTTTGACTCATGTACTTATAACTTGTTAGTCAAATTTGTGTCTTCTAGGTTGCAACACCCCCATGATACATCTTCAAGGATATGAACATGTATGGCCAAGCACAATCAATAAGAGTGCATCTAAATTCCAAAATCAATCTCCATAATAGTTTATGTGTTTCCTACTGCCAAAGGGGCCCTTTAGAGTAGTGAGAGAAGATCTTCACCCTGAAATCCACAGCATCCCTTTTCAGCAGGAAGTAGCTAAGAGAATACGCCATCCCCTTTTCCTTATGACTCAGGGTGAAGTCTCTCAGGGAGGAGTGATAGGGAATGGCAAAGGACACACTGACAAAGAAGATTAATCAGAACTGGCTTTGACAAGCACTGTGGCATTTGGACAAGAACAAACTGGGAGGAGGGTAGAGAGAATGGTGCAACAATGAATGAATGGAAACCCAAAATCTCTGTAAATGTTTATGAAAATTAATAAAATATAATTATAGAAAAAAAAGAAGTGCTTGGTTTATACATTTTCGTGAGTACTTATTAGTGAGAAGATTATAAGGAGGAAGGTAAAGTATGATGAAGGCTAGTAGCTAGAAGAGTCAGAGGACTGCCCTGTGATGTAACAGGCTGTTATTCAAAAAGGCTTTCTTAGCAATTAACTTTTACTTTTGCCACATATCTGGATGATAATGATGATGATTATGATTATTATTATGTGCTGTTGAGTCAGAACAGATTCATAGCTGACCCTCCAACAGATTTTTCTGAGGCTGTAAATCACAAAGGAAGAGATTACTCATCTTTCTCCCACAGAACAGCTGGTGGATTTGACCCACGATTCCTACATGGCTGGATAGGATTATGCTAATAATGTGAATGAGGTAAATAGTATCTCTTAGGTGACAGCATGTGAACAAGGCATGTGTACACAATGAACTAACGGGTTTGGTCAGTGTTGCCATCCACTAAGCTTGAATTAATCAGGTTCAGAGGCAGGAAATGGGACTCTCACTAACATCAAGAAAGAAGCAGCAGTGAGTGCAGTGTGTGCCCACTGGGCCAGTGATTCCTGTATACAATGGAGAGAGACCAGATGTAGCAGTAGTAGAAGTGATGGAGAACCAGTGACCAACACAAGATAGACGAGAACTGGAAATGCCACCCCAGAGTCATAGTTGAGGATCTTCACCCAGACTATCTGGAGGCCTGGAGGGAGACACAATGTTTGGTAGGACTGAAAGAGTGGTGGGAGGGTGGAGGGTCAATGAAGGAGAGGAAGACCCTCAACCAGGTGGGTTGACAGAGTGATTGCTTAAATGGGCTCTTGTGTGTCAGGAAGTGTGAGGATGGTGCAGGATGGAGCAGAGTTCAGATCTTTTGCTCATAGGGTCACGATGAGTCGTATTCAACTCAATGGCACCAAACAGCAAGAACAACAACAAAACAAAAGAGCTGTGTATCACTAGTCCAAAGCCTTGAGCACACCCGAGAAGCTGTCCTGACTGAAGAAGTGTGTCCCGTTTCCTAGCTGAATTATAACCCGGTAAGAAGCTACACTATAATCACAAAGGCACGTGGTTCAAATCCAACAGCTGCTCCATGGGAGAAGGATGGGTAACCTCCTCCCATGCAATTTACTGCCTCTGAAAACTCGCTGGAGGGTCAGCTGTGAGTCGGTTCTGACTTGATGGTACCTAACAGCAGCAGGTGGCCTTGTGGAAAGGCGTTGTGGGGCCATCACAAAGGCACAAAGCAGCAACAACTCCCCTAATAAACCTCATAATTATGGGGGGGGAAAAACCCGAACAAAACAATCCCCAAACAAAACTTCAAATAAGCAACAAAATCCCCCAAAGCACAACTTTATTGATGTTTGTAATGTAGTGTTTCTTATTGATATCTGACTGATATCTGTTGGTAGGAGTGCTCAGAGCAGTAGGAGAAGCAAATGGAAAGGAGAGAATGGGACTATTCTGTTGTTTCTACACGAAAAAACCCAGAGGACAGTGTTGTTGTTATGAAACCGATATATCATACATGCAATGTAAAGAAAATATAAATAAAGCTAAGCTACTCAGAGACTCTTCTTTGGCCTGTTGACATTTGATACCAGAAGACCTGAATATTGGTGATTCAGTGACAGAACTCTCACCTTCTGTGCAGGGGACTGGTTTTAACTGCCGGCCAATGCACCTCATATGCAGCCCCAGCCTGGATGCTCAAACCACAGAGGCTTGAATGTTGCTCAGATACTGAACAGGTTTCTGCGGAACTTCCAGTCTAAGAAAAAAGACCCGGCAGTTTACTTCCAAGAAGTCAGCTGATGAAAACTCTCTGAAGCCTAACAGCTCAGCAGTCCAATCTGCAACTGATTGTAAAGAGGGTGCACGCTCAGGGAACATTTCGTTCTGCTGTGTATGGGGTCCGTATGAGTCTGGAGCCCCCCTTGATGATAGCCAATTACAGACACAAGTAAGTGACTGTAGTTTCACAAGTTATTCCCTTGGCTAGTTTGAACAGGCTGTGCTGCTCTCTGGGAACCATCTGGTCAACTCTATCAGAGCCGTAGTGTTACAGTTTTTCCCTCTGGAAGCCCAGGAGGATATTTTTCTATAGAAATGCCCAGAACACACTATCAGTTCACACCATCACTGTGTTCAGATGATTAACAGTGTAGGGGGAATATTGTCCAGTCACCCAGATTGGGGTTCTACTCCCGAGGATTTCACCAGCGCAGAGTGCTGCTGGAAATTGGAGTACCACCAGCATGGGGAGAACTAAGATTCCAAGGTAACTGAGAGAGACAAAGGCAGTGAAGGGTATTGAACTGACAACCCAGAGCCACTTCAGAATGCATACAGTTTGGGTTCATCCTGTGTAATTCTTTGGTAATTTGAATCTGTCATCAATTTTCACTAATAACTGTTTGTTCATTATCAACACTGGGGTGGCAGGAGTGTGACTGTGATGATGGAACTTAAGACAGTCATTAAGTGTCAGCATGACCACCATGGTGGACAGGTTTTGACAGAACTTCCAGACACTTAAGAATGGGAAGAAAGGCCCCAGGATCTACTTCTCAAGCAGGCCTGTGAAAATCATACGGATAATAACTGAATGCTGCTTGATAGAGTGCATGAAGATGGACCGCCAAGATTGGAAGATTCTTAGAATACACAGTGGTCATAACCATGTACTAGTGAGGACACAGCACTAGGCATTGTGTGTGTTGTGTTGTGTTGTGTTGTGTTGTGTTGTATTGTGTATGGGGCCACCATGAGTTGGAGCTGACTATATGGCAACTAAGGGGGCAGGGCAGTCTGGTGGCCTAGTGGTAAGGCGCTGTGTTTCCAACGGAAAGGCACATGCTTGGAATCCATGAGCTGCTCTGCAGGAGAAAGAAGGGCAATCAACTCCCGAACAATTGCAGCCCCTGAAAACCTGCAGGAGGGTCAGTTCTGAGTCTCTTTTAACTCAGTGCCATGTAACAACAACATATGGCAACGAACAACCAGCTTTCAAATGTTAGGAGTCTTTATACAAACATACCAGATTCCCTGGAAAAGAAAAAGACGTGCTGACCTGTTCTTATCATGAAGTAATTGTCTGAAGTCGAGTACCAGCTGGTCGCACTTGAGCGCTTCCCTTCTCTATCTAGATCGTCACTCTTCCCTATGACGAACAAGGCCCCTGCTTTACTCATTCCCTTCACCTGCTTGGTCCCTAGAGGCATCTGTGTTTGTTAGGTTTTCTGTGTGAAAGCTTTTTGTAAACTGCTTGCTAATTTGATTTCTGTTTTACCAAAGACAAATCCCAAACCAGCGTTCTCTTTCATGAGAATGGCTCCGCTGGGGAGAAGGACTGATGAAAACCTCTGTCAGGCAGAGCTTTTACTTAATAGAATTTGTTGTAACCAGATCAGCAGCGTCCCTTTAATCCTGGGTCTCTAACTTGTGGAAATCTCTTTGTTACCCAGAACTTGATGCAAATGATGGTACTTGTTAAAACCAGGCAGCCTAGTGGAGAGAAGCTTCCATTTATGCTTGCTCTTGCCAATATTTTGATGTTCCAGGCTTTCTCTGTTTTAATAGTTAAGTAAACGTTCATTTTGGATTTTAGTTCAAACCAGTTCAAGGAGGAGATTTTAAGAAAAAACAACTTAGGTTGGCAGATTGTCACTGAAAATAGCTTATGATGTCCTTGGAGTTCAGGGTTCGGTGAGAGAATCAAGTTCAAGGTTTCAGACTCAAAAGTTGGTTCTACCTCCTGCAAGCTGTGTGACTGGCTAATCTTTAAGAATGCTGAGCCTCAGTTTGCTTATCTTTGTAATGGTTTAATTCCCGGCCAGTGCACATCATATAGAGCCTCACATTCCTGTCAGTGGGGGCTGCCTGTTGCTATGATGAGTGAGTTTCGGCAGAATGTCCAGACTGAGAGGAAATAGGAAGAAAGGCCTGGCAATATGCTTCAGAAAATCAGCCAGTGAAAAGCCTGTGGATTACAACATTTGACCTCCGAACCATGCAGGGGATGTCCCAGGTCAAGTAGCTTGAGTCAGTGACAACAATGCCACCGCAAGGGTCAGCAGACAAGCTCTGCCTTCACAAGACTGCTCTGGGGAATCAGACACTCAGATCCAACTTGTGCTGTGATCCCAGGACTTCTGACAGGTGAGGTAGAAATTTTATCTTGTGAAGGTTTTCTTGTTCGCACCTGAAGCAGAACACTGCCTCCATTTGCACACTTTAGCTGTCATAAAGATGATCTTGATCGTATTGGGGAGATGCATGGTGGCATAGGGCATAACGTGTTTGACTGCTAACCAGAAGGTGTGCAGTTTGAATCCACCAGCCCCTCCACTGGAGGAAGATGGGATGGCACGGAATAGGACAGTGTTCAGATCGGTTGTTCATAGGATCACTATGAGTCATGCTTGACTCGATGGTGCCTAACAACAACAACAACTCCTGTAAAGAGTTACAGCCTGCGGAACCCAATCGGCTTGACAGGCAGTGGGTTTATTTTTGGTTTGAATGTTGTTGTTGATGTAAGCCATCGGGTCAGAACTGGCTCATAACTGACCCTCCAGCAAGTTTTCAAAGCAGTAAATTGCATGGGAGGAGATTGTCCTTCTCCCATGCTCCTGCTGAACAGTTAGTGGATTTGAACCACAAATACATATTGGTTTACGTTTTGGTTTGAATAGGTAATAAATATTTCTTATAAACAGAGAGAATCTTCCTTTTCTCCTGTATTCTCCTCTCTTCTCCATTGTGAGTGTTGGCACTCAGCCAGTGCTTGTATATCCCATGTTATCTCTTAAACATTCAGAACAATAAAATCTAAAATTCTCTTGGTTTGTGCACAGCATCATACAAATCCCAATGCTGGACATCAGCTTGTGGGGACAGATGGAGAGCTGGCAAATGGTGAGGTTCCATCGGAACAAAAATAAGTGAAATCAAACGCACTGCCACACTGTGCAATCCGACTCCTGGTGGCCATGGGGCACAAACCAGAACCACCTCATAGGCTCTAAGCCTCTAAGGCTGTAATTCTTGACAGAAGCAGACTGCCTCACCTTTCTTGCACAGAGCAGTTGGTGGAATAGAACAGACTTTCAGTTAGCAGTCATGTGGTTAACCCACTGGGAAACAATTCTTTACTCCTTCGCCCTATGCCCTGTACTTCCGTGAGTTTGGGACGCCTGGGCCCCTGGCGTTAATGCCATTAGTGACTCCCATGGGTCAATGTGTCGAAGGGAGTTTGAGGAGTACCATTAATAAAATGAAGGCAGTTGGTAAGAATAGTCCAGCTCGCCTAGCTTGCAACTTTGGGCAAGTCTCTCACTGTCTAAATGTCTGCTTCCTTACCTGTCCAATGGGGAGAGTGCCAGCTACCTTGCTGGCTATTGGAGCACGGGGTACCTGGTAGAGAAGCAGCAGACCCCAGCCTCCCTTTTCCCACAGACTGTGCAGCAGCAGACCCCAGCCTCCCTTTTCCCACAGATTGTGCCTCTAAGCGACAAGGCCATGGGGGGGGGGGGGGGCATTCAAAGCCCTCCAGTCTTCATTCTGTTCTAATTGGAAGTCTTTGTGGAATGAAGTCCAGTATTTAATTTGGCCTGTGTTTGACAGATCCTGCTTGCTCAACTAGCAGCGCTCACAGGCCCCTGATACAGGGGGGATTCTTGGCCTGGGCTCAGGGCAGATTGGGGGAGAAAATGTCGCATTCAATTAAGGCTGATTGGCCCTGACAGTTGTCTGGGTGAAGTTTATAAGGTACATCTAATCTGGATGCATCTGGTCATAAAAATGCAAAACAAGCCATTCCCACCCAAGTTCTAACTCCAGATGTGGGCTGATTCTCAGTGATTGACACCATATTTTTTGCAGCTGTCCTACATTTCAAATCTTTTTCTATTTAAAATATATTCATCATAATTATGGAATGCAATAAACAAACTTCAGCCTGATGACAAGCTTTAAATATAAGAATGTTTCAGCTTAAAATAAATGCCGTGATTTCTCAGTCCAGGCTGGAGACAGCACCAGGGAGCATGCTCCAGAGGGCGCCGACCTTGTCACCATAAGCCAGACACAGTCATTTTCTCTCAAGAGTTGATTGAGATTTGGGACGAGTGAGGTGGCCCGGGGGAAGAAAATAAAATCACAAAGCTATTTATATCAAATAGAAAATATGCACAAGTCATCAGAAAGCCACACTCATAAGTGAACAAAAATTAGATTCCACTTAATCATGTTTTGAGGGCTTCCTATTCTTCAGGTCTTTGCCAAAGCATGGTAGGATCATGGCGGCCCACGTAGACCTGGATTCCAGACACACCTTCTATGGGCCACTCTGTTATCTTGAGCTGCTCGCCTAATGCTTCTGTACCTTGTTTCCTCATCTGTGAGGTGAAAGGTGATATTAGTACTCATTTCTTTGTGTTATTGTGAGAATTAAATGGGTCTTACAGGACAAGTGCTTAGAATAATGTTTGGAATGTACCTCGTTCATTATGCAAGGTTGCAGAGTAGTTGTCAAGGTTTGGACTAAAAGTCTGACTTACCCACCGAACTTACCTTCAAGTGATCATTTTTGCACATATTGGCCTTTTCTGTCTTAATGAAGCATGTTTGAAGATTCTACTGAAGAAGACTCATCTGTTACCCCACAGTGGATTTTTATACATTCAAACAGAATCCTATTAAACCTGGCCAAGAGGATAATGGGGATTCATTGGTATAATTCTTACCTCCCATGCAAAAGCTCCAGGTTTGATTCCTGGTGAATGTACCTCAGTCACAGCCATCACCTGCTGTCAGGAGAGGTGTGCATATTGCTTTGGACTGGCATAGGTTTCAAAGGAGCTTCCAGATGAAGACAGACCAGGGAGAGAGGACTGGTGCTTTGCTTTGAAAATCAGACAGTGAAAACCCTATGAACCACAAGTCTGATTCACAACACCGCATGATGGTGATGGGATGCTGGTGGCCAGGCAGTATTTTGTGTGGCTGTGTTTGGGGTCATCATGGGGACAAGGCTGACTTGAAAGTAGCTGACAACAATAAGCCTCACCAAGGAGCATCCCTACTTTCCTACTTCTGCTCCAGGGGTTAATCTTTTCTTGTTAATGTTCTTTAATGAGTCTGTAACTGGAAGAGCTAAGTAAACAAACTCTTAGGTTAATTATGGAGAGGTCAGCCTACAACCAAGTTGCTGTTTCTAGAAACTTGTGGACTTCAGCCACAACCTGACACTTCCACCGTTCACAGTGTGTACAGCCTGGTTCCTGAAGAAAAACAAGAACTACAGAGCTCGTGTCAATAATCTGCTCCTCTTTAAATCAAGGCCATAAGTCACAAGCTTCTGAGTTCCCAGAGAAGTGTCTGGAGCTAAATTTATATCCTGACTCTGATAATTGTCTTCCCATTAGGCTGACGGGAGAATTAGCAGAGCCAGGACCTCCTGGGGCTATGCCCACAATTCTAGCCAACATGGAAATGGCTCTGGGAGTTTTCTTTCTGAGATTTGTAAAAGGTTTGTCCATCACTGGGCCCATGGGCACATGTTCAATGTCAAAATTATGCGTGCTGCCTTTCCCAGGAGATGGGCGCTGGTCCTGGCAGAAACCTCAGCTTCCAGGGGGAGTGAGAACTCTGCCAGAAACAGAGTGACTGTGCTTTAATTCTCCCCTAATCCCTGATGGTCCTTGTGATGACTTTGTGCATCACCTGACCCACTCGAAGAGGTGAGTGACCTATATAGGGGATGCTAATGTGGAACAGTGATGAAAGCATGCTACCTTACTTAGGGTAAAACTAGGTCCTTCAAACCAAACCCTCTTTGAATTTGTGTCTGTCTGTTTCCAAAGATAAGGATGATAAAGTTTCTTCTCACATATTTTGGACATGTTCTCAGGAGGGGTCCAGTCCTTAGAAAAAGATGTTAGACTGGGAAAAGCAGAAGGTTAGCGAAGGAGAGCAAGACATTCTGTAAAATGGGTTAACTTAGTGACTGTAACAATGGGCTCAGCCATAGTAGAACTTGTTGGAATTTCACAGGGTCACTCAAGGTTTGAATCTGTTGTACACAGGGTTACTATAGTCGATAGGCCCTAACAGCAAAGAGGCAATGGGAGCCAGCAAGTCAAAACCTAAGAGTGGATTCCTGAGCTTGCAGTTGGCATTCTTAAGGAATAGTGGGGAACTTACCATGCACTTGAAAGTCGGATAATGAATAAGGATGGCAGAAGAAAAATCTATGCCTTTGAGTTGTAGTGTTGGAGATGAGTGGTGAGTATCTGCGGACCATCAAAAGAACAGAGCAACAACTCAAACAGATGTATGCCACACCCATGTTTAAGGCTGCATTATTCACAATAGCAAAGAGATGGAAGCAACCCAAGTGCCCGCCAACAAATCAATGGATAGAAAAACTATAGTATATCCACACAATGGAATACTACATAACACTGAAAAACAAACAAAATTTGTAAAATATTACACTATATGAGTGACTCCAGAGGACATTATGCTAAGTGAAATATTTCCATCACAAAAAGACAAATACTGCGTAACACCGCTGTTATAAAGTAGGACTGACATGGGGCTTGGGAGAAACTAGGAAAAGAATGGATAGATACTGAACACTGCATTGGGACAGATGAAAGAAAGAGTTGTTTAAAAGGAATATATATGATTAGGCTATATGTATGGCAACAATCCAGAACAAGAAGTGAATTGGAGGAGGCACCAGGGAGGGGATATGAGGAAATTGAGCAGCAATGAATGAATATTTAAAAAAAAAAAGTGAACTGGGAGAGAGGGAAGGGAGGAGGAGAAAGGAAAATTGAAACAATGAATAAATGAAAATCCAACTTTTCTGTAAGCTTTCGTTAAAATAACAAGTAAATTTTTTAAAAAAAAATTAAAGGAAAGAAAAAGAACAAACAATTATGTCTTGGAGAAGGTGCAACCAGAGTGCTCCTCCAAAGCAGGGATAGTAAAATTTTATCTCACATATTTTGCGCACATTATTAGAAAGGGCCAATTCTTGAAAATGTAGAGTAAGTAAAGGAGGGGAAGACACTAAAGGAGATGGATTGAAACGATAACTGAAAAATGGGCTCAAATATGGCAGAGATGACGAGGATAACCCGGAATGAGGCAGAATTAAGACTCTGTGTTCAGAGGGTTGTCATGAGTCACAGTTGTCATAGCACCACCACCAACAGCCTCCAAGTAGTGGTCAGCAGGTCAGAACATTGGAATGATTTGTGGAAACTCCAAACTTGTGGCTCGCTTCTGCCTATTTGACTTTATGAGTTCTCTCACTATCTAGAGTGAGAGGGTGTCAGTGAGAAAGTTGCTAGGGCAGCTGGGGATGAAAATGGAGAAGTAGGAATGTAACACAGACAGATTTGCACATATTGAATAATTCATGCTGATACTTAAAATATAGAGTAGCTCTGCTGATTTCAAGCTGATGGACCCATCTAAACATCCCAGCCATCTTTCCTATGAAATGGAAATAAGTATCCCTGTCTTACAGAGATGTCATGAAGATCAGGTAAGATAATGTGAGGGAAGCGTGCAATTTGAGCTCAATAAGCAGGAGCTGTAATTTTTATCTCTGGAATCAAGGAGGCTCTTAATATGGGTATCTGTGATAGGAAATCAGTTTCTCTTCTGTAGCCAGAATGACAAATAAACTACTGGTTAAGGAGTTTGGTCTTTACCTTGAGGATGAAAGGGAGCCATGAAGGGCTCTAGACAGCAAGTAGTGTAATTGCCTAATATTTCAGACAAATTGCATAAGTGAGCATGGAGATTAGACTGTAGAAGAGGAACTTGAAGAGAAAGCCAGGAAAGGAATAGGTGATATTTCAGCAGGAATTAGACAGGACTGAGAAGAAGACTGCCTTGTGCTTTGTTGCTGTCACTAGATGCTGTTGAGTATAACTCATAGTGATCTTATGAACAACAGATCTGAACCCTGTTCTATCCTGTGTCATCTTCTTGACACTTCTTGACACACTAGAGCCCATTAGGGGAGTCACCATGCCAGTCCACCTGGTTGAGGGTCTTGCTCTCCTTCACTGACCTTCCACCCTTCCCAGCATGATGTCCTTCTCAGAGGAATAGGCCCTCCTATAAATATGTCCAAAGTAAGCGAGGCAAAGCTTCATCGTTCTTGCCTCCAGAGAGCACTCCAGCTGCACCCTCTCCAAGTCATATCTGTTCTCTTGGTCATCCATGGGATGTTCAGTGCTTTTGTCCAACAGCACAGCTCAAAGGTGTCAATTCTTTTCCTGTCATCCCTATTCATTGTTCAGCTCTCAGATGCATAGCAAGTGATTGGAAAGACCATGACATGAATCAGATGCACCTTAGTCTTCAAACCAACATTTACTACCCCTCAATAATTTGGAAAGCTCCCTAACTGCAGAAGGCCCCATGGCAATGCATCTCCATGTTTCCTGACTACTTGGTACCAAGGGTGTTAATTGTGGACCCGAGCAAGATGAAGCTGTTGACAGTTTCAATCTCCTCACCATCCATCATGATACTGCCAAACTGTCTAGTGGTAAGAATCTTTTTTTTTCCTTGACATCGAGATGCAATGTATACCAAAGGCTGCGTTCCTTGATATTCTGAGGCAAGTGCTTCAACACATGCCCTAATGTCAAACAATGAGGACCAAAGAGTTTCTAGCTGGACAGTCGGTAGATGGACTACCGTGTCCCCATCCTCACAAGTAATATGGAAACTTTCTACATGAGCTAACTTGTGAGGCCTTAAGACACTTTCCTTTAACACATATGCCTCTGTGTTGTTAGCAGTTGCCAAGTTGGCCAAGACCCTCAGTGGCCCTCTAAGCAGCAGAATGAACTGCCCATTTGTGAGTCACTCCTCTCATTGCTTGTAGATTGGACAGTTGTGACCCATGGGGCTGTCACTGACTGAGGTTGGGAGTAGACCATGAGAACTTTCTTCCTAATGTCTCTTGGTTCCAGAATCTCTGCTGCAGTGTGCTCACTATTAGGTTGATGGTGGTGTGCAGTGTAGTTCAGTGGGTTTCAACTCATAGGAACCCTATATATAAACCCTGTATAAATCCAGGGTGGACCTGCTTCGTCCTGGCCATCTTCACAACCATTGTTATAATTGAGCTCATCATTGCCTTCATTGTGTCAATTCTTGCTGAAGGTCTTCTTTCTTTGCTGCTGCAGCCTCTACTTTACCAAGCATGATGCCCTTCTCCAGGAACTGGTCTCTCCTGATAACATGTCCACAGTACCTGTGCTTCTGAGGAGCATTCTGACTGCACTGTTCTCAGGACAGATTTGTTTATTCTTCTTACAGTCAAGGACGCTCTGGTGGCAGAGACCACAGCATGTTGTACGGCTAACTAAACAGATATGCCGTTGGCAATTCAAATCCACCAGCAGTTCCACGGGAGAAAGCTGTACTGCCTCCTGCTGTTGGGATTGACAGCTGTGAGTCACAAGTGACTGAGCAGCAGGGAGTGGTAAGTTTTCTGGCAGTCGAAGGTGATTTTATAATCTTTGGCAAGGTCATAATTCAAAGGCATCAATCTGTTGGGCTTTTGTATTCATTGTCCAGCGTTTGCATGCATACAAGGCAATCGAAAATATTACAACTTGGGTCAGGCACACTTTAGTTTACACAATGACATCTTTGCTTTCTAATACTTTAAAAAAGTGGCTGCTGCGTATGTTCAGCATCACAGCAACATGCAAACTCCCACTGACAGACAGGTGATAGTTGTGTATGAGGTGCATTGACTGAGGATGAAAACTGGATCTCTGTGGTGCTCCCTCCATAGCCACACAGCAGTTACTATGAGCCAATATGAGCCGTGTTATACTGTAGTAACTGATAACGTCCAAATCTCATGGTTTTACACACTAGGATTTCCTTTTTCTTTGTGCAGAGCCTGTGCTGGGTCTAGAACAATCTGCAGGCATTGTTCTCTATTTAGCAGCTTCACAATCCTGGCTGAAGGAGACTCTCCCACCCTCAGCTGTATCATCTGACACACAAGATCTCCATTAATGCAGAAGAGGAAGAGAAAGGTGGATTCTCATACCAGAACTGTAACACTGTGGTCTGGGAGTAACACATGTAATTTTTACTCACACCTATCAGCCAAGATCAATCCTACAGTCCTGCCTGGACACAAGAGTCCCAGAGAATGCAGCCGCCTCACAGTCTGGAAGGAGAGGCAACTCAGTGATGGTAGGAAGCAAGTAATACTTCCTACAGGGTCTAAGAAATACTTGTTGCCTTTTATATCAGAATTACACAAAATCTAACTTCTTTCTTCTTCTGGTGTTAGTCCCTGGGGCAATTATCATCTCCATTTATGGATGTGGAAACTAAGCAAAATATAAATATTTCAGGCTGCTTGTGAGAGGGGGGTGGAGGGATCACATTAGATTTTTTAAAATGTGTTTGTAATTGTATGATCCGGCAGTTCAAAATTCAAACTCATTGCCATCAAGTCAGAACCTACTCATAGCTATCTCTCCATTGGGACGCCATAAATCTTGATGAGAGGAAATTGCCCATCCTTCTCCTGCAGATCAGTTGGTGGATTGAAACCACTAGATAAACATTGCCTTTGGTTAAGAACTGTAAGCCCCGACTGACTACACCACCAGAGCTCCCAGGTATACTCAAAACAGACAAATGTACACTTATGGTCACGACAGCACTATAGTCAAAACCCAAAAGGTGGACTAAGCAAAATGTTCATCAATTATTCCTCAGTAAACAGAATATGGAACATGTACAAATAGATTATCACTCAGTCATAAAGAGAAATGAAGTCTCGAGACATGGCACAACATAGATGGACCTTAAAAACATTATGCTAGAGCTCTGGTGGCCTAGTGGCAAGAAGCTGTACTGCAATCCTGAAACTGTGTGGTTCGATTCCACTAGATGCCCCACTGGGGAAGGAGGGGCAACTCCTCCTGTGCCAGGTGGATCTGATTCGACAACATACAACAAGTAAAAAAAAAACCCAAAAACACAACAACAAAAATTATGCTGAATGAAGACAGACACCAAAGGATAAACACAGTATGATCTTACTACATGGAATACACAATTAATGATTCCAGGGATAAGAAGAAAGGGGCTCTGGCAATGGAGTGTGATGTGCTACACTGCTCATTAAAAGGTCAGCAGTTCAAATCCACCAACCTCACCACAGAAGAAAGATGAGACAGTCTCCTGTAAGGATTTACAGCCTGGAAACGTGATTGTAAATCAGGGGGGTAATCATGAGTCGGAACTGACTTGAAGACAGTGGATGTGATGTTTTTTATTTAGAGCTAGGAAGAGGAATTCCTTGCTTAGCGGGCACCAAGTGTTAATGGTGGCAGGCTAATTGGAAAAGGAGAGTGGTGATGGTTGCACAAGAAGATGAACGTGATCAGTGTCCCTGACTTACACATGTGAAGATTGTTGAATTGGCAAATGTTTTGTAGTATAGTAATGTGTCACATACGTTCACGGTACATTCTGTGAAACAGAACATTATGTGATTTGGATGCTGTGCAAACACCATATTATGTACAGGCTGGTCCCAAATGATGAACATGTTCTGTTGGTAAATCTGTCTTTAATTCAGATCTGTACATAGGTCAGAATGGTTAGTACTGTTCATATCTAACATCAGTGAATAGCGTACATTGTACCTCTCTATGCCTAAAAACACTGAAGGGACACTTCCAAGTACACTACACCATCTTTAATACAGTAGTAATAATAATGTTTTGATATGCATTGCAAAGCATCGCCTATTTGGTATTGCAAACTATTTTTTTTTTAAATTTAGGTTGTTTATTTTTCATTTCAATGAACATCTACAGAGATTTTGGGATTCCATTCATTCATTGTTGCACCCTTCTCCCCGCACAAACCCCTCCCCCCTCCCACCCCATTTGCTCCTCTCCTTGAAAAGCAAAAGAAAAACTCCCTCATTGGATAATATAATAATAGGCTTTGGATGGTTGGGATCACACATGTGGGTGCTGTTGGATATTGCTCGAGTGGATGTTGTGTGACACATATACATTTTCAACACTTTACTATTTACAGTATTACTCCAGAAAACTGCCCTGCATGTCGCCTCCCAAGTGGCATTTTGATACACATGTCCTCAGCACAGTACAGGAGACATGAGCCCTGCTCCCTGGCCTCCCCACTCATTGCATACCTGGACCAAGGCACTCTACCTTTCCAAGGCTCAGTTTACCTGTCAGCTCATGAGGATGGTACTACCCTATCTTCCTGATCTCAAAGCATTAGGAAAGACTCAGCTGAAACAGTGGCTGCTATTGTCATTGTTTTGGGCATGCATGGGGAAATACTTCAGGCTTTTTAAAGCACTTGTTAAATGGGATCTTTGTGAGTTTGTTTCTGGGGCTTGGAAATTATCTGCTGTCTTTCTAGGCTGCCAAGTTAGAGATTTTAGTGCTTCTGTTTGCAAACCTAGACTAGCTTTGTGACTTTGGACAAGTCTCTTCACCTCTTGGACCTACTTACCTTGGACTCACTTGTATTCCTGGCTTAATACTTTTATGAGATGTACGTTATAAGGCCCCAAGACAAGGTGGAGAAGTCACCAGGAATTTGAAAGGCACACAACATACCCCAGTTCCCTTCTCTTAAGGACCTGTGAGGCTAATCTAATCAGAGTTAAGGCACAGGTTTTTCTTTCCTTCCGACTGTAGTGTGTATGTTTGTGTGAGTACGGATGAACACATATAGGTCTGCGTGGGGGGGGGGGTGTTGGTCCTTGAGAGGGTAGGGTAGTGTGTGTGACTCTGAGTGTGTGTGGGCAAAATGACTGTAGAGAAACAAAGTCATGGTGGGAAACAAACAACAGAGCATTCTAATAACTTGGAGATGAAAGATTCTTTTAAAACTGAATTCATTAGCCTTTTAGATACCAGTTTAGCTGTGCTTGGAAAAATACTTAACTTGCCATAATATGCCAAGTCATGAATATGTCAATGGGGGTGGGGGAAGAGAAAGAGTCTATTTTAGGAATTTGCATACCCTTCTCTTAGGAGAGAAAGGTCTATAGGAATATAGTGGATGGTGCTGGTGATGTTCCCTTTATTTATTCTTCGTGTGAGGGTATTGGAAAGAAGTTGAGAATAAAGGGTTCATGCATATTATTCTAAGATAGAGAAGACGAAGGAAGAAAAGGAAGACAAGTGAGAGAGAAGAAAGGACATAGATATTGAAAGAGAGAGAGAGTGAAGAGGAAAGTAAAGGAAGACTACAGAAGGGAAATAAATCTGAGCAAGGGAGTGTGTGAGGAGGAGAGAGAGCAGAGAGCAAGGGAGGCGATCTGGACAGAAAGACAAAAGGCAGGGATCAGGAGAGATGGACAGATCAACACACATAAGGACAATGGAGGGAGGGATCTGGGTGGGCAAGGGCCAGCCACCCCCTTTCATCTTGAACCTGACTTAGTTTGCTTCCTGTTGAAGTTCACCGTTTACAGACCCTGGAAGATCCTCCAGAGGCCTGCCTGCCCCACCAGCTGTGTCTGCAATGTTCAAAGTGCCCGTTTCACATGTGGAGGCAGATGGTGGCTCGCAGCCAGGCCACGTTTGACAACCAGATGCTGAGCTTGCACAAAGGGGTCCACAAGCCTGGCTGCTGGAGGGGAGATGAGCTCAAGCTTTGCAGAGCGCCAATTCACCCTCCATGCCTGGGCCCCCAGAGCAGGCTCTGCCACAGCCTGGGCCCCCAGGAGGGGCGTTGGGAAGCCCCAGGAATGGTTCAGCGGTGTGACACTGTACACTCACACGGAGCTGGGCCTGAATTGTGGTCCAGGCTTACCCAGCTGTGCAGCTCAAGGTAAGTGAGCCTCAGTTTTCTCATCTGTGAAATGGGGAAAAGTCTCACGACTGTTTAGAAGATTAAAGAAGTATCTGGTACGGAGGAGACCAGGGGTTGTAAATTCAGGTCCAACAAGCTGAACTCAACTTGTAGAGGCTCCCACTTTAGTGTTTGAGCCTTCAAAGATTTTTAAGTTAGTTGCTGACATTAAAAAAAATTCAGGAGATGTCTTATAAAAATCCAATTCCTTAGCGTCTCATGAAAGAGCCTAGTGCCAGTAAGGAGCATGCGCGGTGGCTCCCCCACCTCCTACCCCTTAGGTCTCTGTCCGTCTATGGCTTGCACTCTGCTTCCCCCATTTACTTTTCTTCCTGGGCCCTGACATTATTTGACCCCACTAATTGGTCTGATTCTTCTCCACCCACACTATGTCTGTTTTCTTACGTGGCTGACATGATCTTTCACAGAAAAATGAAAGCAAGGTTCACTGAGCAGGGAAGTTATTGTCTCCTCCGGAGAATACAGCCCCTTGTTCCAGAGCAGACCTCCAGCAGCCCATTGACACGAGGGGCCAGACCCTCCCGCAGAACCCAGGCACTGTCTGCGGTGGTAAATGGATTTCCCCAGGAGCTCTGAGATTCAAATGAGTGTCTGCTTTCCTAGAAGAATATGTTACAATTTAGTGTTTAAGCAATATGACTTATGAGAACCATCGTTTTGAGCTTTCCAAGAATTTTCAAGCATTCAGGCTGAAAACATGCAAAAATATGCCATTGCCTGGTGCTGGTGAATCTGTCTGGGTTCACAGTAACCTGTTCTGATTCACGTGGTTGGTGCTGGTGGCATTCAAGTATACACAAGTGGTGCATCCAAATGGATCAAATGCTGCCGCAGCCAGGGTCATCCTCACAATCTCCACCATGCGTGAGTCCCTGTCACAGCATTGTGTCAATCCACCTCAGGAGATTCCTCTTCTTTTTCAATTACTTTCTACCATACCAGATAAGATCACTTTCTTCAGTTACTGGGTCCTCAAGATGACATGTCCAAAGTACACGAGTCTTACTATTTTTGTGTCTAAGAAACATTTTGGCTGACCCTTTTCCAAGGCAGATGAGTTTGTCCTTCTGGTAGCCCATGGTATACCAATACCACAATACAAAACCATCAATTCTTCTTCGGTTTTTCTTAGTCATTAGTCAGATTTCACACGTAGATGTCATTACTGTTGTTGTTAAATTCCCTTGAGTTGCCTATGACTTATGGTGGTTTTCTCTCCTGTGCCACCCTCGCAGTCTCTGACATGCTCCAGCCCATTGTTATAGTCACTGTGCCAATCTGTCTCATTGAGAGTCTTCCTCTCTCTTTCTGACCCGCCTTATTTCCCAGCATAATGTTTTTTTCCCAAGGACTGGCCTCTCCTGGCAGCATGACAAGCGTGTGTAAGATAAAGGTTCACTATCCTTGCCTGATTGCCCTCCCTCTAAGACAGATTTATTTCTTCTTTTGGCAGTCTTCAGTATTCTTTGCAGACACTACCTTTCAGAGGCATCAGTTCTTCTTTTCTTTTTCTTTATTGCACAATTTTCAGGTGCATAGGAAGACGTTGAAAATACCATGGATCAGCTTTACTCATCGGCTCCTTGCTACCATGCATATGCTGACCCACACCCTTTATAGTTTAGCATGAGAAAGCCGCAGCTAAGCAATTCCCAAAACATACTAATACTCATGTGCAAGATATAAGGAACTGGACATAAAGATCTAGAGGAGCCATGGAGAAACTTCTGGTGAGCTTGGAGGAGGGCAATCTGGCTCCTGGAGGATGTGATGGCCATCATGGTCCTTAAAGAATACGCAGAAATTGCTGTGAGGAAGGAGGGTGAGCATGCACTCTAGGAAGGAGATGATAAAGAGCAAGACGTGTCTATACAGTCCTGGGAAGACTGTGAGGTGCTGAAGCATCCTGTGGAGAGGTAAGGCATGACCTGGGATCCTATCAGGAAAGGCTTAACGTTTGGAGATAATCCTGCTCTCTGGAAGATGCTTACAGTGGCCAACAGAGCTCCCTAACTAACTTAAAGTATTGGCTGTTAACCAAAGGATTCGGTCCAAAACTGCCCAGGAGGGCCTCAGAAGGAGGCTTGATGATCTACCTTTTCCGACCCATTATATGCTTTAGATGAAAGTTTATACCTGATAAGTGACATGCACACAGTTTGTGCTGTTGGCTGCCATCCCCACAACGTGTCAGCACTGCTCTTATTTCCATCCCTTTGTTTTGCTGTCTCTTTCTTGCTTCTCATCTTTGCTTTTGGGTAAATGTTTCTTGTGTTTTTGTGTGTGTAGCTGTCCTTTTTTTTTAAGATTATAATGTTTTATTTTTTTAAATTGAGATCTTAATGAAAGTTTATAAAGAACTTGGATTTCCATTCATTCATTGTTGCACATTTTCCTCCATGTCCACACCCAAACTGCCTTTTTTCTTTGGGAAAAAAAGTTCTTTCATTGTTATACAGTCCCCTCCCCACCCCCCACCCACCAGACCACTTTACTGTGCAGCTCTTATTCTGGACTCTTGCCATGCCAATAATACCTACTCATATATTCCTTTTATACAGTTCTCACCCTTCTCTGTCTCAATGCCGTGTGCATTATTTATCCCTTCTTTTCTTAGTTCCCCCCCAACCCCAGTGCCAGTCCTCTTTTAAAACAGTGGCATTATATAGTATTTGTCTTTTTGTGACTGAGATATTTCACATAGCATAATGTCCTCCAGGGTCATCCATTTTGTATACTATTTCATGAGTTCCTTGTTTTTCAATGCAGCTTACCATTGTGTGAATATACCACAGCTTCTCTTTCCATTCGTTTGTTGATGGACACTTGGATTGTTTCCAACTCTTTGCTATTGTAAACAAAGCAACAATAAACATGGATGTGTGTATATCTGCTTGGATGGCAGTTCTGGGTTCTTTAGGGTATACTCCCAGTAGTGGAATTGCTGGGTCAAATGGTATTTCTACTTCCAACTTTTTGAGAAAGTGCCATACTGCTTTCCATAGTGGTTGCACCGTAGTAGTGCTTTCTTTAATCCTATATAGCTGATTGCCTAAGGAGTATAATCCTCACAGTTTATTCTATGGACCAAAATGGGGTTAGTTTGTTGTTTGTTTTTTTTAAAGGACATAAATAACAGTTGTACAGAAATAATACTGTTATATATATATATATCAGAATATATCTTTTGAAAGACACAGTGGAAGAGCTCAATACTATTTGTAAGGACAAGACTGACTGTGGGAAAAGACCATCAATTTTCTCATGAGCAAGTTCAAGTTGAAGCTGAAGAAAATGAAGATGAAATCCATGAGAACTGAAATATGACTCTCTTTCTCTAAATATATCTATATATCACCTGAATTTGGAGTTCATCTCAATAATATATTTGAAGCATTGAACAATAATACTAACTAATGTCTGTTGATATGGCATCAAGGAGATCATATATAAAGAAAGCAAAAGGTTATTGAAAATAAAGAAAAACCCAAAATGAATGTCAAAAGAGACTCTGAAGCAAATGGAAGAAACGATAAGATGAGAAAGTTGAGCAGAAGATTTCTAAAGATATTCAAGAAGACAAAACAAAGTATTACAATGAAACGTGCTAAGACTTGAGTTAGAAAATCAAAAGAGAACAAAATGTTCGGTTTTCTTAAGATGAAAGAACTGAAGGACAAATCGACTCCTTGAGTTGCAATACTGTAGGATACCATGGGCAAAATACTCAATGATACAAGAAGCATTAAAAAAAAAGAAAAAAAGGAAGGAATACACACTGTACCAAAAAGAATTTATTGATATTGAACCATTTGTTCATATACAAGATTTATTGCAGGTTTAAAATTAGGAAAGGTTTATGTCAG
Source organism: Elephantulus edwardii (assembly GCF_000299155.1). NCBI lineage: Eukaryota > Metazoa > Chordata > Mammalia > Macroscelidea > Macroscelididae > Elephantulus > Elephantulus edwardii. The sequence goes on from NW_006399783.1 coordinate 11,460,716, forward strand.
AGTAGTATCCCTTTACCATACTTGTCCAATTTGTACATTATGCAGATAAACTGAAAAGCTGGATTTATGAAGAAGATGCAATTCGCCTTTTAATTTCCTGGCTGCTGGTACCAAGAGTGTTGATTATAGAGCCAAGCAAACTGAAGCTGTTGGCAATCTCAATCTTTTCACCATTCATCATGATGCTGCCAATCAGCCCAGTGGTGAGAATCTTTGTTTTCTGGACACTGAGCTTCAATTCATAATGAATGCTGCAGTCCTTGACCTTCTGCAGCAAGTGTTTCAGGTCGTCCTAAGTTTCAGCAATCAGGGTTGTGTCATCTGCATAGCACAGATTGTTGATGAATCTACCTCCAGTCCTGATGCCACATTTCTCTTCACAGAGTCCATCCTCCCAGATAATTTGTTCTGCATACAGATTGAAAAGATATGATGATATGACACATTCTTGCCGCATGCTCTTCTCAATTTTGAACCTTGCAGCATTTCCTTGCTCTGTTCTGATGACTGCCTCCTGGTCCAAGTAGAGGTTTACTCAATTATTTTTATTTTATATTGGTTTGCATACAAAATTTGAATCCACTATATTTCACACAGTCCTCCATTCACAATTTTTAGAGGCAATAAATTGCCTGGGAGGAGATTGCCTACCTTCAACCTGCAGAGTAGCTGTTGGATTTGAGAGCTTACCCACCAGACACCTGTTAATTCTGGTAAAGGGAAAGGCAATACATAATATGAAAGAAGTCAGCACATTGTGACAAGGGTAAATGAAGTCACTGAGCAGAACAAAAGAATAAAAGACAACCAAAATGCTGTAACTACACAATTCCTCAACTTGTATGTTGTTGTTGTTGTTATGTGTCGTCGAGTCGTTTGCGACTCATAGCGACCCTATGTACA
>NW_006399783.1:11464833-11486065 GCF_000299155.1 Elephantulus edwardii
GCAATTTGTGGAGCAGTGAAAGATAAATCCCTCATTGTGGAGTTAACCATTAGTTTCAGGGTTGACTCTGCCCTTTGCTCAGTGCTTTGACCCACTTTTGGAGTGGTTCTTGGAATTGTTAGGTGCCATCAAGTCAACTATGACTTGTTGTAATCTTATCTATGAACCAGAGATTGGAAATTTACCCTGTCCTATCCCATCCACAATAAGGATGACAGAAGAAGAGTTGGTGCCTTTGAGCAGTGCTGGTGGAGAAGAGCACTGAACATCCCATGGATGGCCAGGAGAACAAACAGATCTGTCGTGGAGCGGGTGCAGCTGGAGTATTCTTTAGAGGAAAGAATGATGAAGCTTCACCTCACATACTTCGGGCATGTTGCTAGAAGGGGCTCTTTCTTGGAGAAGCACATGATGGCTTAGAAAGGTGGAAGGAAGGTGAAGGGAAGGAAGACCCTTGACCAGGAGGACTGACATAGGGCTCTTGTGTGTCAGAATGGCACAGGACAGGACAAGATTCAGATATGTTGTTCATACGGTCGCTATGAGTTGTACTCAACTCAATGGCAACTAATGACAACAACAACAACAACAACAACAACAGCATCTCATCCACACAGTGTCTGAGCCCATTGTTAGAGCCACTGAACAGATCCACTGTGATTGATTTTGAATTAGTTTTTTGGCTATGATGTGTGATATGACTCTCTTTCTACAAATAGGTACCCAGTTTTACAGGATGGTTTGTTAATCATTCTAGAATGGTTACCAGGCAAAGGAAGCAGAGGAGAGCAGAAAGTTAATTAATTGCCAATGACCATTGTTTAAGAGAGACGAAAGGAAGACCATATGAAACGAATGGATGATCAGACATTGTGTTTATTGTGGTTGATGTTATGAAACAAATGGCATACAAATGAAAAACAACAGAAATGCTGCATGAACTTTGACTCAAATTACATTTAAAAAAATACCTATAACCTTGAACGCCCTGAAGGAGAGTTCTACTCTGTCCTACAAGGTCATTATGAGTCATAATCAACTCAATGTCAGTGTTGTTGTTATCTGCCATCAAGTTGGAACCAATTCATAACTGACCGTCTAACAGTTTTTTGTGACACTAAATCATATACAAGGAGATTGCCCATAATGCTCCTTTGAAGCAACTGATAGATTAAAACCGATTGCTCTTAGCTGAAAGCAGGGAATACCAGAAGAATGTCTATCTGTGTTTCATTGATTATGCAAAGGCGTTTAACTCTATGGATCATAACAAAGTGTGGCTGACTCTGAGAAGAATGGGAATCCCAGAACATTTAATCGTGCTAATGCGAAACCTATACTTGGACCAAGAGGCAGCAGTCAGAACAGAGCAGGGCGACACAGCATGGTTCAAAATTGGGAAGGGTGTACGCCAGGGATGTGTCCTATCTCCATACCTTTTCAACCTGTATGCAGAGCAGATTATCCAGGAGGCTGGGCTCTATGAAGAGAATTGTGGTGTCAGGATTGGTGGAAGATCTATTAACAATCTGCATTATGCAGGTGATACAACCCTGCTTGCTGAAACTGAGGAGGACCTCATGCACTTGCTGCAGAGGGTCAAGGACTGTAGCCTTCAGTATGGAAGAATGTCAAGAAGACAAAGATTCTCACCACTGGACCAATTGGTAGCATCAGGATGGATGGCGAAGAGATTGAGATTGTTCACAGCTTTAGTTTGCTAGGCTCCATGGTCAGCACTCTTGGCACCAGCTGCCAGGAAATTTAAAAAAAAATGTATTGTGATGGGAAAGTCTGCTGTTAGGGACCTCTCTAAAGTACTCAAGAGCAGCGGTGTCTCTCTGGAGACTAAGGTGCACCTGATACAGGCCATGGTCTTTGCAATCACTTGTTATGCATCAGAAAGTTGGACAATGACTAGGGAAGACAGAAGGAGAATTGATGCTTTTGAGTTGTGGTGCTGGAGAAAAGTATTGAATGTACCATGGACTGCCAAGAAAACAAACAGATTCATCCTGGAGAGGGTTAAACCAGGCTACTCCTTGGAGGCAAGGGTTCTGGGGCTTCGTCTGACATACTTTGGACATGTTGTGAGGAGAGACCAGTCCTTAGAGAGGGACATCATGCTTGGGAGGGTGGAGGGACAGCGCAGGTGGGGAAGACCCTCTGTGAGGTGGATTGATTCAGTGACTGGGGTAATTGGGATGGGTGTATCAGAGGAAATGAGATTGGCACAGGATAGAGCAGGGTTTAGGGCTGTTGTACATAGGGTCGCTATGAGTCGCAAATGACTTGACGGCACATAATAACAACAACAGCTTTTAGGTTGATAGCACAACTCCTTACCCTTTAGGCCACTGACAACAATGAATGCACTGGGGGAAAAATATAGATAAATGAAGAAATAAACTTTCTGTTCCCCATTGAATAGACTTTGATCAGCTGTCCATGGCTGATGGGTTTCCTTTTGGGTTCTTAATTCTGTTCCATTGGCCTGTGCCGGTCTTGGTAATCTCTTACTGAAAGATTAGCCACTGAACACCCTATGGAAAACAGCTTTATGCTAAAACATGTGGGACTGCCTGAGTCACAATCATTTAGATGGCTACTGTTTGTTTTTAATCCTGTGGGTGATAGGAAGCAATGGGCCAGTGCTTAAGAGAGGACGGGTAGGTCTGATTCATGTATTAGAAAGCTGGTTTTGGTGACTGCGTGGAATGTGACTCGAGGGGGTAAACCTGCAGGTTGGAAGGCCACAGAGGAATCCTGTTGTCTGTCTGGGGGCCAGAGTAGAGGGAGTGGTTTTAGGAAATCAGTGTTGGTTGAAAAGCCAGTAAGACTTGGTGACAGCTGCAGTATCCCCAGAGGACTCTTAATTGCATAAAAGCCAGATCTCAGCAAAGTTCTGCTCCAAATGATGTGTAGTTAATTGAATTCATTCACCCAACAGCAAACATAGATGTTGATTTGGCAGGGAGACCACAGCTAGGTGCAGGGAGCAAGATTGAGGAAGACCCAGTTTCTGCCACCAGACAAGCTTGCTTTTTAAAGGGATCTTGTGACCATTCCATAAAGCAGATGGCTGCTTTCCCCACCCCACCCCACCCCCGCCTCCCAGCTCCCAAGTTCTCTGGCTCGGGAAAAATGCATCTCTGCCACTGAACCCAGACACTCTGAGTGCCAGGCACTGTGCCGAGTGCCTGCCACCCTCTGTCTTACCCTGTGGTGTTCAGGATTTGGAAAACTTACTGTAAAGATTCAGATAGTAAAAATTTTAGGACTTGCCACAACTATTCAACTTTACCGTTAAAGGTTGAAGTTGGCAGAGATACTACAGAAAGGATTGAGCATGGTTACATCCCAATAAAACTTTATTTACAATAATAGGTGGAGGTGGAAAGGTTGTGGAGGAATTGTACAGCTACAGTGGAAAATAACTTGACAGTTTCTTAAAAAGTTAAACATAAAACTAGCTTATGATCCAGCCATCCCCACATTATATATATATATATTCAAGAGAAGGGGAAGTAGGACTGCAAACCAAAACCTGCACACTAATGTTCGCAAAACTCAGTAGGTGAAAAGCAAAATGTACAGGAACAAAGGAATCGATAAACAAAATATGGTATATGTACATGATACAATATTATTCAGCTATAAAGACAAATGAGATCTGGACACATGCTATGACATAGACGAAACTGACCTCTGAAAGTGTCAAGTTGAATTAAGTCAGTCAACCGCAGAAGCACAAGCTTTGGTGGCGTAATCCATAGAGAGTTGCATTGCTAACCCAAAGGCTGAACCTCTCTGACAATTTGAATATAACAGCAGCTCCAGGGAGAAAGATGAGCACTCTTGTCTCCTGCAATTTATGACTCTGAAACCTGCTCTGAAGGTCTAATATGAGTCAGTTCTGACTTGACTGATGGCAATGAGATTCCCTTACAGGATATAAGCAAATACACAGAAATCAAAGATTAATAGTGGTTATCAGGGATAGGAAAGGGGGAGCTGTGGTGGCCTAGTGGTAAAAAATTGGGCTGCAATCCCAAAGACATGCAGTTCAAAACCACCAGCTGCTGTGTAGGAGGATGGGCAATATCCTCTCTTGCAATTTACTACCTCTGAATACCTGCTGGAGGGTCAACTATGAGTCTGTTCCGACTCAACAGCACACAATAACAAAAACAGGGGTAGGAATGGGGTAAAGAGGGATCTTTGCTCAGGAAGCATTGAATTTATGTTAATAGTGATGGAGTGATTTGAAAAAGAGGATCATGGGAACAAATGGGTGCATAACCTACAGAATGCAAGCAATGCCACTGAATTGCACAGGTAGAAAATGATGAAGTGATGGGTGTTTTGTTGTGTACATATTCACCGTAATAAAAGCAACAATGATTTGCCTTAAAATCATGTTTGGCCCATAGGCCCTACTTTGTCAACTCTGATGGAGTTCTCTGGACCATCCTTCAGGCTATAGAAGAGGAAACAGGGTGTACCAGTCAGGGCCTAGGGCACAAGATGACTGCATCAACCACCCAACCAAGGAGGGTTTCTTTCCTGAAGGAACTATTTAAAAACATGGAAGATTAGGGGATGCACATAGCCATTGAAGTCCTACAGGATGAGGGGCAGAGGAAAGATCTGGGGGCTACCAGGCTTGAACAGATAATAGAAGGGTGCTACAGAGCCTGAGAGACCAGAAGCTGGAGGAGCAGGCCCAGCCACAGACCCTCCCACCTTTGGTGGAGCTCTGAATCATTGCTTTGCAAGGGAAACACCCACCCACTGCCATCAAGTTAATTCTGACCCCTAGTCAACACTCTTGGCACCAGCAATCAGGAAATCAAAAAGCGTGTTGTGATGGGAAAGTCTGCTGTTAGGGACCTCTCTAAAGTACTCAAGAGCAATGGTGTCTCTCTGGAGACTAAGGTGCACCTGATACAGGCCATGGTCTTTGCAATCACTTGTTATGCATCAGAGAGTTGGACAATGACTAGGGAGGACAGAAGGAGAATTGATGCCTTTGAGCTGTGGTGCTGGAGAAGAGTATTGAATGTACCATGGACTGCCAAGAAAACAAACAGATTTATCCTAGAGAGGATTAAACCAAGCAACTCCTTGGAGGCAAGGATTCTGGGGCTTCGTCTGACCTATTTTGGACATGTTGTAAGGAGAGACAGGTCTTTGGAGAGGGACATAATACTTGGGAGGGTGGAGGGACAGCACAGGAGGGGAAGACCCTCTATGAGATGGATTGATTCGGTGACTGGGGTAATCGGGATGGGTGTGTCAAAGGCAATGCGATTGGCACAGGATAGAGCAGGGTTTAGGGCTGTTGTGCATAGGGTCGCTGTGAGTCACAAACGACTCAATGGCAGATAACAACAACAACAACAACAGAGACTCTCCATTTTCTGAGGCTGAAATTTTTACTGGAGGAGACTGCCCATCTTTATCTCTCAGAGCAGCTGGTAGATTCAAACAGTTGATCTTTCCATTAGCAGCACAACAACTAACAGCAGAGCGCCTTACCTGTTGAGGGAAGCCGATCATTTCTCCTGCTCACCTATCTCCTGCTATTGCCTTTCTTTGACTGGGCCCCGTATTCAAGGGGTGAGGGGGCCCACAGAGGCAGCCTGCAAGGCGCCAAGCCAGGTGGAGAAAGGTGAACAGGCAGGCTATTGTGGATTAATCCGTGTCCCCTCCAGGATATGTGTGTTGAGGCCCCACTTGATTCTTAAATCTATGGATGTAATCCTGTTTGGAAATGGGGTTTTCTTTGTTATGTCAATGAGTTCAGGCAGGGAGTGTGTCTTCAACTGCAATCATTTCTGAGTTGTACAAAGAGCAGAGGAAACAGAAACAAGTACAAACAGCAGAAACACAGGTACCCTGTGGACAGGGCCAAGGGATGCTGGGCCTGAAACAAGGCTCGCCCTCCAGAGCTGACAGTCAGGGTGTGCGCCCCCTCGAGCAGGTGCTCTGAATGCAGACTTATGGCTCTGGCAGCCTAGTGGCGAGAAGCTGCACTGCAATCTTCAAGGCAAGCAGTTCAAGGCCACAACTGCTCCCAGGGAGAAAGATGGGTAATACCCTCCTGGGCAATTAAATGCCTCTGAAAACCCGTGGAGGGTCAGCTATGGGCTGGTTCAGACTCGATGGTACACAACATCAACAACAGACCTAACTGTAAGCAAATGGCAGTTTTGTTTAAAGCCACCCGCTTTATTTTGGTTACAGCAGCACTAATAAACAAAGACAAAGAACAAACAGAATGCCACAAGCCAGGCTCAGGGAGTCCACCCATTTCCTCTCTGGGCAGATATTGGCATGGAAATGGTCTCTTCAGGCAGAACTTCTGCTCTGGCTGATTCTGAGTGAAGGGGGATGCCTGGGAAACATTTCTCCCAAATGACCTTGTCCTAGCCCTCTGGGATCACATGGGCAGGGGCCAAACCACGCTCTGCTAAGCACTAGTTCTATGGATGAGCACAGGTCATTACACCTCTTTGAACCTTAGTTTCTTCAGTAATAAAACTGGAGTATGTCCTTGAGTTATTCAGTGACTTTCTCCTAGCAGTGGTATTCATACACCCCCAGTTCATACCACCTGGGGTGCTGGTTAAGAAGGGGGTTCCAGGCCCCCTTTCACACTGTCTAAACTGGATTCTAAATGAGGTCACAGAATCTGCAAACTGACCAGGTTCTGGGGGTAATGCTCCACAGAACAGGACAACTCCTTGTGTTAACTTCCTATGAGGAGAGAGACACTTGTCTAAGTCAGGCATGTATCCACGGGACACAGAAGTAGTCAATTCCTCTTCCCACTCATAGGGATGGAACAGACAGGGCATTTGGGATGGCAAGTTTACAAGCAGACAGAAAACCTTCTTGGGAAGACTCTACCTTGTTTGGCTTGGCAGAGTAAAATTCATAGGTCAAAGGAGAAAGGACATGCATCTCACAACAACCTGCAAAGAAAGGTCTCCTAGGAGGACCTGGTAAACCCATTTAAAATGAAATAGTCTTGGTGACCTAAGCTCAACAGGGCCAATTCAATGATTGAGGTGCAGACATAATGCTAAGGGATTGCAAGGGCTGAGTCCTTCCATGCTTCCAAATGGAGCCTTTCTCTTCCCCTTGAAAGCAGGCAGTAGAATTTGTCCACGCGAAGGATCTTGGTAGCCTGGATTGGCATGACAGGGATGTATCTTTGTGAGATGGAGGCTCCTGGTCTTGGCATTTTTGTGTGGAGGTACCTCCTTGAGCCATACTTTTTAAAGCTAATAAATCATAAACCGTGTTTGAATTCCAATCCTGAACAGATGTATTGCATATGGTCAGTCGACTTGGAGTTGCAAATAAATATGTTTGGAAACCAAATATTTGAAAAGCAATTCTTCTTCTCTGTCTCCTCTTCTTTTAAGTGTCACTGCCAAAATTGGTTCAGGGATTTAGTTTCCCCCAAAGCTGTTACTGTAGTGCTTGACTCCCTGAGCCAGAGAGAGACATAATGCCCCAGGCTGGGGTTGGATTGATTGGTTGTGATTTTCTGGAGTGCTGTGCTGAGAAGGAACTTCAGGCTCCCCTGGAGACAATGCCAGATTGATTAGTAATGTCTGTTGGTGTAATGTCACTGTTGGTAGTGAGATGAGGTAGACATGCCATGTAATTGTTATCCCCGTTCTAAATATGTAAGGATCTGCCACACTCTGGGCTTCCTGGGTCTTTGGTGATGGTTTATTCTTATTGTTAAGTGCTTCTGAGTTGAGAATGACTTATAGTGACCATATCAAGAGCTGACCTGAACCCTGTCCCATCTGTGTCACCCTCATCATCTCTGACATACTGGAGTCCCTTGCTGAAGTCACTGTGTCGTCCAACTCATAGTGGTCTTCCTCTCCTTCATTTATCCTCCATCTTTCCAAGCATGATGTCCTTCCAAGAAACAGCCTCACCTAGCCTCATGTAGGACTGGGCTTTCTTATCTCAATTGTATGTATAAATATTTTAAAGGATCAGGAACATTAACAATTTTCACTTGCTCTTTAATTGTTTGGGAAAGTTGAAAGTCAGCAAAGGAGAGGAAGATGCTCAACAAGACGGATTGGCACAGTGACTACAATGGGCTTAAGCCCAGTGAAGACGGTGAGGATGGTGGCATGGGATAGGGCAAGGCTTCAATCTCTGGTTAGACATGTTGCTATGTTGTTGGCTTGTACCGTCAAGTCAGAACCAGCTCATAGCTGGCCCTCTGACAAGTTTTCAGAGGCCATTTAAGTGCACAGGAGAAGATTGTCCATTTTTCTTCAAACCATGTGCCTTTAGAATGGCAATGCCATTCTTTACCACTATCCCACTGCAGTCAAATTGACAACATCCCAACAACATAACACAATGTCTGAACAATCTCTAGACATTCTTTTGCTGATTTCTGTCTGCAGATGGGACTTGTTCATCAGCTAAGCAGTCGAGGCCCCAGCGATGGCGCTGGTCACAAACAGCAGCATGTGTTCTTGTTTATCTGTATCTTTGGTGATTGACTGTTTCCACTTTGAAGTATCAGCTTCATGAGGAACAAAATTTATATGTTCTATTCCTCACTTTGTACTTTACAGCTGTCAGTGCCTAAACCATAATGTGGACTAGATACATCTTTTCTGGAATAATGGATTCCTTTTTTCCCTCCCCATTACCTGATACATGTTCTTATTTATACTTTCACTATTTATGCCTGGTCTACCAACTCAGTTTTAATAAGACAAGTGAGAAACCTTAGCCTAGAGTGGCAATAGGCACATGAATTGGTAATTCTACATTAGCATGAGAAGGGTAACAATAGAAGTGGGTGCTAGGGGGAGATGAGTGACATCCGGGAGAAATGATGGAGTTGGAGCATCAGGAGAGACTTCCCACTGAAGTAGAATTTTGCAGGATGAATAGAAATTTTACTAAGGAAAAATGCAGGTATATTTTGGCTTTTTAAAAGACTTTAGCAGATTTCTAAGTTCCCTGAGTGGTGCAGATGGCTTGCACTCAACTACTAACCTGTTATTGGTATGTGCTGTCGAGTTGCCTGTAACTCATAGCGACCCTATGTGCAGCATCTCTGAAGCCTGCCCTGTCCTGAGCCAGTCTCACAGACTCCAACACACCTTCCTCCTTTGTCCACTGTACCAATCCATCTCATCTGGCATCTTCCTTTCTTGCGCTGCACCTCCAATCTCCCGAGAATGATGTGCTTCTAAAAGGTGGTATTTCAGATCTACTCAGCAGCAGCATGAGGAAAGGCCTGGTGCTCTTCGGCCATAAAGATTACAGCCAAGAAAAGCTTGTGCAGCAATTCAGAGTCAGCTCAGTAGCAGACGGTTTGGTTCTGGTTTAGCAGATTCCACAACAGTGTGGTACGTAGGCAGACTGCTGGAAGAGTCTTAACGTTGTACACATATGTTTGCATCCCAGTTCTATTACATGTCAGCTGACATCTTGAGAAAGTCCCCTAAAATTTTTGAGCTCACATTTACCTCACGGCACTGTTTAGGGGGATTGAGAAGGAATGGAGGTGAAATGCCTGGCAGTGGGCCTCAGGACATGAAAATATCCCGCTGAGATCACACTCACCTGGTCCACAGGAACCCTGGTGACGCAGTGCAGTAAGTGATCAGTGGTTTGAACCCACCAGATGGATAACTCCCTAGTTATTTTTCTTTTTCCCCCTTGTTTCATGCAGTCTACAGAGAATTCCTTTGCACCCTCCTGGGTGTCATGCAGAGAAAGGCAAGCCCCTCTGGCCCTGATCCAGCAGGCTTAGTCACTGACATCCTAGCAAGAGGACCTCATTAGCAGGGGGTCTCAATGCCAGTGGCTCTGTGTTGAGTCCCCCAGGCCCTGCCCGGGGATATTGTTTTTGCTGCCTCCTCTCCTGGCCCTGGGGCACGTGCAGCCTGTTTTTACAGCTTTTCACTGAGCTGAGCCGTGAGAAAATGCCAGCTTGATCCATTTTTCTTTCCTGTTCTTCAGACACGTGCAGGCCAAAAAGCTGGCTCAGCAGATTGCCTGCCTGGAGGATTTTGGATTGAAGGCAAGCCCAGAGTCTCATCATTTAAAAGACCCGCTTGGTTCAAAAGCAGCAACAACACACATCGCAACAACAACGACACTTGAGCATGGTTTCCTTACTCGGGCAAACTCTGGCAGCCGCTTTGCATGTCTTAACACATAAGCCTCACCGACAAGCAGAAACCCAAGCCCACCAATCAATTGCTGTTGTTTCTATCCTGGCTCCCTGAGTTCCCAGAGAACCATGCCTCACCGGGTTTCTCATGGATGACTTTTTGGAAATAGATCACTTAGACTTTTTTTTTCTTTTCTATTTTGTGTGACTTAATTTCCAAATATATTTCCACTTTCTCTCAACTTTATATTTCTAATTTAGGATTTTGGTGTTTTTTTTAATTTTAAATTTATTTTAATGAAAGTTTACAGAGACTTTAGGTTTCCATTCATTCATTCATTGTTGCATTTTCCCCCTCCCCCCCCCCAATTCGCTTTTCTCTTTGAAAAGTAAAAGAAAAATTCTTTCATTGTTTTACAATCCCTTCCCCCCCCCCAAGTCCACTCCACTATGCACCCTTTGTTCTGGACTCCTGTCATGACAATAATACCTAATCATATATCCCTTTCAAACATTTTCTCCCTCATCTGTTTCAATGCAGTATACATTGTTGAACCCATCTTTCTCAATCTCCCCCCAACCCCTATGTCATATGTCAGTCCTCTTTTATAACAGTGGCACTATGCAGATTTTGTCTTTTTGTGATTGAGATATTTCACTCAGACTTTCTGAAGAAGCATCTCTGAGTGGATTCGTACTGCCAAACTTTTGCTTAACAACTGAGTGTTTAACCATTTGCACCACCCGGGGGATCTGTAAAACTGGGATTATCATCTCTGTTTTCCTGTATAAATTTAAACACATAAGGTCAGCTTTCACAGCTAGGAGTAGTGGGACTGTAAAGAGAACTCAAGGCTCTCAGATCCCTGGACTTGCACCTCACTCTTCTTCTGTTTATTTTTTCCCCTTTTAATTTCTATAGTGGCACTCATTGTCCTTTCAAAAGGAGAGGCAGCTAGTGGCAGTACATATAGTGCAAACAGACTATATACAGTCACCCGGAGTAATCTGAGCCAAGACAATCTGAGACAGGAATGTGGGACGTCTGTCAATGTCAACTAGGTTGTTGCTGGTGTTACTCAGATTGTCTGTCTTTACTGATTCTGTGAGCAAGCTTTGGCAGTTGCTGAGAAGTTCATGTTCCTAATCTCTTGCACCAGTTTCACACTGGTCTGTTTCCCTTCCTTGTTCTATCAGTCTGTCTGCCACTCATTTTTTTAAGTTCTACAGTGAGATGCATACACATTTAGAATGACTACGTGTGCAGTAAGATAACCTGGTGGCATAGTGCATTTTGTCTTGTTCTGCTAACCAAAAAACTAGTGGTTCTAATCCACCAGCCTCTTTGACAGAGAAAGATGAGCAGTCTCCTTCTGGAAAGATTTATAGCATCAGAAATCTAATGTAGACTCTGTAGCAGTTGGTTTTGGGAGGTTTTCTAGGTATATATTCCTCTTTGTCTTTGGAAAGGGGTCTTGCTTAAGTTTCTTTTCCTAATAACAGAATAGTTATGTTTGCATAGTCTACTTTTTCTCTTTACTTGATCAACTTTTTGCATCTTTGTATTGTCTCTGGCAGCTTTAGTGGTAAGGAGTTGCACTTTCAGCCTAAAGCCACACAGTTTGATTCTACCAGCAGCTCTGCAAGAGAAAGATGGACAATCTCCTCTTGTGAAAACCCACTTTGGAGGGTCAGCTATGAGGTAGTTCTGATTCTATAGCACATAACATATTATCTCTTGAAAGAAATGTACAATTGTTATTGTTTTGTTTAGTTTTATAATACCAATGTCTATCTCTTCCCTTTCTTTCCTTCTTTTTCAATAATCATGAGTTAATGAATTGATGTTGTTGTTGTTGTTGTTATGTGCCATCGAGTCTCTTGTGACTCTTAGCGACCCTATGTACAACAGCCCTAAACTCTGCTCTGTCCTGTGCCAATCGCATTGTCTCTGACACTCCCATCCTGATTACCCCAGTCAGTGAATCAATCCACCTCATACGGGGCCTTCCTCTCCTGCGCCGTCCCTCCACCCTCCCAAGCATGATGTCCCTCCAAAAGAATTTAACCTGGTGATAAAATATCTTTCCATTCTGGCTACTTTGAAAAAGCTTTCTTGACTTTGGCTTTTGGTAGTTTGGTGTTTTTCTTTCTATTTATTGTGTCTGTAATTCAAAGGGATTTTTAAATCTGTAGTTTAACGTATTTCATCAGTTATTTTGTTATTTAAAATATTCAACCATTACCTCATTAAATATTACTCTGTCTCACTTTCTCACTTTCTTTTCTACTCTCTGGACTCCAAGTACATGTAAATGAAGTCTTTTTGTAATTTTTGTGTATTCACTCTTTCTGTATTTTCATCTTTTTAAACTTCATGCTTCAATCTGGATACTTCCTATAATACTATATTCCAGATCACAGAACTTTTCTTCATGTATGTCTAATCTGCTATTAAAGCCATTACCTGCATTCTTAGTCTCAATTATTATTTTTGTCATTTCTAGAACTTCCATTTTATCTTTTTAAAATTTTCCAGTCTGTACTGAAAAATTTAATTTTGTCATTTAGTTTATTATCTATGTGACTCAGATTTGAAATCAAGCCTTATCATTTCAGTATGTAAATCACAAGTGTGTTTGCCAATTTCTATTACTGATTTCTTTCTATTGGTCTTATTTTTAATATAGCTTATCATTTTTTAAATATACCTGATAATTTTTAATTGAATATTGTTGTTATTGTTAGGTGCTGTCAAGTCAAGTAGGACTCATAGCAACTCTATAAACAACAGATCTGAACCCTGTCCTGTGCCATCCTCAATCTACAACACCTTCAAATACATTGTTGCAGTCTCTATGTCAATACCTCTGGTTAAGGGTTTTTCTCTCTTTCACTGACTCTCCACCTTCCCAAGCATGATGTCTTTCTGTAAGAAATAGCTTCTCCTAGCTACATGCCCAAAGTATGTGAGACAAAGCTTCATCTCATTACCTCCAAGTAGCACTCTGGCCGCACCTTTTCCAAAAGATATCTGTTTGTTCATTTGACAGTCCACGGTATATTTAGCACTCTTCTCTAACACCACAACTCAAAGACATTTAAGTTAATTTAAAGTCATCTTTAGTCATTGGCTTACAGATACATGGCAAGTGACTGAAAAGACCATGGCCTAAATCAGGAGCACCATAGTCTTCAAACTGACATTATTTCTCCTCAATAATTTGGAGAGGTCTCTGCCTACAGACTTTTCCAGTCCAATATGTCTCCTGATCTCCTGACTGCTAGTACCAATTGTATTGATTGTGGATCCAAGTAAGTTAAAGTTGTTTACACAATTTTAATATTTTCTCCATCTATCATGATGTTGCCTATCACTCCAGTAGCTAGGATTTTTGTTTTCTTGATGATGAGATACAATGTGATATAAAAATATAGAATGATATCTTTTTCTCCAGAGAGAACTTTATCTTTTCATAATATGTTCTAGTAAGAGAAGTCTGTTTGATATATTCTGAGTTAAGCTGATCCAAAGTTGAGTTTTAACTTTTATAAATCCTGGTCTGTTTCCAGTTTTTTCTTACTCCAAGGTAGATATGAATTCATCTGAAAACCAATCCAAACTAGCATAGCAGAGGAAATGAGGAGTTTATTAAAGATGAGTAATACTATCTTCAGAAGGTAGAAGTATACCTGAACTACATAAATCATTAACATCAGGACTATGAACACCCAAACGTTCTTACTCCCCAGTTGGCCTCTTTCTTTCTTTGCTTTCTGATTTTATTCTCTAAAACAGGTTATGGCTGGAAATATGGTCATCAGCAAACCCCAAGAGCTTAATTATAAGATTTTCTAGCAGAGAAACACTGAGACTTGGCCTTTCTATCCTCAAGGCCCAAAATATCAAATGTAATCATTGGCTCAGCTTGGGTCAATCACTGTATTCAGGTGGGAAAAATACCAGGGGGACATGCCTGGCCCTGCAGAACCATGATGCTGGGGTAGAGAAAGGAAGACTTTCAAAAGAATAAACGAGGAGTGTTGAGCACAACACTGTAGATGCCTCGTGCAATGAGGCACTGAGCTTATATATTTGTTGTTCTTAAGAGAAAATGAAATTATTCCTTTAGTTAATGCACTGTGAATTACAAAAGGATTCTCCCAAGTTCTTAGCAAGAAGGAACTTCTCGGAAAAATTTCTCATGATAATAAATAATTATAGTAATAACCCATGTGTGCTGAAGAGCCCAGTCCTGGGCCAGGGGAGGCATTAACTTAAGTCTCACAAGAACCTCTTCCATATGCCTGTAAGGCAGGTGTTAACTACATTTGCTTTCAAGGGAGAATTCAGATACAAAATTATAAACACAAAATTAGGTGCACAAGTGGATAGTCAGTATATACAAAAAAGTACACACATTACATATTTTAAAAAACTAACATGTATCACGAAAATTGCATAATATTGTTTAATCAATAGTTACCTATCATTTGTCTATTCTTATAATCTTGGCTGCATGCTCTCCAGTCATGTTTTTGTATCACAATTATGTAATATTATTTACTAGGCAAAAAATAAAAATGTTATAAAATGTTACTTCTAGAATGGTGGAGCCAAAATTATTCTTATTCTTGATAATTGAGCACTAATAATTAGGCCAAAAGCAATATGATGATAGATGGAGAAAAGACTGAAATTGTTAATTATTTCATTGTACTTGGACTCACAAACAATACCCTTGGTGCCAGTAATCAAGAAATCAAAATATGTTAGGAAAAAAACATTAGGAAAGTCTACTGTCCTGGATCTCTCCGAAGTACTAAGGAATAATTATGTCTGTTTAAAAACGAAGGTGTGTCTGATTCAGTCTATGGTCTTTTTAATCACTTGCTATAGATCTGGGAGTTGGACAATAAATAAAGACAACAGAAGAAGAATTGATGCCTTTGAGTGGTGATATTGGAGAAGAGTACTAAATATCCCATGGACTGTCAAAAGAACAAACAGAAATGTCTTGGAGAAGGTGCAACCAAAGTGCTCCTTAGAGGCAAGGATGGCAAAAATCTCTCTTACATACTTAGGGCATGTTGCCAGGAGGGACCATTCTTTGAAAAGAGGTATCACACTTGGAAAGGTGAAGGGTCAGTGAAAGGGGAGAAGATTCTCAACCAGGTGCATTGACATTTTGACTGCAGCAATGGGCTCAAGAATGTCAGAGATGATGAGAATGGCACAATATAGGGTAGAGTGCAAAATGATTGTTCATTGGGTCACTATAAATCATACTTGATTGAACAGTACCTAAAAGCAACAATAACATTGAAAGTTAAGATGCAAAACCATTCAAGTTCACACAAAGATACGCTGTTTGTAGTTCTGCTATAGGATTCTTTCTATAATCAAACATTTAATAAGTTGTAATTTGCGGACTCTCATCAAGAGGGAAAAGAAATGTTCAGTTTATCATTTCCTGTATTGCATAACTGAGCTTATTCCCAAGAGCAGGGAATTTTCATTTTAATTGGGTGTCAAAGAAAATCAATGGATCTTTTTATGATTTCACATGTCTCATGATTAGACATGTTGCATTGAGAAAATATGCTGTCAAGGTCTTCCTCAATGTGATAAACAGCAAGAATATCCAAGCCATGGTATTTTCAATTATTTCCTATGCATCTGAAAGCTGAGCATGAGGAAGACTAAAGGAGAATCAGTACTTTTAATTGTGTTGTTGGAGAAGAATATTGAATATCCCATGGGTTGCCAAAAGAACATGCAAATCTTTCTGGGAGGAAATACCACCAGTGTGTTCCTTAAAGGAAGGATGGCAAAAGTTCATCTCAGATACTCTGGGCCTGTTATCAGGAAGATCCGGTGCTTGGAAAAAGACATCAGGCTAGGAAAGGCAAATGGTCGGAACAGAGAGTAAGATCTTCAAGGACGTGGATTGACACAACGACTGTAACAGTAGCCTTGAACATATTAAGGATTGCACAGGACAGGGCAAGGTTCACATCTATTGTTCATAGGATCATTATGGGTTGTCGTCAACCTGATGGTACCTAAAGAACAGTATCATAAGAATCAGTCTTTTTCACATTCTAGACTCTGATTCCATTCATTTTAAACTTTGTTTCCTCTACCTACAACTTCTTTTCTTAGATCATTTTGGAAAGCCTTATCTTGTTAGATGACCTGTGATCTACCATCTTCATGCTCAGACTCTATATGTCTTTGGAAGAGTATTCTGTGAGAAGTAGGGGTGTTTGATTTCTACCTGAGGAAGGTAACTACAAAAATATATTCCATTAAACTCAGAGAAGAAGTAGCCTTGGGGCGAGCTCTGGTGGCATAGTGGCAACAAGCTACACTGCAATCCCCTAGGTGAGCGGTTTGAACCTACCAGATGCTCTGCTGGAAAAGGAGGGACAATCTCCTCCTGTACCAGTCAGATCTGATTTGACAGTATACACAAAAAATAATAAAAATAAAATAAATTAAAAGAAGTATCCCTGTGTCAACTACATCCTAGTCTGATTCCAAAATGCACCTAGACCTTCTAAGGCCATCAACTAGATCATAGCAAAGAAGGACAGAGAGGAAATCATGTTGAAAGAGATGAAATAACAAGTTGGTACTAAATACCTTCCTTTTCCAATTTTATGAAAATATGTAATCATATATACCCCTTCTAGGCCTCTTTCCCATGCTTTGACATCTTTGGAGGTAGTTGCTGTTAGGTGCTGTCGAGTTGAATATGACTCACAGTGACCCTATGAACAAAAAGATCTGAACCCTGTTCTGTTCTGTGCCATCCTCACACTTCTTGACACACAAGAGCCCATTGTAGCAGTCACCATGTCAATCCACCTGGTTGAGGGTCTTCCTCTCCTTCACCAACCCTTCACCTTTCCAATATCATGTCCCTCTTCAAAGAATAGCCCCTCCTACCAACATATCCAAAGTATGTGAGGCAAAGTCTCATCATTTTTGCCTCCAAAGAGCATTCTGGCTGCACCCTCTCCAAGACATATCTGTTCATTCTCTTGGCTTTTGATGGGATGTTCAGTGCTCTTCTCCAACACCATAACTCAAAGGCATCAATACTTTTTTCTCTCATCCTTACTCATTGTCCAGCTCTCTGATGCATAGCAAGTAGTCAGAAAGATCATGGCCTGAGTCAGATGCACCTTAGTCGTCAAACTGACATCACTACTTATTAATAATTTTGAGAGGTCCCTAACTGCAGGTTTTCTTAGTGCAATGTGTCTCTATTTCCTGACTGCTGGTACCAAGAATGTTAACTGTGGATCCAAGCAAGATGAAGTTGTTGACAGTTTCATTCTTCTTTCCATTCATCATAACTCTGCCTATTAGTCCAGTGGTAAGAATCTTTGTTTTCTTGACATTGAGGTGAAATCCATACCAAAGGCAGCATTACTTGATCTTCTGCAACAAATACTTCAAGCCCTCCTCACTTTCAGCAAGCAAAGCTGTGTCATCTGCATAACACTAGGTTGTTGGAGAAGAAATATGAAAAGTGAGAGAGAGACCCTGCAAATTAAGCTTCCATGGCAAATATATCATTTGCTACTTGATAGATTAGGAAGCCAAGGCTTAGAAAGATATAATTTAGTCAAGATTATCCATCTATTTGGTTCCCATATCTCCACCTTCTCCTTTCTCTGTGGGCCTTGAGAAAGCTGAGATCTAGAAATACTAAGAAGTACGTCCAAGGTCAGGCTAAGAGGAAGCATCTAGTGGCAACTAAGGCCAAGGTGCCTCATTTCACCACCACAAACAGCTTCTGTCTAGACCAGAGGTAGATCTAAAGCAAACAATGCCTATGCAAGCACTGAAATGTGCCCCATCCAAACTTCTGACATTCATAATTTAGCTAACATTACCACAATATCAGCTCAAAAATACAAGGCAAGCTCTTTTCTTATTTATCACACTGTGGCACTTTATGAAAATGTATTCTCCTTGCTTTCACCAATGAGAAATGAACTATGATGTACTACTCAAAGCCATATTTTTCAGTGTCTTCTCTTTCTACACCTAGTCAACAAAAACAAATAGTCTGCTGTGACTCATTCCCCAAAAAGCAAAGAAAACAAAACCAAAACGCATTGCCATCGAGCCAATTGCAACTCAGCAATCCTTTTGGACAGAGTAGAATGCCTTGTAGTGGGGCCAGGCAGCCCCTCTCACTATAACCACAGTGGGTGATTCTGGAAGCGACATGATGAAAACTGGAGTCCAACAGGACAGTGTAGCCTCTTGTGTACAGAGGACTTGGGTCTTTGTCTCTTCTAAAGCAAATATGTGCTGATCCATTGAAGTGAGTATTGTCACTATCTAAACTTGCATTTTGGGTGTAGTTGAAAGCAGTGGCTCATGTGTCCACCCCACAATGCTGAAAGGGTAAGCAAGACCCCGGGACGGAGTCTCACAGAGCTTCATACCCATAATCATTGGAAACAGACCTGCCATGTACTGTGTAGTGTTAACACGCAGGAGGTTAAGTGCAAGCTCTCAAGCACTTTGATGTATTAAATACCAAGGACTTTAACGTAATAGAACTGTAAACCTCAAATCAGAGCTAATCACCCTAATTTGCTGAACTCCAAAACCAAACTGAAATGTTCATTTCTTTTTAAACGGAACCACAAATCCGAGTTGTTTTGATCTACAAATCTATATAACAAAAGATTTGAGGTGGCTTACAAGAAATACGTTCAATAAAACAAAAAGCTAACTAGATAAAAACCAGGATCAGGGAAAATATCAAAAGAATCAAAACCAGAGGGAATATTACAACACAGATCTGCAAGACAGAGTCCTCGGCCGTAATTTAAGTTGAGCCAATGAGTTCCTGAGCCTCCTGGCAGCTGGAGCAATGTGGAAGACACATTATTACAAGACGTGCTTTATCCATAAAGAGAAGTTAGTGTTTAAAAACAGCAGTTAACTGGCCGAGCTGAACCTCTTCTGATAATAGAGAGGAAAAAAGATGGCAAAATAGCCTTTCAGTAACACTTGAACGTCTTCATTTGGTTCAAGACCTTGTTACACACACAGAATGATTTTAAAAACATCAGTTTCTTTATCATTTCCTTTTTCTTTTCTACTTGTTTTCAAACCCTGCTTAAAGATATTCCCATCAGCCCAGTGTCTCTGGATTTTCCAGTTTTGCACTCTTGCCTTAAAATAGTTCAGGCCCTCACCGTAGTGGTTTTGTACATGACCTCATTGTTTTAGCAATTAAAGAATAAAACTTCCTCGCCTGTCTCCCGGGAAATGAGGACTCATAGGTTAAGTGTCGGCCTCGCACTGCAGAGTGTGGTTCCTCGTCCCCTGAGAGTCCCCCTAAATTGTTTGGATAAACTGAGGAAATGTCAGGGGGAGTTCTGACACTGAGCATGACATTAATCTTCGTAACCATTCTTCCAGATGTGCACACATGTTCTGAGGACGCCGGACAACTGAATTCACCACTCATCCCGGGGGAGGAGATGGTGAGACGAGGTGGGGGTGGGGTTGCCTGTCTGGACCTTTTCTCTAAGTATTCTCACATCTGAAGATCTGTTGGCTTCTGCTCACAAATAATGGTCACCCTGGGGTCTTGAAATAATATTAAAGGCCAAGGGAAAGTGCTCAGCATCTATTGTCAAGTGAAACAAAGGGGCTATGCAACAATAGTGGCAGCATGATGGCAGCTTTGCAAGTGCATATATACAGATATTTGTGGAAGGCATGTTAGTTGCATGACATGCATTATCCATTAAGAGTAGTATAAATGTAGATAGAGATCCACACCATCTGTCAGTTTGTCATATTACGATACTGGAGAATTGCCATTGCTGTTTCCAATCCCAGCAGGAGCAGTCAAGTTAGATAGGTTTGGAGCTTCCACACAAAGACGGACTAGGAAGAAAGGTCTGGAAACTTTCAGAAAACCAGCCAAAGAAAACCTTAAGGATCACAATGAGGAATGAGTTATGGGTGAAAGCACTATGTTTGGTAAAGGACAGGACCAGCAAAGCTGAGGAGGAGACTTGGTGACATGGATTTGTGCACTAACCATAGCAATGGGCTCCAACAGACCACTGATGGTGAGAATGTCTCCTTCTGTTGTACATCACGTCATCCTGAGTCAGAATCTACTTGGCAGCCGCTCTCTATGGAAAGATAGAGACAAATTCAGTGTGATGTGGATGATGTCTGTGCTAACAACACTTTCTTCTATGTGGAGGAATTTTTTATTTTTTTATTATTTTTATTTTATTTGTTATGGCGGAAACGCAACCACGGTGCTCCTTTGAGGCAAAGATGGTAAAACTTCACCTTGCATACTTGGGGGCCTGTTGTCAAGAGGGGTCAGTCCTTGAGGGGGGGAAATCATACTAGGAAAAGTAGAATATCCTCAAAAGAGAAGATGACCTTCGATGAGATAGATTGACACAATGACTACAAATGAACTTGAGCCTGGTGGCGACAGGACAGATGATGCAGGAGAGAGCCACTGATCTGTAGAGAGTATTGATCTGTAGTCCAGATCTGGATCTGTGGACTCTAGGAGTTGGAGTCAAATTCTATACCACCCAGCAATAAGCTTTCTAAGCAGGTTGTAATCAAATTATGAGGTTTTCATTAAGATATACTGAGTCTCTGTCAGGGATAGTGAGAACATTCAGAAATGAATTATGGTGATGGTTGCACAGCACAGAGAATGGGAAACATAATTCATGTCATTGAACTGTACATGAGAAAATTACTGAAATGAACAATGTTCTGTTATACATGCACACATAAATAGCTTTTGTGTACCGGAGAGTCAGAACAGATCCATAGCTGACCCTTTAGTGGATTTTCAGAGGTAGTTAATTGTACAGGAGAAGATTGCCTATGCCCATCTTTCTCCCATGGAATAGCTGGTGACCTTGAATCGCATGCCTTCAGGATTGCAATGGAATATATATATATGTGTGTGTGTGTGTGTGTGTATATATATATATATATATATACACACATATATATGT
>NW_006399783.1:11486165-11497547 GCF_000299155.1 Elephantulus edwardii
GTATATGTATATGTATATGTATATGTATATGTATATGTATATACACACACACATATGTATATATGTGTATATATATATACACACACATATGTATATATGTGTATATATATATATACACACACACATATACACATACACATACATTTATACTTAAAAATATACTGCTATTACAAACACAAACCCAAAAACTTGTTTCTGTTTTTAAACTTAAATTTAGCCATTTAGAATATGGGAAAGGCTTGATACCTATCTCTTACAGAAATTTCCCTATATACTCATGATGAACTTATAATTTTTTTCTCTCCAGAGTCAAACTCATTGCTTTCAAGTAAGACCCACTCATAGCTGACTCTCCTGTGGGTTTTCGAGGCTGTCAATTGCCCTTGAAGAGATTACTCATCCTTTCCCCATGGAGTCCCTGGTGGATTTAAACCACTGGAGAGGCGGGGCTCAATTAACTGTGGCCAATGTTTACTCAAGGTTATATACACTAACATGCTAGACACACTTTACAATTTTGAAAATAATTCCAACTAAGAAAAACCGAAATTGGTTCTCAGCCTGTACGCTTTTCTTCTTGCTTCAAGGGACTCCAATCAGTTTGCAAATATTGTTGAATTGAAAAAAGCATTTTAATACCCACTGTGTAATTTGTCCTCACCCCATCTGTCAACTGCAGAAACAAATTAGCTTCTCTCCACATGCTCTGCCACTACCCCGTTACCCACTCCCGCCCCCGGCCAGCTGCAATCCCTTTCCAAAAATTCAAGACTTGGGAAGAAAAGCTGGATGCAAAGAAGGCACAGATTTTTCTTAACAAAGCTGAAAGCAGCGATGCAGTATGAGTCTGCATGTGCGTATATGTGAATATTTATGTGTGTGTGCCCACTTTTGCAAGTGTGCTTAAAGGGCTCTATGTATATGGACATATCTGTTTGCTTGTCTGGCAGCCCATGGGATCATCAGCACTGTTCACCACAGTTCAAAGGCATCAGTGTCAATGTCCAGCTCTCAGATATATGGCAAATGATTAAAAAGACCATGGCGTGAATCAAGGAAAGCTTAGTCCTCAGACTAACATCATTCCTCTTCAATAGTTTAGAGAGGTCTCTGACTACAGACTCTATTAGTATAATATGCGATGATAAAATCTCATCTCACATACTTTGGGCATGTTGCTAGGAGAGGTGATTCCTTGGAGGGGGGCTTCATGCTTGGAAAAGTGAAGAGGTGACAAAAGAGAGCTCGACCAGGTGGGTTAACACAGTGACTGCAGCAATAGGCTTGAGTGTATCTGGGATTGTGAGGATGGCGTGGGATAGGACAGTGTTCATATTGGTTGTTCACAAGGTTATTATAAGTTGTACTTGACTCGATGGCACCTAACAACAATGTATGTGACATGCTTGCAGGTAGCCAGGTTGCTCACTTTTCTAGTTCAAGACAAGAAATAAGTTCACATTACTCTTAATGTCCTAGTTTTAATATGTCCTGCTCATTCTGAGAAAAATATTCCCTCCCCTGCATTTATTTCATGATGTTCACGTGGTCTGGAAATGATTCAATTTAAGATATAAGACACAATTATTATCTTCTATCATTGACTCCTGTCCATATAGTATTTCCTGACATTTTTCAGTGTCAGTCAGTTCTTTCCAGTACAGTGACTCTGTGTATTCCCTCCATTTTCTTTTGATATTTTCTGGGTCATTCAATGTATTGCCCATAATGTCTTTCAATATTGTGACTCGAGACTTAAATTTGTTTTTCAGTTCTCTCATCTTGAGGAATGCAGAACGAGTTCTTCCCTTTTTATTCTCCAATTCCAGCTCTCTGCACATTCCATTATAATTCTTTGCTTTGTCCTCCTGAGCTGCCCTTTGAAATCTTCTATTCACCTCTTTTATTTTGGCATGTTTTCCTTTTGTTTTAGCTTCTTGATGTTTCAATGACATTTTTAGAGTCTCTTCTGGCATCCATTTTTATTTTTTTCTGTCTCCTCTGTTTTTTAATGACCTTTTGCTTTTTTTTGCTTTTTGGGTTTTGTTTTTTTTCTTCTTTTTTTCCCCCTTTTGCTTTTTTCATGGATGATATTGTTGATATCATCGCACAGTTCATCTGATCTTCAAGAATTGGTGTTTAATGCCTCAAATCTATTCCTAAAATGATCTTGAAATTCAGATGAAATTTATTCAAGATCATATCTTGGTACCTGTGGACTTATTCTCATTTTCTTTGGCCTCAATGTTTGATGGAGAGGAGATTGAAATTCTTAATAGTTACAGCTTGCTCTGCTCCACAATAAACACTCTTGGCATCAGCAATCAGGGTATCAAAAGATAAATTACAGTAGGTAAATCTCCTGTCAGGGACTTTTCCAGAGTACTGAGAAGCAATGATGTCAGTCTAGAGAATAAGGTGCTCCTGATCCAGGCCATGGTCTTTGCAATTACTTGGTATTTCTTTCACAAATGTAGTTAATCTGATTCCTGTGCAACCCATCAAGTGAGATCCATATGTAAAGTCATCATTTATGTCTTTTAAAAATGGCATTTACAATTAATAAATCATTATAAATACAAAATTCAATCATTCTATTTCCAGCCTCATTTCTCTCACCAAGCCCATATTTTCCAACCACTATTCTTTCTTTACTATTTCCCATTTTTGTCTTCCAGTCACCAATTAGCATTAAGGCATCTTGATTGCATGTTCAGTCAATTTCAGACTGCAAGATATGGTAAAAATTCTCAATGTTCTCCTCTTTGGTTCCAGATGTAGGAACATAATATTTGAATAATAATCATGTTAATGAGTCTTCCTTGTATGCCTATGGATATTATCCTATCACTCACAACATTATATTACAGGACAGAACCTGAAATTGACTTTTTTATTATGAATGCAACACTATTCTTCCTCAGTTTTTCATTCCCTCCATAGTATACCATATGGTTATCTGATTCAAAGTGGCCAAAGTTGGTCCATCTCATCTCACTAACACCTAGAATGTTAATGTTCACACTTTCCATTTCATTTTTAACAATTTCCAGTTTCCCAACATTCAATCTACATACATTTCATGTTCCAATGTTTGTTATTTTTCTATCCTTATTTCAACTGATTTCCAGTCTGGGCTCTACCACTGTTGTTGTTGTTATTGTTTGATGCCGTTGAATCGTAGACGACTCATAGCGACCCTATGAACAAACGGCCTGAGCACTGTTCATACATAGAGTTTCCGGAGGCAAGCCATTTCGGAAGTGGATGCTGCTCCTGCTTCCAAGCTTGATTTAGTCGGGAAGCTCCAGCCAACACTGTCCACCATGGGTACCCATTACCACGATTGGCATATCACTGTCACAGTCTTCAGCATCACAGCAACCACGAGTTACCTCTTCGGCTTGGTAGCATAGCTTCCTTTACACTAGGCCAACGTAGCTCTCTCTTGGTCGTCGTCATGCTCTACCACTACACTACTATAAATATCTTCATTCCTCTTGTATTCATAGGGTTTCAAAGTCCTGCTATTTAAGAAGATGCATTTGAGTTGTGGTGTTGGAGAAGAGCACTGACAATGAACTGTCAAAAGAACCACAAATATGTCTTGGAGAGGGTACAGCTGGAGTGCTCTTTGGAGGCAAGAATGATGAGGCTTCACCTCACACACTTTAAGCATGTTGCTAGAAGGGTCTATACCTTGGAGAAGGATATGATGCTTGGAAGAGTGGAGATTTGGAGGAAGGAGAAGAAGAATCTCAACCAGTAGGATTGATGTGATGACTGCTACAATGGGCTCTTGTGTGTCAGGAAGTGTAAGGATGATGCAGGATAAAACAGGTTTATTCAAATCTTTTGTTCATAGGGTCAATGTCGTACACAACTTGGCGACACCTAACAACAAGAAGCATCTTCAAAGAGTGCCTGGATGGGGAAAATGACTAACTCACTAGGCTCCCAGATGAAAGGTTGGCTTTTTAAGTATACCCAGAGGTACCTCAGAAGAAAGATTGGAGACCCACCTCTGAAAAAATCATCCCTTGGAAAACCCATGAAGCACAGCACTATTCTGACACACAAGGGTCACTTGAGTTAGAATTGACTCAAGAACCATTGGTAAGTAAAGTAACTCTCTTTTCATAGTGAAAACCAGAAAGCTGCTACCACGTGGTGCTTCCAAAGAAAACAGAAAGCCCACGGCTATGGAGTGTAGTGGGAGCTGAATTCCCACCATGAAGGTAGCAGGCAGTGCTCAGCGCCTCCTTTCTGCACTGATCACCTTTACTCAGCACTTTTCAATGGAGAACAGGCACAGGGGATGGGAGTGGGAAGTCCTCTCTTCTTGGTAATATACTCATCCCTGAGCTCTCAAGGCTGCACAAGGGTGACTGGACTAGCAGGGTCCATACTCAGAACTAGCATACTGCCCAGTGCCCCATCCACTCACACTGTTGAGATACAGGGCCAGGGCCAGACCCCTCTCAGTAGTTGAACTTCTGTTCAAGAGCCCTGTTCTATCAGAGACCTTCCATAGCTCTGAACATCCAAGGAAGGTACTGTGATGTCAGTCCCCTTCTCTTCCAGAAGTTCCCTCCCCTGTGTGCAGACTGGCATACCTCCCTTCCAGTGACCCTCAGTGGGGCAAAGGGATGAGGGGTAAGTGGGAAAGAGAGACAACAAAACCATCTCAGATCCCCTGAGCAAGAAGAATTCTCCCTCCAAAACCCACACCCAAACCAGAATGAAAACTCACATGCTGTTAGAGTAAACACAAAAAAACCTTATCTGCTAGGAAGAAGCTGGGAATTCTTTAATGATAGTTTTCATATTTTTATGACTGGATTATGAGCTTTGGGAGGACAATTATGGAGGTGAAGTGCCGTTTTCATTATTTGATATCAAGGTTGCATGTGACCAACATAATTCATGGCAGCTGATACTGACCTTGATCAACTAGTTGAAGGTGTGTGTGTGTGTGTGTGTTTGTAACAAAGAGAGAGAGAGGTTGATTGTAAGACTTACTGACTTATGATTGAAGGCAAAAGTAATTCTGCCCTTTTGAGTAAGAGTTTGCTCAAGATCCTACAAAATCTTCTAGGCAAACTCGTGCTGGTGGGTCCACAGACTTCCAAACACTACTCTCTCTTCTGGACCTCAGAAAGCACCATCAGGTCCCCTACCTCCTGTCCCCATACCTGAGACTAAGGCAAATTGTCTTCACTCATCCTAAGTGTCACATCTCACTGTTATCCTCCTTCTTCCATTACCAAAACATTCCAGTCTAGGTACTTAGGACCTCAAGAAGGCAGTGAGAAGTCCTGAAGTGTTCTTATTTCAGAAAGCTAAAGGACCATCATTTAACCCCATAACTAAATCCCAGTTTACTGGATTGTGACCTAGAACTGTACCTCTGTGTGGCCACTTTGAAGAAGTCCTGGTGGTACAGTGGTTACGTGCTCACTTGACAATTGAAAAGAGGAAGAAAGATGTGGCAATCTGCTTCCATAAAGATTCCCTAAAACTGCACAGACTGAAAACCAATTCTAACTCTGCAGTCCTCTACTAAGTTCCAGAGGCGTTACGGCCCCTTTATAGGGGGAGATTGCCCATCTTTCTCCTGCAGAGCAGCTGGTAGATTCAAACCACTGACGTTTTTGATGGAGAGTTTCAACACATTACACATTATGCCTTCAGAGCCATCTTAACTAACCCAAATAAGGCTGTTCTACTTTGTTCTTTAGGGTCACTCTGAGTCAAAATCAACTTGATAACATTGAGCTATGGGTAACTACTTTGATTATTCCATGCTGACCAGATCTTTTGACATACAGATACAATCATTTCTGACAACAACTACAATGTGTGTGCAAAGATTCCTACATAATCCATTCATTTGGCTGGAGAGATAAAATTTTGCAGATCTGAAAGTTGGAAGCCTCGTGGTACTTGGGTTTGAGGAGGTCGGGATCAGTTTCTCACGAGGCACTCATTGACAGCCCACTGGCGGTCAGACTGAAGCCAGGCCACAGCCAGGTGGTTGTTATTGTTAAGGGTATTAACAATATTAGAATTAGCAAGCTCTGCTGGCCTAGTGGTAAGGAGCTGCACTGCCAACCCAAAGGCATGGGAAATCTCCTCTCATAAGATTTATTGCCTCTAGGGAGCTCTGGTAGCCTACTGGCAAGAAGCTACACTGTAATACTGAAGGTGTGCAGTTCAAATCCACCAGATGCTCTGCTGGAGAAGAAGGGGCAACTTCCTCCTGTGCCCGCTGGATCCGATTCAACAGCACACAACAAGAAAATAAATAAGTAAATATCTTTTTAAAAAATATTTCTTGCCTCTGAAAATCCACTGGAGGGTCAGCTCCGAGTCATTTGCAAGTTGACAGCACATAACAACAGCCTTTTAAAAAGAAAAGATTTCACGTGAGAATCTGAATTTGCAGCTTTTCCTTAAGTAGCGGCAGCAGGGGGCACAAGTTCCTGCCTGGAAGCACTTGGCCTGAAGGAAGAGGGGCTGCACCCTCAGGCACCACTTCCCTGCTCCCTCCAGATGCTGCGCTCACTATCCTCTCCTTGCTCAGGCTCTCCTACCCTGCGCCTTATTTATTTCAATTACTGCCACGCCCTCTGAGGGCCTTAGATTTGGAGAGTCTGATTGTTTTACATAGCAAACCTGTCTCATTATTATTAACATAAAATCAAGGGAGAGGAAAATAAATTCAATTTCTTGAGTATTTATCATGTAGAGCACATGCTTTGCATGTATGAGGCCCAGACCTGATCCCTGGCATCTCCACTTTAGCTAAGCTAACAGCTGTTTGGGGAGGTCTGGTGGCCTAGTGATAATGAACTGCACTACTAACCCTAAGGCAGGAGGTTTGAATCCACTTGCTTCTCCTCCTTGGGCAATCTCCTCCCAAGCAATTTACTGCCTCTGAAAACTTGCTGGAGAGTCAGCCATGAGTTGGTTCTGATTCAATGGCACTCAACAACATTTCAAAGGGGGAAAAAGAAAGATGTAAGAACTGATGCACTTCAACTGTGATGTTGGTGCCAAGTGTGGACTATACCAGGGATTCCCAAAAGAACAAACCAACCAGCCTTGGAATAACAACTACAGTCTCAGAAATGAGGATGGTGAGACTTCAACTCCTTCATATTGTACATGTTGCAAAGGAAAAGCAATCTCTAGAAAATGACATCATGACTGGCAAGAGTCAGCTAAAAACAAGGAAAACCTTCAGTGAGATAGAGGGACACAGTATTGACACAATATACCAATGGTGAGGAAGAGGGTGCAGGCCTGGAGCACATTTGGTTGTGTCATCATGAGTCAGAGAAACCTGATGGCAAATGACATATCCCAACCCTCTAATGTACTGTGTGTACTCACTTATCATCTCATTCTTTACAAGGACTAGCTGAGGTTCAGACAGGAGTGATATGTTCTATATCATACAACTAGAAAGTGGTGGACCACGACTCATATCCAGTTATGACTCCCCAGGCACTGTGAACCCTGGTTTGTTTTTTCCAACTGAGCCTTCCTTGAAATCAGAGGTAGGGCCCACTAATCAAACTTGCCCCACTGAGCTTTTATTGTTCAACCACTTGTAGGAATCATCACTTGGCCTCATCTACTGTCTCACAGCTTTGATGAAAGCTCTCATATTAGCACAAGACTAGGGAGGATAGAAGGAGAATTGATGCCTTTGAGCTGTGGTGTTGGAGAAGAGTATTGATTATACCATGGACTGCTAAGAAAATGAACAGGTTCGTTCTGGATAGGGTTAAATTAATTGGCTGCTCCTTGGAGGCAAGGATTCTGAAGCTTCATCTGACATACTTTGGACCTGTTGCAAGGAAGGACCAGTCCTTGGAGAGGGACATCATGCTTGGGAGGGTGGATGGACAGGAGAGGAAGACCCTCTATGAGGTGGACTGATTAGGTGACTGGGTTAATGGGGTTAGGTGTGTCGGAGACAGTGAAATTGGCACAGGACAGAGCAGTGTTTAGGGCTCTTGTACATAGAGTGGCTATGAGTCACAAGCAACGTGATGGCACATAACAACAACAACAAAAAAACAACAACAACAACAGTATGCCTGTTAGTTGGTGCAGGATGAGCAAGCAGTATTCAACAGACCAGCTTCCTCAGAAATGAACTGAAATTTGAAACTTGGAACTCACAAATTGGAAATTGGAGCTGGATGATGCAGAGACTGGTAGATGTTGGAACTGAGTCACTGAAAGAATAATGTTGTAAGAAGGTTCTTTGAATGCCAAATATTGAAGGCTCGTGATTTCCAGGGTCCTCCCTTCCTATGAGTCATTGTTTCCTGCCTCTTTAAATTCTATGAGGCCCCTAAGACCCCTAATTGGAAGGGGGAGCTATTTATAACAACATTCAACAAAAACTTAACTAATTCACCTTATTATTAAATTGTCCATAAACCAGGCTCTCTGGTACTTAGGTCCAGAAATTATGATGAAATGGGACAAGATTGTCATTAGACAGAATGAATGACAAAGGTATCAGCCAATTCTTTTGTGTTATCTGAGTGGCTCCCTTTACTGTTTTCAGCCTTTCTAAGAATTTTCTCTTTCAACCCATCAGGGAGTGAAGTTGAGACTCATTGAACCTCAGTACTTGTAGAGGTCAAGTCCTTGATGTTTTGCAAAACCCAGACCTAAGAAGGAGAAGAAGAACCAAGAGACACAGACATAAGCTGGAAAGGAAGACCCCTAGGAGAGGTGGAATCCCAGGGTCCACCTATGTGTGACACCATCCCTGTGTGTAGTCGCCTCCAACAAGTTCCCTTTTAGCCTCAGTCAACCTCAGTCTGCTCCTCACGCTGTCCAAGCCCATGTACAGCAGAACACAAACGCTGCCTGATCCAATGCCATCCCCACGACTGCTTGCAGCTGTGGCCATTATGAGTTATATGGTTTTCATGGCTTATGTTTGGAAGTAGAATGCCAGATACTTCTTAGTCCATCTTAGTCGGGAAGGTGCATTGAAATCTGCTCAGCATCGTAGTCACACACTGCATTCACTGATAGTCTGGTGGCTGCTACACATGAGACATGCTGGCCAGGATCCAAACCTGGGTCTTCTGCATGGAAGTTGAAAATTCTACCACTGAACCACAAAAAAAGCCTCTCTGGAACAATCAGTAATTATTTGTTGACCATGGTTCAATGACTAGGTGAATGAAAAAAATGCAGTTGGCACCTATTTGCTCCTGGTGATGGGCGCTGTTAGGCTGATTAGATGTAGGAGAACTGGCAAAGAATGTGTGGAGAAGACCACCCCTAGTCAGTCTCATGATTAGGTAAGACCCCACTGTCAACACTGCCCATAGAGGTAAGTAACAGAGATGGTTGTGAACACTGTGGAGCAAGTGATTCCCAGAGAAACTTTTGGGATTGGGGGGTTTGGTTTGGTTTTAAATAAAATCTATTTATTTAGGTTTTACATGCCGTACTTTTTAGATTCTTTTTTTCTCCTCCCATTCTCTTCCCTCCTTCCCTCTACCCACCAAACTGTGTAACCCTGTGGTTTTGCCCCTACCCATCTGCAGCTCTACCACCCCTCCTTGAGTACA
The DNA here is from genome assembly GCF_000299155.1 of Elephantulus edwardii. Lineage (NCBI taxonomy): Eukaryota > Metazoa > Chordata > Mammalia > Macroscelidea > Macroscelididae > Elephantulus > Elephantulus edwardii. The sequence goes on from NW_006399783.1 coordinate 11,495,780, forward strand.
GCCTGAATGTCCAACCACAACCATATGGATTGAGAATTTATGGTACATTCACATACTGGAATACTATGCAGCACTCAGGAGCAACAATTTCAAAAATTGCTATATAACTTGGGTGAGGCTGGAGAGCATTATGCTGAGTGAACTAACACAGTTTCATAAGGACAAATACTGCCATAAGACCATACTGTAGCCTTTATTTTGAAGGACTCAGGAGCAATTGTTTGGTTTTCAGTAGATGCCCATGACTTAGTAACAAGATCAAGAATTAGTGACTGGACTTTCACTGTCTTATCACCCCAGCATGTCCAGTAGGGCTCTCCTACAAAGAAAGGATCTTTATCCTCAGATAAGGAGATAAAACTAACAGCCCAGGCAGCATAAGGATAACAATTAAGGGTTAAATGACTAAAGGCACAATAAGATGCAATTTACTCCTTCAATAAACATTGATAGAATACTTCGTGTTGTACCTGGAGTTGGAGACTGGGGATTCCAATCTGAGTAAGATATAGTCAGTGCCCACAAAGAATTTACAGTAGCTCAGTAATTGTAGTCTGGGAGCTGGGGATGCTCCAACACAACACTCAGATAGTTATTTATTCATTCAAAAAAAAAATGTCATTAAGCTCCTGCTGTGTGCCAGGCACCATGCCAGAGTCTGTTGTGTGGTGTATTCCAATAAAGAACCAGGCATCTGGGTCCTCACTAAGGCTGTTCCCTCCTTGTATGATCTGAGTCTCTCCCTTTCTGAGCCTCAGTTTTTCCATCTGTAAAATCTTTCTATGTCAAATAATGTAACTAATTCACTCACTACTGTAAAATCAGAACCAATTCATAGTTGATCCTACTTATGGGTCAGTGCACTTAAAAAAGAATTCAAAAGGAGATTATCCATCTTTCTCCCACAGAGCTCCTGGTGGATTCAAACTTTTGGAAAAGCTTGGCCTTTGGGTTGGTTAACAGTGCTATTCTTTACAGGCATGCCACCGAGGTTGTTGTAATTATGTGCCATCGAGTCACCTGCAACGCATAACTACCTTATATATAGCAGCTCTGAAGCCTGCCCTGTCCTAAGCCAGTCTCACTAATTCCGACACACCAACCCCCATTGTCCCACTTACTGTACCAATCCATCTCATCCAGGGTTTTCCTCTCTTGTGCTGTCCCTCCAGCCTTCTGAGTGTGATGTCTTGAGTGTGATCTCCTGTCCATGTGCACAAAGTATTTGAGATGGAGTTTCAAAAATCCTTGCCTCCAAGGAGAAACTTGGTTTCACCCTCTCCAAGACAGAATTATTTGTTTTCTTGGTGGTTCACAGTATGGTCAAGATTCTTCTCCAGCACCACAATTTGAAGGTGTCTATTCTTCTATCATCCTTGCTATTGTTGTTGTTGTTGATAATTGCCATTGAGTCGAGCACAACTCATAGCAACCCTATGAACAAAAGGCCTGAAGCCTTTCTATAACTATCATCATTTATCAAAATTCATAGAGTTTCCAGAGGCATCTCCTGCTTACAATCCTTGCCACAAGAGCTCCTTAAATTATCTAAGGACCATTCAATTGCTGGTGGGTAAGGCAGACACCCACGGTTATAGTTCAATACCAGCCTAAGCCTGCCAACTCTCAGTGTTCTCATATGTGAAAATAGATTTACCAAGGCAGCTACTTCCTTGGGCTCTTGTGATAACTGAGCTAAAGAATATATTAAAAATTATTTCATGTACAAGACTCTGATTATGTCTCAATTCTCATTTTCTCAGGGTAT
>NW_006399783.1:11497877-11503891 GCF_000299155.1 Elephantulus edwardii
TTACGGTACATTCACACGATGGAATACTATGCAGCACGCAGGAGCAATGATTTTGTAAGTTACTATCTAACTTGGGAGGGACTAGAAAGTATTCTGCTGAGTGAACTAACTCAGTTCCACAAGGACACATACTGTATAATACCATTATTGTAGAACATATTTAAAGATACAAGATGGAGGGGGCACAGGGGGGAAGAGGGGTAAGAATGGGTTGAAGGGAGGGGCTTAATCATAGGGCTTCACAAACTGATGGGTGGAGGGAGATATGGGTAAAGGAAAGGGGAAAGATCCCGTGTGAAGAACAATGTATATGAACTTTGTAAATAAACCAGTATACAATAAAAAATGTATAAAATTTAAGAAAATTAATTTGTACCATGCCTGATACATAGCAAGTCTTATTGTTTCTATCACTCTATTGGATAACTAAAGTGTGCCTCTCAGTGTACCAGACACTGAACACGTAGAGAGAGAAGAAAAGACCATCATCCACCCTAGTGGTCCTGTGGTAGAATGCTCACCGTCCATGTGAGAGACCAGGGTTCACTTCCTAGGCAATGTACCTCAAGTGTAGCCACCACCCGCCTGTCTGTAGAGGAAGGCATGCAATTTGGAAGAGTCAGTGACCTACTTCTTACAAATTGCCAATGGAAATACTTCAACATCACAATGGTTAGATCTGCAATCGATGGTACAGACTCCTTAAGAAAGATGAGACTCTGTTTGGTCCCGTCATGCACGTAGCCCCCAGGAGCGAGGGAGGGACTCTGCGGCAGCTACCATCATCATCCTCATCACCACCGGCACCACCACCACCGGAGAGAGGTATCAGTGCAAGTGTGGGAAGAGGGGACACAGGATGGGGAGAGGGATCGTGGTCCTGCATAGGAAGGAGGAGGAGAGACGGGGGGACCCACTGAGGGTTGTGGGAGGACCAGAGACAGTCTCTTGGGCTTCCATCCTTCTCTTCCAGGAGCCAGTGGTGGGCCGGGGCGCAGATCCTGGCAGGGACTGGCCTGGGGGTGCCGAAAGGTAGCCTTGCTAGTAAGTCCTTCCAGCTGGGCCAGGTAATCCCAGGCCTTCATGCAGGAGAGATGATACCCCCCAAGGGCCCGGCCTGGTCCCGCTCAGGATGCGTTCCCTGTGAAAATGCTCAGCTGCCCTCGAGTTTAGGAGAGTTCTCAGGTCCAGCATGAATCATTCCTTTTTGAACTTGTCTAAATGTGTTTATAAAATAAAGCTGCGGCCCAGGGCTTCTCCGGGCGGAGCGGGAAGGTAATATGTTTTTAATTGGAGAGATTGGGGGATGGAGGCAGCGGGCCAGCGTGAGCTCACCCCGCATGCATGAGGCTGGGCGGAGAACAATGTACGTTCACATTCCTGAGGCTGCAGGCCCTGGCCCGGTGGGCCCTGCGCGGGCTCCACACACTCCGGCATCCGAGGTGCGCCAGGAGCTTGTACCCTTGCGAAGCAACATGAACCCTGGGGTTTAGCACCTCGGTGTAGGTCAGTGCCGGGGTCACTGACTCAAATGCACAGAGAGCGAGGCAAGAATTGGAAGCCTGTGCGCACCCCACACCCAGCGTGGACCTGGTGAATTGATGGATGCGTAGCTCTTCCAAAGGGGACAGACAGTCACTACCCAACTCCACCCCCACCCCCATCATCACGTCTAATGATTTCTCAGGGGAAACCAGACAGCATATATTTATGCGAAGTCGCCTCATGTTAAATGTTGGCTTTCTTTGATTTTATCCTATTTTCTTACTTATTTTTGGCTATGCAGTCCAAATAAAACAGATCTGGAGACCGCATTCAGAGGCTGCCAGTGTGAAAACTCCTCTTTGAGATGGTGGGTGTGGACTTGACTTTGTCATTTATTGGCTTTCCTGCTTTAGGCCAGTTACTTAGCTTCTCCGAGCCTTAGTTTCCTCAACTAGAAATCTGATATTTTAATGCTACTCTTCCTGCCTTGTAGAGCCATTTCCAAGGAAAGGATAAAAAAAAGGAGCGAAAAGAAGGTAATTTTACTGCGCACCTGCTGTAGGCCAGGCCATGGTGCTAGGCGATCTTCATGTTTTGTATTATTTTTACTGTGTTTTTGTTTTCAAATCGTCACTGCGATCCTGATGGCTAGATATTACTCCTGGTTTACAGATGGGGACACAGAAACTTGAAGAGCGAATGCTAGAACATGTTTCCAACTGTGTTCTTGCTGTTGCTAGAAGCTGTGGGACAGGTTCTGACTCCCAGTGACCCAGGTGGATCCTGCACCAGCCACACAATCTGTGCTGTGCTTGGATATATGGTTATAGTTACCGTGTCAATGCATCTCATTGAGGATTAATAACAAGTAAGCTTTCACTCTCACTTTCACTGCTGTTGCATCAGAATCAGCTCACAGTTGACCCTCCAGTGGATTCTTGGAGGCTGTAAATTGAAAGGGAAGAGATTGCCCAGCTTTCTCTGGAGAAGCAACTGGTGGTTAGAGAGGTGTCACCCTTGGCTTGGCAAGGCCACTCCCTACGGACTACAGCATCAGAGCTCACTTTGCTGTTGTTGTCAGGTGACCTCCAGTTGAGTTTGACTCATAGTGACCCTCTGAACACAAATCTGAACCCTGTCTTATCCTGTGCCATCCTCACTATCTGTGACACACTTGAGTCCATTGCTGAAGTCACTGTGCCAATCCACCTGGTTGAAGGATTTCCGCTCTTTCACCATCCTCCACCTTCCCAAACATGATGTCTCTCTCTAAGGAATAGCCTCTCCTAGAAACATGCCCAAAGTATGTGAAACAAAGCTTTAGCATCTTTGCCTCTGAAGAGCACTCTGGCTGTACCTTTTCCATATCTGTTATTTCGGCAGTCCATGGATATTCAGTACTCTTCTCCGACACCATAATTCAAAGGTATCAATTCTTCTGTCACCCTTATTCATTGCCCAGCTCTCAGATGCATAGAAAGTGACTAACAAGACCACGGCCTAAATCAAGTGCACCTTAGTCCTCAAAATGGCATCCTTGCTTCTCAATAATTTGGAGAGGTCCCTGACTACAGACTTTCCCAGTGCAATACATCTCCTGACTTCTGCTATCACATATATCGACTGTGAATACAAGTAAGATGATGTCATTAACAGTTTCAAAGATGAAAATAAGTTTGCTAATTTAAGGTTAGAGAACATTCTTTTGATTGCAGACTAGTTGGTTTGAACTCATAGCTGACCCTCCACTGGGCTTCCAAAGCTGCAAATCACATAAGAGGAGATTTCCCATCTTTCTTTCCTGGAGAGCTGGTGGGTTCTAAGACATGCCTTTAGGATAGCAGTGCAACTCTTTACAGACCATACTCCAGATCCATGATTGCAATGGAGAAACTGAGTCAGGAGAAAGTGGCTGACTTAATGTTGCACAACTATGCCTCTAAAAGACCTCAGATGTTTTAGGTACTTAGTTATAGTAAATCCAGTTTTTTTACAAAGTAAAATAGGCATCAAGGGTATCTACCAAACTGTCCATTTATTTTATTATGAAAGAAATATGTTGCTTTGGCACTGGGCGTGATGGTGTTTCAAATATGAGCAGGATCACCTATGAACAGCAGATTTCAGCAGAGCTTCCATACTAAGACAGACTAGGAAAAAAGGTCTGGTTATCTACTTTCAAAAATGTCTACTCTTTCATTGCCAGTAAGTAGAACCAGCTTATAGGTGGCCTTCTATCGGACTGCAAAGGAAAATCACATGGGAGGAAATTGCCTGTCTTTCTCCTTCTGAGCTGCTGGTGGGTTTGAACTGCCAAAGAGGACTTGGCTTTGGGTTAACATCACAACTCCCTATGGACTACACTAGTAGAACATCCTTGCAAAAATTAGCTAATAAAAATCTAATAGATCACAACAGAATATTGTGCAATAGAAATAGACAGTGAGCCCTGGTTGGAAGGCTCTCAGAATACACCACTATCATGGCAATGGACTCTAGTATACCAACAATCATGCTGATATCACAGGGCCAGGCAAAGTTTCTGACAGCAGCAGTCAAGAGCCTAGTGAATGGTGCACTCCCCTGAACTGATCTACTCACAACTTTCTAAAGGATAATGTAGTAAATAGGTTTGAATGCATTCCTAATCTTTCCTCAGCCCTAAAGAAAATATAAGAGCTGTGAGCAAAGATTTTCTAAAGAAAATTGAGGGTCGTCATAAACAATTTGTGTGATATTGTCAGCCCATAGTTTAAAAAGAGAAAACAGGAAAAGTTCAACTACAAATGAAGAAAGAAAGTGAATTGAAATATCGAATAAGCAGAGTAACAACACACAACTGTAAACAGTGCAGTAAGGCCATCTTGAATAGATATCCACTGTGATACCCAGCAACTGACAGACGATGAGATATGGAAATTATCTGACAATATCATTATTATATTATTATAATTAGCAAGGAAACTTAGAGTATTAAAAAGCAGCTGGGACAATACATTGACAGAGAACTATCAGAAATTTAAGCTAGATTCAGAAGAGAGTATAGCACAAGGAATATCAGATGGATCTTACCTGAAAGTAGAGAATACCACAAAGATATTCATCTGAGTTTTACTATGAAAAGGCATTTAACCATGTGGACCATAGCAAATTATAGCTAACATTGAGAAGAACGCGACTCCCAAAACACTTAGTTGTGTTCATGGGAAAACAAGAAGCAGTTGCCCAAACAGAACAAGGGAACTCTACAGGTTCAAAATAAAAAAAGTCCTGTGTCAGGGTTGTATCTTTTCTCCATATCTCTTCAATCTGTATACTTTATGAAGAATGTGGCACTGGAATTGAAGGAAAACTTGTCAACAACCTGCATTATACACATGACACAATCATGCTTGCTGAACGTGAAGAGGACTTGAAGCACTCACTGCTTAAGATCAAAGACTTCAGCCTTCAAGGTAGATACATCTCAACATCATGAAAACAAAATCTCTCACCACTGAACTAACAGGTAACATCATGATAGATAGAGAAAAGATTGAAATTACTATTTATATCATTTTACTTGAATACACAAAACACCCATGGTACCAACAGTCAAGAAATTATAAATTATGTTGCATTGAGAAAATCTACAGTCAGGGACCTCTCCAAAGTGCTACAGCAGTGATGTCAGTTTAAAGACAAAGATGTGCCCATTTAAGCCATAGTGTTTTCATTTGTTTCCTATGTATCTGAAAGTGGGGCAACGAATAAGAATGACAGAAGAATCAATGCTTTTGAATTGTGGTGTTGGAGAAGAGTTCTAAACATCCGACCATCAAAAGAGCAAACAAAACTGTCTTGGAGAAAGCTCAATCAGGCAGCTCCTTAGAAGCAAGGATGCTGAAACTTCTTCTCGTATACTTAGGATGTATTGCCACAAAGGACCAGTCTTTTGAAAAATACATCAAGTTGAAAAAGTGAAGGGTCACAGAAAAAAGAGGAAGACCCTAAATAAGATCCATTGGTCGAGTGACTGAAACAATGCCCTCGAGTGTATCAAGGATGGTGAGGGGGGCACAGGATGGGGAAAGCTCAGATGTATGTTTTATTGAGTCACTGTGAGTGGCAGTTGACTCAATGACACATAACAACAGCAACATATCATGGGATATTACATAACCCTGAAAGAGAAATGTTATATAGAATGTGCAGAGCAAATACATATGGTGTAATATTAAGAAAAGAAAGAAGGCAACATTATAGTAGCATATATGCTATACGTACAGAAATGCAACGAAAGATGAGAAGACGATTCACACTCATCTTCATTCTCTGTGTAAGTGAAATGTCAATTTAACTTTTGACATTTATAAAAATTATATTTCTATAATTAACACTTTGGTTGCATCCCTGGCGTATGTCCTTCCCAATTTTGAACCATGCAGTGTTCCCTTGCTCTATTCTGACGACTGCCTCCTGGTCCAAGTATAAGTTTCGCATTAGAATGATCAAGTGTTCTGGGATTCCCATTCTTCTCAGAGTCAGCC
>NW_006399783.1:11506616-11523640 GCF_000299155.1 Elephantulus edwardii
GTGCAACAATGAATGAATGGAATTCCAAAATCTCTGTAGATGTTCATTGAAATGAAAAATAAACAACCTAAATTTAAAAAAAAAAATCACTCACAGTCACTCGCCGCCATCAAGCTAGCTCCAGCTCAGGGCTGTGCTTCATTGCATTTCTGTGTCTATAAATCTTAATGTGATGAAACTGCCCATCTTTCTCCCACAGAGCCTTTTATGGATTTGAGCCAGAGAAGTGCAGCCATTGGGTTGACAGCACCATTCACCAGGGACTGCACTTCCAGAGCTCCCTGTGCGAGGACAAGAAACCTGGAAAGAAACCCCAGCAGGAAGAGTAGCCCAGTGTCATGCAGCCTTTGCTAGTGCTCGGATTACAGGTACTGTCTTCTATTCTTTCACATGTCTAAGAAGTTTTTAAACTTTCTCTAATGAAATTTAAAAAAAAAAACACCACAAAAAAACCCAATAATAAACAAAAAAGTTATGAAACATTTTTTGGGGGGGAAATCAAATTTATGATGGTGGCATAGATTTCCATTCATGGAAATCCTTGCTGGAGAATCTGTGGCTGGCCAAGACAAAAAGGGACTATGCTACCAGAGCTCCTGAAATAGTTCCTTCTTCTTGCTGTACACCATCAAACTGGATCCAACTCATAGCTGATCCTCCAGCGAGTTTGCAGAGGTAATAAATGGCATGAGAGGAGATTGCCCATCTCTCTCCAGTGGAGCAGCTGGTGGATGCAAGCCACATGCCTTCAGGTTGGCAGCACAGCTCCTTACCACTAAGCCATTGGAGTTCCCTAGCAAAAGAAATTTAACTGCTTCAGGTAGGAAGATATAGTTGACACAGCTGTACTGCAAGTCTGGTTTTGCTCACTCATTGTTCCAGCTCTTTTTGGTCTTTGTTACCCTTCTTTGGCCTCCAGTATTATAGATTCTGAAACACTCCCCCCCCCAAAAAAAAATAACCACCCAAACAAACAAACAAAATCCACCAGAGCTGAGTGAGTTCTTAGACAGAATACCCTCTGCTGGGTTTCCGGGGCTATATATCTTTTTTATTATTAATAAAAATTTCATTTTAATTGTGGTTTTAATGACAGTTTACAGGAAAGTTAGATTTTCATTCATTATTGCACATTTTCCTCCTTCCCCCTGCCTTCCTGAGTCTATGTGTCTTCAAGGGATTGTCAATCTTTCTCCCCCAGAACAAGTGACTCAGTCTTGGTTAACAGCCCAACACGTTGCTGACTATACCATCGGAGTCCCTAAATTCTGAATAATGCTCAAAACAATGTAAACCTTATTGTTGGGTCAACTCCAATGATACTTTAATCAATGAATGAAAATGAATTCATTTGGTTTTAGAGGTTTTTCTTGTCATCTGAGGCAGAATGGCTTGGTTTAGTTTGTTCTTCAAGCTTGTTTTCTTCCATCTTGTCAAAATTTGTCTATCGTTGATGTGGACCAAGAACACACATTTCCCGAATGTTGGGGAATGTTGGGGAGGAAAGGAGGGCCTCTGGCCAGGACAGATCGCCTAAGCGCCAGATAAGTGCAAGACTCCCAACGGCCTTTAATCTGGGGTAGAGAAAGCTCTCCTGTGTTTGGCTGTACTGGCTTGAGAAAGCTCGCCACCTGGGAAGACGGCTGCCACGTCTGTTGATCTGAGAGTGGTCTGCATGAGGCTGAGGGTCTCCTGTCCAATCCTCATGTCTCACGTCTGCAAGCCCACCCTATTCTGTCTTCCTGTTTACTTGTACGCATATAAGTGTGCTGCAGCCCCCAGTAAAATTGAGCTGGATCGACTCTCTGAACTGCTCCCAGAGTGGTGCCCCCATCAGAATGCCACTGTTCATTGCCAGCAAACGGGCAGTGACACCCCAACATGTTGCCAAGACCTAGCTGTGTTCTCCCTTCTTTGTGGAAGTGTTTTTGTGACTGTGGAAAGTCATCACCTCCATGCATCCCTGATGTCATTGGCACCATGTTGATTCCACCTCATGGAGAATTTGTGTGTGTGTGTCAGAGTACTTGTGTGCTACTTAGGGTTTTAAGTAGCTGGTTTTTCCAAAGAATAGCAGCAGGCCTTTCTTCCACCCAGGTGCCTCTGGGTGGATTTGAACCTCCATCTTTCGGTTAGCAGCTTAGTACCGTAAGAATGAAGAACCGAGAATCTCTGGTGAGAGTTGTCTGTCGTCCTTTGTGATATTTAACATCCAATGTGACTTCAATCTTGCCTACACATTTGTCATTTCCTTTCACATATTGTTACTATTTGTGTTGGTTACAGTCTAGCACTCTGACTCACATCCACTCTGCATGTAACAGAAGCTCTGTCCCATCCTCATTGCTCAAGATTCCCAATCTTGGTGGCCCACAAAATCTGAAACTCAGTCCTTTGTGAACTTAACCCAGTTGCTGCATTTCCCTCAGCTTCCTTTCCTCATCTAGAAAAGAGAAATGCAATACCAGTTCAACCCAATTGTTCGTAAGGTGAAAAATAAGACAATTTATTTGTATATAAAACCTCGGGCCCCAAACAAATTCTCTTTCAATTTCCCTTGCTAGTATCTTCCTTCATGCCTGATCTAGAAGAAGGCTTTTCTAGTTTATTTTCAAACATGTGTGGTGGCCAATTTAAACATGTCACCAAGCCCTCAAGTATTCCTGCTTTCCTCGTAGAACTACGAGGAAATTACCCAAGAAAGCTCCTAACTTAGTGCCAGATGCTTGGCATGCCTGATTTCTATTTTCACATGGTCCTTGCTATAGATAGTTCTCTGTAACTTAGGAGCCACTATCTTTATTCACATTTTTCAAGACAGAGGGTCACAAAGAGATGATATGATGAGCCAATAAGTTAATAGGAGGTCTGTGTTTATAGAATTCTCCCATCTCCTCTCTGCTCAGCTCTCCTATCTTGTTTCCTTCACAAAGGACTCTTCCAAGAAGTTCACAAAAAATGGAACTTTATAATCAGAAGATATTTAAAAATCCCCACTCTGACCCCAATTTACACAGTCACCACTACTTATTCTCAAGCCAGCTCTCAACTGCTGTGCCTACAGCCAACTCTTCTAAAAGCTAGTTCATGCAAATATCTTTCTCAAAGTAACGGTGGAATGTTTCCAGTATTTTTTTGAGAATGCTTATGTATTTGTGTGTGGCTATAATGTGGAACAAATTCAGCCGAGCTCCTAGACAAAGACTAAGAAGAAAGGCCTGGCTATCTACTTCCAAATACCAGACAACGAAAACCTTTTGCGTCACAGTGGTCTGGTCCCACAACCAATCGTGAAGACAGCACAGCACCAGGCATTATTATGCTCCTTGGTGAACTGGGTCAGCTTCAGTTGAAGGGCCAAGCTGATGGCAATATCCTCTTTAGCATCTTTTACTATATTAAGAAGGTTTGAGCATTTTAAGACTTATTTGGCTTTCTTTTAATGTCAATTCATCTAAGGTCATTACAACTTAATTTTTTTAAAAAGCAAGCACATCCTAAGTGAACACCTGGAAGGCATTTAAAAAAAGAGTATTTCTTACTACAAGTAAGTCCGTCTTGGAGGGAGTACAATCAGGGTGCTCCTTACAGGCAAGGATGGTGAAACTTGGTCTCACATACTTTGGACATACTGTCCTTGGAAAAAGACATTATGATGGAAAAGGTCAAGGGTCAGCGAAAAAGTGGAAGACTCAGTTAGATGGATTGCCAGAGAATACAGCAATGGAAGGAGAGCATGATGATGGCAAAGGATCAGGTAAGATTCTGATCTGTTCCTAATTGTAGTCAATTCAATGGCTCCTAACAGTTCACAACAGTCTGCTGTGAAACAATGACCAAGTTACTTAAGCTTCCATTTCTTTCACCTGTAAAATAAGGAAAATAGTTTCTATCTCATGATGTTGTGTGGTTGTTTGATAACTAGCTTGTATGAGACAATTTCTATAAAACATAGAGGATATAGATACATATTAGTGTTTTATTATACACAGCCGCAGCAACAACAAAAATACCAGTAATAGTAATAATCTTAATTCACTAATTAGGAGAAATGATCTGCATGTTTTTCTATCACTTAATGTCATTGTTGCTTCATTTTGGCCTGGAGAAGAGAGAAACTCAGAATAGGGGAACAGGCAACTTGGAAGTGTAAATGAGGCCCCTTCGTCTTGCAAATTACAAACCTGCCGTTAGACCCTTCCTTTACACTGTGCACTGAAATGCATTCCAGATGCACTGAAGAATTGAATATTTTAAAAAATCAAACCTTAGGGGGGGAAAAAGACTTGAATATTTATCAGACCTCTGGAGAGGAAAGGCTGGTTAAACTTAGAAGCATCAGAAAAGATCACAAGGAGAGAGATGGACAGATTTGACTGTAGAAAAATGTAGCACATCTGTACATAAAAAGCACGGAGGAAAATGTATGCAGCAAAAATGACAGGCAAAGGCATTGTATCTTTAGTATATACAGAACTTTACAAATAGATAAGCAAGTTATCCAGCTCCTACTTGAGAAAAGGGAAGAATTCAAATGGATAATTTATAAATGAAATATGTCTGGGAGGAAAAGAGGAGACAGCAGCCTCCTTAGCAACCACAGAAATGAGTTATCATTTACTTTCCTAACACCAAATAGCACAATTTTTTAGGATAATAATATTCAGTGTAAATGACAGTGACATGAAGTGAGCACACTCAGATCACCACTGAAGTTCGAAAACCAGACCCCTTGCCATTGAGTTTATGCCAACTCATGGTGACTCTGTGTGTTACAGAGTAAAATTAAACTCTGTCGGGTTTTTCTGGCTGTGATCTTTGTGGATAGGGATCACCAGACCTTTCTTCCAAGGTACCATATGTGAGCTTGAACAGTCAGCCTTTTGGATAGTAACTAACCGCTGCTTAGGGTCTCCATATATTGATCACTGTCACTCAGTGCATCGAGATAATTCCAACCTCATGAACAACAGAATGAAACACTGACACAAAACACTCCCAAATTCAGTGCCATCCTCACAATCTCTGCTGTATTTGAACTTGCTGTTGCAGCTCTTGTGTCAATCCTTGAGATTTTTCCTCTTTTTCACTGACTCTTTACCAATAACAAGGTCATTCTCCAGGGACTAGCCTTTCCTGATAATGTGTCCAAAATGTGTAAGACAAACTCTTGTCATCTTTGATTCTGAGAAGCATTCTGGCTGCGTTTTGGCCAAGACAGATTTATTTGCTCTGTAGGTCCATAATCAATGTCACTGCCATCAGGTCAATCCCCACTTGTAGCACCCCCTCCATTGGGTTTCTGTGGTGGTGGCTCGTCTCTCTTCCAAGGAGCAGTTGGCAGATTTGAACAGCTAAGACTTCTGTTAGCAGCGCAACAAGTAATGCACTACACGCCCAGATATTCAGTATTCTTTGTTAGTACTACAATTCAAAGGCTTCAATTCTTCTTCAGTCTTCCTCATGCACTGCCCAACTTCCACACTCATATAACATATATGAAGATACCATGGCTTGGGTCAGACACATCTTAATTATCAAAATTATATTCATTCTCTTTAGCTCATTATAAAAACTTTTTAAATTGATCCAATCCTTTTGGCAAAAACTTATCAGGTGTTGTAGAAAACTCTTTAGTATAGCATTTGGAGGGAGAGTGCTGGTGGCCTACTGGTAAGGAGCTATGCTGTCAACCCAAAGGCACATAGTTAGAATCCGCTTGTGGGAGTAAGATGGGTATTCTCCTCCTGTGTGATTTACTGTCTCTTGAAAACCACTAAAGGGTCAGCTGAGTTTATTCCGACTTGATGGAATACAATAGCAACACGACCACCAACATTGTTTGCATAAAATAAAGCTAGACTTCTGCCTAAAGTGTATTCATGGGTGAAGTTCATGTAAATTAAACATCTAAATGTGAAAAGGCCTGGACAATGAATAAGGATGACAGAGAAAGAATTGACACCTTTGAGCTGTGGTATTGTAGAAGAGGACTAAATATCCCATGGATGGCCAAGAGAATGAACAGATATGTCTAGGAGAGGGTGCAGCCAGAGTGCTCTCTGTAGGCAGGAATGATGAGGTTTCACCTCACATACTTTGGACATATTGCTAGGAGGGGCTATTACTTGGAGAGGGACGGGATATTGGGAAGGGTTGGAGGGTCTGCGAAGGAGAGGAAGACCTTCAGCCAGGTGAATTGACAAGGTGACTGCTGGGATGGGCTCTTGTGTGTCAGAAAGTGTGAGGATGGCGTAGGACAGGACTGAGTTCAGATCTTTTATTCATAGGGTCGTTATGAGTCATACTTGACAGCACCTAACAAAAATAACAACAACTGCAAAAAATTCTAGAGCATATTAGCTGTGTCACTTTCAGCTAAATATTTAACCCCCTCTTTCTTCTCTTCCGTAAAATGGCAATACCTAATTTGCAAGGTAATATACATATGTAAAGCACATGTCTGGTGTTCCTTTCCTCCAGGGTACACAGCTATGTCACCTTTCCAGCCTCTCAGGTGTTGGTTTGGCCTCGTGAATGAATGCTAGCCACTGAAAGGGAAGTAAACATGATGGTTGTGTGCCCAGGCCCAACCCATCACATCTTCCCACGTATTGTAGATTATCCTCTTTCCATCCACTGGTTGAACAGAGAGGATCTGATAGCATAGGAAAGGGTTCCCGAGTTATGATGTAGACATCTGGCTGGCCCAAAACACCTAATTAGACTCTTTATACATAAACTATAAACGCCTATTGAGTTAAGTTACTGATATTTAAGGTTATATATTATACACCTTAAGCAGCTCTGGTGGCAGAGTAAAGTATTTCTACTCTGTTCTTTAGAGTCACTAAGAGTTGAAATCAACTCAGTAACAAAGAGTTATTATTATTATATTATTAGCATTATACAGGCAGCTCATAATATCTACCCTAGCACAATGCACAATGATTGTTATGAAATTTGACCAACAAATCCCTCTTCTGAGAATCTAATGATTGAGGTTCATTAAATCTGGTTGCTGAGTGGGCAACAGCAGAGTTTCTTCATCCAGCCACGAATCAGTACTGCATACTGGAGCATTTCCAGAGAAGTGGCTAACAGAAAAATAGATTCTGTTGGTTGACTTATGGTTTTGTTCTAAATTGCTAGATTTGGGTTCTGCACATTCTGAAGTTGGGATTGACTAGAGTGTTTTGACTAGACTGGACAAGAGCTCAAATATTCAAAGGATAAGACAAAATAAAAGTAGAAAAAGGGGAATATGGAAGTAATCAGATTGTCTATATCAACTGATAATAGTCTGTCCCTGGGCATACAGCCAAGAACTCTCACCCACAGCTCAGCCACTCCAGGTGATCTGCCAAAGCAGACACTGGTGACAGCTCACCCTGTGGAAGGAGGACCAGCTCGCGGGGAGAGTGAGACTCAGGTGACTCTAGGACTAAGTGCCTCCAACTATGATTCCCAATAAAACATAGTGTTTAATAGAACAGTGAGGTATGTGTGTGTGAGAGAGTGAGTGTGTGTGTCTGCCGCTAACCATTTAACTAAGAAAAGAATTTTAAATGTGGAAAAAACTCTCAGCAGAAAACAATGGCTTCCACTTCCTAAACAATTTGCCTCCAGACTTTATGAACTTTAACAATGTTGAGGTTTAGAGGAGCTTTCGGGCCTTTTGTTCATACAGTCACTATGAGTTGTCCTCAACCCAAAGGCAATTAAAAAAAAAAAAGTATCTACAAAAAGGGAGCTCTGGTGGCTTAGTGGTAAGGAGGTGCACTGTCGACGCAAAGGCACACAGTACAAAGTCACCAGCTACTCCATGGGAGAAAGATGGGCAATCTCCTCCATGCAATTTACTACCTCTGAAAACCTACTGTTGTTGTTAAGTGCCATTGAGTCTTAGACAACTCAAAGTGACCCTTTGAATGAAAGACCTGAACACTTGTGTAACTTTTATCGTTTCTCTAAGTTCATAGAATTTCCGGAGGCAAGCGATTTCAGAAGTAGATGCCACTCCTGCTTTCAAGCTTCTTTTAATCAGGGAGCTCCACCAAACACTGTCCACCATGGGTAACAATCATCGCATTTGACACATCAGTGTCATAGTGTTTAGCATCACAGCAACCACAAGTTACCTCTGTATGGCAAATGGACAGACCAGTGCTATACTACTTAAAAGAATGTTTGACCAAAAACAATTAAAACCAGGCCTGAGAGCCACAGATTAAGATCACCCACCTTTGGTCTGGTTGCATAACTTTCTATCCACTAGGCCAACAGAGGTCTCTCTACGACTCACAGCAATTCTATGAACGGATTTATCCCTTGCCCCATCCTACACCATCCTCACAATTTTAGACACGCTCAAGTCCATTGTTACAGTCACTGTATGGGTTGGCTCCAACGTGGCAGTACATGACAATAATATCTACATGGGCAAAATGGGGGAAAACTTTAGAAGCCAATAAAATGCCATTGGCAGAAATTGCTGACTATCACATAGCCATTCTCCCTCCTTAGGAAGATATCCTGATTTCATTCTGGCCTCAAAGATTATGATCCTTCCATGATTCACTTCTAACCAGTAGGATATTAAGAGAAAATTTCTAGGGGCTTTTGGGAAAGGTAGCGTCTCCTCTCATGTCCTTATTCCCTTTTCACTTAGATCTCTGCAGATGAAGATCAGATGTGTCCCCATGAGGGCACAGCCAAAGACCTAGAGTTACAAATCTAGAGCTATTAGGGAATCTTTGCACCAACACAGGAGCTTGTTATACAAAGTAATTATGTAGGTGTTATGTGGGAAAATACTGCTATAGGCTCTCTTGTGATGCTACCAGAGTGATGTTAGTAGAAGAAACCTTGGGAAAACTTCACTGCTACAAGCTGGGAAGCTGGAGTTACCTAGACATAGTACGCAGTGCTCACCTAGGGTAATCTAAAATCAAAGCCTACACTGACTTCCCACGAGATGGCAAAAGAGATAATACTGCAGTGGGTGTGGCCCGCACGTCCAGAGTTTGGCCAAAAGTAAAAAGGAACATCATGTTTCCCATGAACTAAGTACATGCCATGGACCATAGCTAGACTAGAGCCTTCTGGAAAGGGATCTCACTGAAAAGGAAGGACTAGAAGTGCAAGATCTCAGCAAAAGAGTCTGTGTATGTATCACAGGAGCCCTGGGACCGGGGCATTGAGGGTGGCCAGCTGGAGATCATTTCCTTAGTTAGAAAACATGGACTATCAGGGAGACTCCCACCTGGAGGTCTCTGAAGTGCTCATAAAAGAGAAAGCAAGCATTTATGAGACAGTACAAAACAGTGTAGAGAGTACAACTACTTATCACACTTATGTGAGTGAAGGCTCCCTGGAAAATGTGTTTTGCAGGCTTCAGATCCAGCATCACAAGGCCACTGAGGCCCTTTGCACCTCCCCTCCAACCTCTGCTCCAGTGCTGCAGGAGTCCAAGCAAGCACAGTGAGCAGAGCAAGAGGGCTGGAAAATGAAAGAACAGCAATCATTTACCAATGTCTGGGCTTCCCAACCATTTTCAGGTACTAACTACATCAGGGATATAGCGATCACTATAGTAGTATGGCTTTTTGTATCTAGTAACTAAATGGCAATCTCTCACCCCAGTTTAAAGCATCTTTCCTTCCTCGGTTCTTACCTCTCCTAGGAAATCTTCAGAGCACTTAGGAAGAAGAACCAGTCAGAGTTGAGTAAAGAAAACTTAAACTATGCTAGTTATTTTAAATAAAGGGATCTTAATACAAGATATTCTCCTCCCGTGGGATTAACTGCCTCTGAAAACCCACCAGAGGGTTAGCTATGGGTAGGTTCCAATTCTATGGTACCTAACAACAACAATACGAGATATTGAACAAATAAGTGTTGAAAGGATGAAAGAACAAAAAGGAACTGGTGATGTAACCCAGCAACAAAGAGCTGCAGAAAACAACTACTCTCCTAAGCTGGAGGAGGAAGGTAGGGAGAAAGTGTCACTGGATCCTGAAAGTTTGAGGAACGCGTTAGTGAACCAAATGGCTACTGTACTTGGCTACTCATCAGTACATTGGGGTTTCAAGTCTACCTGGAGGTAGCTCAGAAGAAAGAGCTGGCTTCTACTTCCTAAAGTCAATGAGCCGCCTATGGTGCACAGCTGTACTCTGAGACATATGAGTTCTCAGGAGTGGGAGTCCACTCAACGGCGACTGTATAGCTGGTACAAGTTTGGAGGAATATCAGAGAGATATTTTCTTGTGTTTTATTAGCTATGGAAAGGCATTTAATTGTGTATATCTTAATAAATTACAGACAACATTAAGATAGAAATGAGATTCCAGGGGAGCTCTGGTGGCCTGGTGGCAAGAAGCTGCACTGCAATCCCAGAGATAAGTGGTTCAAATCCACCAGATGCTTTGCTGGAAAAGGAGGGGCCATCTCCTCCTGTACCAGTCAGATCCGATTTGATGGTACATATACACAAAATAATAAAATAAAATAAATTTTTTAAAAAAAGAAATGAGATTCCCAGAATATGTAATTGTGTTTATGAAGCAGTCATTTGTCCAGAACAAGGGAATATAACATGGCTTAGAATCAGGAAAGGTGTATATCAGGATTGTATCCTTTCTCCATCCCTAGTCAATCAGTGTGTTGAGCAACTAATTCAAGAAGCTGGACTACATGAAGAGTATGGCATCAAGATTGAAGGAAGACTCACTTGTAATCTATGTTATGTAGCTAACACTCCCTTCCTTGTAGAAAAATGAGGACTTGAAGCATGTAATGAATTAAAAACTGCAGCCTTCAATATAAATTATGTCTCAACATCAAGAAAACAAAAGTCCTTGCCACTAGATCAATAGTGATGATAGGGAAAAAACAATGAAGTTGTCTATTTCATTTTGCTTGGATTCACAATCAATAGTCACAATAGCAGCAGTCAAGAAATCAAAAGACATGTTGTGTTGAGCAAAGCCGCTTTCAAGCTATTGCCAAAGCATGCTTTTTAAAATGCTAATGAGCAAGCTTGTCAGTTTAAATACTAAGGTACACCTGACCCGAAGTATGATATTCTCTAGTGCTTCATATGAATATGAAAGCTAGACAATAAATGAAGAAGACTGAAGAAGAATCAATGCCTTTAAATTGTGGCATTGGCAAATAGTCTTGAATATCCCCTGGACTTCTAGAAAAAACACACAACACTTGGAGGAAGTTTTAGCAGTGCAGCTAAGGTACTCTTTAGAAGCAAGAATGGTGAGACTTAGTCTCAGATTCTTTAGGTATGTTGCCAGCAAGGCCAGTCCTTGGAAAGGATATCATGCTTGAAAAAGCATAGTCAGTAAGAAAAAGGAAGACCCTTAACAAACTGCACTGATGCAGTGGCAATGGGTTTAAACACAGCAGAGATTGTGAAGCTGATGTAGGGTTGGGCCAGATTTCCATCTATTGTACATAGAATCATTATAAGTTGTTCTCAACTCAAGGGCACTTAACAACCACAACAATCTGAAAGCTTGAGAATAATGGAGCAAGGAGACATTCAACCCCCTTCTGTCTCCTCTTATCCCCTTATTGTTTCCTTCTCTTTCTACTTCTCCATTCCTCTCCTCCCGTCCTCACTCCTGGCTTGTCTCTCGGGACCCAACATCTTATTGCTCCATTGTGCTGAACAACTCAGCTCTACTTGGTAGAAGCTTTATTGTAACCCAGGTTCCTAGGATCGCTACCGTCCTACAGTGTGGGCCAGTATTGAACAGCACTTCTCTTCCCAGGAGGAATTTCAACACCAACTATTAAAATACATTTCTTAGCTCTTCACATAAAGACAAAGAAGCCAATGCTGGGTCTTCCTGGGCTCATTACAGCTATGGCTTTGAGCCACTATGTGTAGACAACGTTGTGGTCATAATCACTTGGGAGAAATCTGGCAAAGTAATTATTTGCTAATGACTGAGCACTGATGCTTCAAATTATTTGGGCTAAAAATACACAAATTAAAGTGTGTCTACAGTTAACTCAATGATATCCTACCTAATTTGCATTCTAATATGCTTTCTAGTGGGAAGAAAGAGTAGCGTGTGATGCTGCAGCCAGCCCATGGGAATCGTGAAATGTGCATGGAAGAACGCTAGAACACCAGAACACCACATGTGACAACAGTGTCACAGATGATGACAGGAAGAGACCTTGAGGACTGCTGGGTCAGAGAACCAAGGGTTGTTGTTAGAATTGGTAAAGTGATGTAACATAAGCAATTGCACTCGAGAGTAAGGTTTCTACATAGTTGAGAAGAGCACTGACCCCTTTGTCTCACAGAGGTGGAAATCTGAGGATCAAGAAGGGAGTGGCATGCCCATGGTCTACCAGGAGGCAATGACAGCCCAAGTTGAGATCTGAAGGTACTGCTCAGTACTTTGCAAGCTTCTCTTCATGTCTGGAGATGTTTGCATGGAAAAAGAAGGCCCCTGAGGAGAAATGGAGAGTGGCCCCCCTTTCCCTGCATTTCTGAGTCCATGGAGGTGAGCACAGCTTTCTGTCCATTCAGGGCAGCATTTTTCTATGACACTTTTGCCCTCTATTCTCACTAGAGTGTGTTTTGTTTGACGACTTTGAAGATAATTAGGACCAAACTCTATCAGCCAGCCAAGGTCCAAGAGGAGAAATGATGCTGCAGGCCGTGAGGGTTGGGCCTTTGGCTCTGCAGCTCCCTGTTGCCTGACATTGGACAAATGCCATCATCTAGCCAGGCTTTGTTTGTGATGGCCTGCATTTTCTGTAAGGTGTTTGCAGAAAATGAATGCCCCTGGCTTGAGGTGTTTCTTTGGAATATTCCTATATTTGCCCCCACTTAGAGCACAGGTTGTGCTGCACCTGGTAAGGGAGTGTTTCTTCATCCTATTCTCCCATTTCCACAGTCAAAAGAGTCTCTTCAATGAAAGAATTCTCCATTAAGAGATGAAGTCACCTGGGACTTGTGTGTGAAGAGGGGATGAACAAGTTCAAATTTCTCTTCTGCAAGGAACAGAAAACAAAACCCTCTTAACTCACTGCCGAGTCATTTCTGACTCATAGCAACCTTCTGTTTGGTTTCTGAAGCTGTAAATCTCAACAGGAGGAGATTGCCCTTCTTTTTTCCTGAGGAGCCAGTAATGGATTAAAACTGCCGAAGTCAATCTAAATTTTTTGGATTAGCACTATAACACACTATAGGCTAAACCACCAGAGCTCTCCCAAGAGACGGAAATCCAGTGTCAACTACTGTAGTCATTTATTCAGACACCTGCCCCCACCAAGCCACTTTAGCATCATGGCCTGCAGAGCCAGTGCATGATGTCTTACAGTTAATTAGAAGTTCCTTGGATGCATTAACAGGAGCCCTAGTGAAATAGTTCTTTACTTGGTCAGCTAATGGAAAGGTCAGAGGTTCAAATCCTCCAGTTACTCCATGGGAGAAAGATGAGACAGCTTCCTCCAGTAAAGATTTCCAGCAACAGAAACCCCATGGAGGGGGTCCATGAGTCGGAACTGACGCACTGACAGTGGGTTTAGGTTGGATTTGGTATTAGATAATGATACATCATACCAATTAGCCAGTCTGTTGGATTCTATGAAATGTGGTATTTTAAGCAACTAAAGGAATTTATGAGCTCATGTAACTGAACCACAGAAAAGGGTGGTACTAATGTCAGAGATCACAGGATGCAAGAACAGGAAGCCCATTCTTCCTCTCCAGCTCATTCTCCGTCTAGGTCCTCACCTCATCTTCTCTTGGCTTCCTCCTCTCAGATCAGTTGTCCCTGAGAATCTGGAAGTATTAGGTAGTTCCAACCTCAGAGCTCTGGGGTCATAGAGGAAGAGACAGTCCTTCTCTATCATCCCTAGGAAGGAAAATCCCAGCTATGAGCATTGGTTTGTACATATGTTCTCTTGGGACCAATCACTTCTGAGACTGACCTACATTGGTCATGACCCACCTCCATGATTGGGAAAATGGGGTGCTGAGTGCCAGCCTCCATCAGATAGACAGGGCTGAAACTGAGAGGAAGGGTGCCCTCCTGGATAACCAAACAAGAAAAGTTTACTATTGCTAACTCAAGGCCAAGGGGTTCCTTGGCACTGCAGAACTGTGGTCCTTTCTTTTCCTTTCTTGCCAAGGCAAGATATTTAAACCACATCCCTTTTAAAACTCATAAACTGTCATTACTAGTGCTAGCACTATGACCCCAATTTAGACTATCCCTCTACTGGTGCAAGTGTGTTTCTCTCCATTTCTTTTGAGTGCAATGAGCACTAAGTCACTCTAGAAATTACTGATAGCTCTGGTGACCAAATGGTAAGGAGTTGCACTGCCAACCAAAGGCAGGTGGTTCAAATCCACCAGCTATGATTTACAGCCTGTGTGATTTACAGCCTCTGAAAACCCACTGGAGGGTCAGCTATGTGTCAGTTCTTCCTTGACAGCACATAACAAGAAGAAGCTATTATTATCTATTGTACATCAAGCATGGTTCCAAGTACATTGCTATATTCACTCATTTAATCCTCAGAATCACCAGTGAGGTTGTTGTTTTTGTTACATACCATAGAGTCAGAGTCGACCTATAGCTGGCCTTCCGGCCGGTTTTCAGAAACAATTAATCACACAGGAGGAGATTGCCCATCCTTCTCCCACAGAGAGGCTGGTGGCCTCGAACTTTATGTGCCTTCAGGATTGCAGTGCAGCCTCTTTGCCTCTAGGCTACCAGAGTTCCCCTCAGTGAGGTAGATATTGTTATTATCTTCACTCTTCGTGTGATAACTGAGGCACAGGGAGGAGTTGAAGTAACTTGACAAGCTGGCAGAATTAAGAGTCATTGAAGTAAGACTTCAAACACAGGCAGTGTGAGCCCAGCAGCTCTGCTCTCAATCCCTGTGGCATCCTCAGGATGTGGAACAACATGCCACAGGAACAACATGCATGCAGATCCATCCTACTGGCTTATTTCTGGGCAATTTCCAAATGGCCAGCCTGTGAGCCAGGAGCACTAGGAGCTGGGATCTCTCACTGATTTTTTTTCTTATCATTGATTTTAATAGTGACCACTGATTGACATTGCTCTAAGAACTTAAATCACATGATCTTAATTTTCTTTTTCCTAAACAATTCATTTCAGAGACTAACTAATTTACAAATTTTATAAATTAACCAATTTTCAAAGGATAACTAATTTACCTAGAGACACACAGCTTGCAAAGTGGAAAATCAGGATTGTAACTTAGGACTGGTTGACTGAAATATCCAAACTTCTAACCATTAAATCATGTACTTCTCCCCAGAATAAAGAACCTCAAATTTGTTTGTGAAGTAGAAGCTAATCATAGAGCCATTCGAAGGTGTGTGTCCCTTCTCTACTCAGGTTCCCACGCCGACTCCCACCCTAAGAACATCTTTGGCCTCTAGGACAGGACCGAAAAGAGCCCCCATTTCCTTTGATGCTCTTAAACCCCTCTCAACCTTGAGCATCCAATAACAATGGTGCTCCCACGTGCTGTAATTGCTGTAACTGTGGGTAATGCAGGAGTGCGAGGTGGTCTATGCCATTACTGCTATCACCTGTAATTTACATAAGATTGACATTATTGGACCAACATAGATCATAATCCAAGCTGAATAACCAAGCCAGCTGGTGCTGAGTCAATTCTGACTCATGGTGACCCTCCAACAGGTTCCCAAAGGTATACATTTAATCTTTCTCCAGTGAAACAACTGATGGATTTGAACTGCCAGACTTTTTTGGTTATCAGCCCAGTATATAACTTTCTACATCACCATATCATGAAATAGATGTCAGAAGAGAATCCAAAAATTGCACTAGAGCATCAAGGAGCAAAAACAAAAGGAAAACATGCCAATGTAAAAGAGATGAACAGAAGATTTCAAAGGGCAGCTCAGGAGAACAAAGCAAAGTATTATAATGGAAGGTGCAGAGAGCTGGAATTGGAGAATTACAAGGGAAGAACTCTCTCTGCGTTTCTCAAGCTGAGAGAATTGAGAAGCAAATTTAAGCCTCGAGTCATAATATTGAAAGATGCTGTAAGCAATATATTGAATGAGCCAGAAAGCATCAAAAGAAAGTCTCACAATTGTGTTCTTTCTCCATATTGAATATATATGCTGAACAAATTACTCCAGTAGTTGGACTCTGTAAAGAGGAATGTGGTATCAGGATGAGAGGGAGGCTCATCAATAACCTATGCAGATGACACAACCTTGTTTGCTAAAAGTGAGGAGGACTTGAAGCACTTGTTCAGAGGATCAAAGAATACAGCCTTCAATATGGGTTTTATCTCAATGTCAAGAAAATAAAAATTCTTACCACTGGACCAATAGGCAACATCATGATGGATGGAGGAAAAGATTGAAAACTCAACAACTTCACCTTATTGAATCTACAATTACACCCTTGGTACTAGCAGTCAGGAAATCAGGAGACGTATTGCACTGGAAAAGTCTGCAGTTAGAGACCTCTCCAAATTACTGAGTAGTAAGCATGTCAGTTTGAGGGCTAAGGTATGTCTGATTCAGACCATGGTATTTCCAATCACTTGCTATGCATCTGAGAGTTGGACAATGAAATGGGATGACAGAAGAATTGACACCTTTGAACTATGGTATTGAAGAAGAGTATTGGACATCCCATGAATTGCCAAAATAATGAATACACTTTGGGTGAAGTCAGAATGCTCTTTGGAGGCAAAGACGATGAGGCTTTGCCTCATATACTTGGGTATGTTGCTAGGAGGGCCTATTTCTTGGAGAGAGACATGATGCTTAGATAGGTGGAGGGTCGGTGAAGGAGAGGAAGATCCTTAACCAGGTGGATTGATGTAGTGACTGCTGCAATGGGCTCTGCGTGTCAGGAAGTGTGAGGATGGTGCAGGGTATATATGTATATATGTATATATGTATATATGTATATATGTATATATGTATATATGTATATATGTATATATGTATATATGTATAT
>NW_006399783.1:11523740-11537209 GCF_000299155.1 Elephantulus edwardii
TATATGTATATATGTATATATATAACAATGTACAGATCTGTTGTTTATAGGATAGTGATGGCTCGTACTCGACTTGACGGCACCTAATAACAGCAAACACTTTCATGTCACAGGGATTGTTGATGATGCTGACCTGGCAGCATATCGACCAGATTTCTTCAGTAGACATCTTACTTGACAGAGTAGAGTCTTTTAAAAACTAGGTATGGTTAAATACAATGGCCTGCAACTATACTTTTGTTAAAATTAGGGTTAGCCTAGTTTCAAAAACATAATCCATTCAATTTATGCCATACTCTTACCTTTCCCCCCATTTTAGTCAACTTGAGCTGGACTCCTATCACTTAAGTTGGAGAACTGTGAAGACTACTTCATCCCTGTTGATTTCACCCCTCTTTATGCAAACTCAGAACCCAGTACATACTTCTGTTATGCCTAATATTCTCACTCAATTGCAATTTATTCATTCACAACACTCTTCTACTTAATTTTGAGATGCTTGAGAAGAAGAACTGGGCCTTCTTTCGTTCTGTTTTGCTAGCACAGGATACAAAGCAGCATAAAGTAGGTATTAAAATTGTGCACTTTGAAATAAGTCAGATATGAGTTCTAATCCATACTCTGCCATTTGCTTACTGTACAATTCTGACTAAGTTCTTTCTTCTATTTCCTTGTGTCTCAATTTTCTTAAGCATCATTAGAGGCGAGCTCTGGTGGCCTAGTGGCAAGAAGCTGCACTGCAATTCCAGAGGTGTGCGGTTCAAATCCACCAGATGCTCTGCTGAAGACGGAGGAACAATCGCCTCCTGTACCAATCAGATCTGATTTGACGGTACACACACATAAAAAAAAAATTTTAAAAAGAGTCCTTAGAAAGGTTGATATGAATCCAAGCAAACTGAAGTTCTTAACAAACTCAGTCTCTTCATTATTTATCATGATGCGGCCAATCAGCCTAGTGTTGAGAATCTTTGCTTTCTTAATATTGAGCTTCAATCCATATTTAAGGCTTCGGTGTTTATAGAGGAACATCATGCTTGGGAGGCTGGAGGGACAGCATAAGACAGGACCCTGGTTGAGATGGATTGACTCAGTGATTGGAGTAATGGGGATAGGTATGTCAGTGAGAATAAGAATTGCTCAGGAGAGAGCAGGGCTCAGAGCTGTTGTACATAGGGTCACTATGAGTTGCAAGTGACTCAGTGGCATATAACAACATTAGAAAAGTTTATTATGAAGAAGAATGAGATAAGTTGTATGGCCTTTTGCAGTGTGTCTGACCTATAATAGATTCTTAAGCCTTGATGTTTGAGTCACCATGTTTGACTTGCCCTATAAATCAATTATGACTCATAGCAACCCTTTAAATAACAGATCTGAACTCTATCTCATCATCTCTGATACACTCGAGCCCATTGCTACAGTCATTGTGTCAATCCATTTGGTTGAGGGTCTTCCTCTCTTTCACCGATCCTCCACCTTCCCAAGCATGTTGACGCTTCTCCAAGGAATAGCCTGTCCTAGCAATATGCCCAAAGTATGTGAGTTGAACTTTATCATCATCTTTCCCTCCAAGGAGAACTCTGACTTTCTCCAAGACATATATATTTATTGTTTTTACAGTCCATGGAATATTAAGTATCTTCTCCAACACCACAGCTTAAAGGCATAAATTCTTCTGTCATTCTCTTCAATTTCAGCTCAATTCCCAAAGACAAGTGCCATTGAATTTGCTTTGGTCACATGTCATTCTCTCCATGAATCACTGTTACAATCCAGAGAGATGGCCAATAGTTATTGGCCAAAGTGAGGTCATTAGGTCACTTTTAAAATGGAAGAGAAAGTCAAACCATGCAAATCTTCAGAATTCATAGTCAAGAGAGCAAGGTGATATCACTACTCTACAGATGGTAGGTGACCAAATATAGTGGTCTATCAAAGTCAGGTGAAGGAGGCTTCACAGGAGATGTGGGATCTTGGTCCTGAAGAATGACTAGATGTATGCCGAGCAGAGCTTGGGCCCTGTGGACGAGGGTGTTTTCTACCAGAGAGAACAGCTTGCACTTGGGCATGGACACGTGAACTAATAGTTTGGCATAACCAGAGACCAGAGCAGACATAGAAAAGGAATGAGAAATGGGTCTGGAGAAGGGACAAGCAAGAGCCTGCAGGTCTGTGTGTCAGGGTAAACATTTGAACTTACTCCTGCAAGTACATCAGGGAGGCAGGGGCTGGAATCCCTGCTCCCACCACTCTCTCTAGGTGACTTCTTCTCTCTGATTCTCAGCTTCCTCATCTGTGAAATGAGAAGGCTGTAAGGTATAGCCTTCATGGAATTGAAGTTAAGAGGAAAAATCTATGATAAGTTGATAGTTTGCCTATGGCCAGTGCTCAGAAACACAAACCATTCCTACAGAGGAATTTGAAGTATCAGAGAAATATACTCTATTCTGTATTCTAGAGCATTCTCCTGGGTTAGGGAGGAGGAGGGGGTGGGAAACTGTTGAGAAGTGACCACAGTAGCTGCATTGCTGTGGGAGGATGGAGGACAGAATTGAGAGGACAAACTGGCAAGAAATTCCACAGAATTTGGCAAAGGATTGGCTGTAGGGAGAGCGAAAATCCAGGATGAAAATAAAAACAGCAAGACAAATATCCTTGACCTTGGATTCGGTCCCTTTTTTTTTTTTTTTTTTTTTTTTTTTTTTTAGCAAATAAATTTCCTCAGTGTAAATAGAACTAATTTCCCTAGACAGTTTTATTCTGCTAAATACCTAACACACACACACACACACACACACACACACACACACACAAGCCACAACAAAAAGACCAAGAACACCCCAATGCAATCTCGTCATTTCATTCCTGGTTTTGACATCTGGGGCATAGTTTTGGTTTTAGTTTTCTCCTTTTAACCTCAATGCATAAAGACGAACAAGTGTTGAGTGCCCAACAGCCCACCTGCTCCAGGTCGCCTTACTAGGTTCCCCTAGTTCTGTTCACCTGCATGCTTTTTTATGATGGGTATGTGGGCTGTTTTGATAAATAAACAAGCAATTTGTTCACCATGACTTGTCTCAATCTCAAACATTTTCAGGGCTCAAGTTCCACTGAATTCTCACCATAAAAAGCAAAACTTAAAAAAGGATAAGGGAAATGGTGAGAGGAGATGATGTGACAAGGAGGATAAAAAAAAAAAGAGGAAGGAGGAGACATTATAAATTCAAAAGGGGAGAAAAAGTCCAGAAAAAGCCCCGCCACAACTTAAAATATTTCACAAGAGCTATTTGATGTCTCAATGTAAGTCATAACGATGCTGAGACATTCTACGGAACTGTGTCATTTCAAAGCCATTTTTACAATCATAAATTAATCAGTAAATGAATCAAAAACATACGGATCATATTTCACTGGAATCACATGGAAAACTGCTGGAGGGAAAACAAGCAAACAGTAAAAGGGCATATTCTTTTTTCTTTCTTTGTTTTTTTCTGTTTGGTTTTGTTGAGACTGGGAGCATGATAACTGGATGAAATGAGGTCTGGACACAAACAGGATCAGGTTGTTCATTGTGTCTAATGAGGATATAACCTCAGCTTTCCATTACAGCACCCAAGCTTCTCTGGGTGGAAACGCTAGAGGGGAGGAAGGAATAAACAGGTATATTTACCTGTCCATGTACCCAATAAAGTCTCCCTGAGAACTTTCCCTGGGGAACCAGCTGCTGGGTACAACACACCAAATTCACCTTCAACATTGCTGTTAGGCTAGTGTGGATGTCACGGGAGAAGGACTCTGAGGTGCATGGTCTTGCCAGGCATCGCTCCCTGCTGGCGGGATAGGGCGAATTCCCCAGACATCTGATATCTGCTTATTAATAATAACGATGATGACAACTGAAGTCTTTTGGGGCATTATGGAGCAGTGGTGGTTCAGTTATACAACTCTCATTTTCCATGCAGGATGCTCAGCTTTCCTAGTCAATGTACCTCGCACACAGCTGCCATTTGTCTCATTCCACTTCAGCCACCCGGATGCCCTTTTCTGTCCCTACACATACACACAATACACGCCCCAAGGCCTTTCCTGCCTCCAGCTTTTTCCTGGAAATCTTGATCCATCTTCCAAGGAGGCTCTTCCCCAAATTATTTTATGTGGCACCTCCTTCTCAGTCTGTGGGCTTCAGCCTCTCACTCAGGCAGATATCTCTTCTGTCTGAAGTTTTCTACTTGATGTCCTTTACTATCTCATTGCCTTTTAAAAAATTCAATGTCCTTTTCCCATTTTGTTGTTCACATGTTGTTCATTGGCTGTTCATTCTCTCTTCCCTTCTTACTCATGCACTCCTTGGCTCTCTTGTTCCTTGAATAATAACTTATTGTTGTTGTTAAATGCCATCAAGTCATCGACGACTCAGAGTGATGCTATGAATGAAAAACCTGAACACTTGTGCAATTGTCATCTTTTCACTACATTCATAGAGTTTCTGGAGGCAAGATATTTTGAAAGTGGATGCCACTCCTGCTTCCAAGCTTGTTTTAATCAGGGAGCTCCACCAAACACTACCCACCATGAGTAACGATTATCACATTTGACACATCAGTGTCACCATGTTCAGCATCACATCAATCATGAGTTACCTCTGTGCAGCAAATGGACAAACCAGTGCTATGCTACTTTGAAGAATGTTTGACCAAAAACAATTAAAATCAGCCCGAGGGCCACAGATTAAAATCACCAACCTTGGGCTTGGTACCATCCCTTTCTGTCCACTAGGCCAACAGAGCTCTCTCGTTGTTGTTGTTGTTGTTGTTGTTGTTGTTGTTGTTGTTGTTAAGTGCCATTGAGTTGAAGATGACTCATAGAAACCCTATGAACAAAAGACCTGAACACTTGTGTAACTTTCATTGTTTCTCTAAGTTCATAGGGTTTCCAGAGGCAAGCTGTTTTGGAAGTACATGCTGCATCATCATCATCATCATCATCAAATCAAACTCACAGCCACTGAGTGCTTCCAACTCACAGTGATCCTATTGAATGGGGTAGAACTGCCCCACGGGCTTTTGGGAGCTGTAAATCTTAACAGAAGTAGGCTGACTTACCTTTCTCCCACACAATGGCTGGTGGGTGCAAACAGCTGACTATTTAGTTTAATAGACAATACTTAACCCAGTATGCCACCAGAGCTCCTCTTTACATATCACTGTTGTTGTTGTATGCTGTCAAATGTGGCCCATAGCTGACCCTTCAGAGAGGCAGTAAATCACACAGGAGGACATTGCCCATCTTCCTCTTGAGGAGAAGCTAGTGGATGGATTCAAAGCACATACCTTTTCCATCAGCAGCACAATTCCTTACCACTAACCCACCAAAATTCCCTATATAATAGTACCCAACAAACTAGAATCTAGTGAGGAGTATATGCTCAAGGATTAATGATGCAACAGAAAGTACTGAAGATCTTCTGTTGTCAAGTATCCCCAAGACCACTTTTAGGACAGACTTATTGGTCTGATAGAAAGCGGTGGAATCCTGACACTATGGATCTTAGATACCTTTCAAGCCCAGAAGTGAAGCCGCCCACAGCAATCAACTTTAAGCCAAACAGAAGACAGGTCTATAAAGTAAAAACACCAAGAAGGAATTTGCACCTTGGTGAAATCAACCACATGAAAGCAAACAGGCAGCATTTGCCCCAAAACAAGGCCATGTGGGTGACCTTAGTTCTTCAATATCTATCTCCTCTCCAGGGCAAGCTAATACTGCATGACCCAAAGTGCCCACTAAAAATCTCATTGTTAGCATGTGGCTCATATATGCAGTTTATGACATACATGGTTTATGCTAAACATATAACCCAGATTCATCCTTACGTCAGTTTATCATACTATAGTGGATTGTTTGTTGTTATGATGCTGGAAACTATGCCAAGAATATTTTAAAAATCAGTGGAATCATCCACGGTGAACTAGTTTCAGCAGAACTCTCAGATTAACACATATTGTTGTTGTGATGTGCTATCACAGTACAGACTGACACATAGCTAACCCTCTTATAGGGTTACTAGATATCCTATCTTACTAGGATAACTAGTAAGCTGTGTATAAAGGTCCAAAAGAGAAAGGGCATGGGGGGAAAGAGGATGGAAAAAGGGGGAAACACGGAAATCACTAGGACAGTAGAGTTTAGTGATCAGATTAGGGGAAGAGGTGAAGTAATAGGAAAGATTCAATGGGTTGGTCTAATAACAGACACAGATCAATGGTAATTAGTTATACAGAATTCAATGTATAAGAATGATTGTATGAAACATCTGGAAATGAAAGATTGTATAAAACACAATGTACACAAATGAAATACAAAGTAAACAAACTATTGCATGAAAACAAAAAAGGGAGAAGGAAGGGGTAAAAAAAAGAGGAAGAAGAGATGATCACTGGGTCAGTGGAGGTTGGTGGGGTGCATTCAGTGGAGTTTTGAGGAGACAGTGATAATAGAAATGGATAGGAAGTAGCTCATTGTGTGAAGAAGAGTGTATTTAAGGGATTGTATATCAATAAAGAACAGTGGGTAAGGGTGGTTATATGCAAATCAATTTTAAAAAGTAGAAGGGGATAAAAATATGTTCAATATAAATGAGCACTGGATATTACAGATTTAGAAACTGTGTAATTCCACCTTTAGCCAGTACTTGATTTGAAATACTTAAAGGGAAGATCTGTCCCGAAGATAAGTTTATTGAAAGTAGAATCTAGTAGTGGGTGTTGGTGCTTGGTCAAGGGGAAAGGTTGAGTGCCACCCAGTACTTTGAGAATATTTGCATTTGAATGGATTGGTGAACAGCCTTTGAATTGGACTTTTGATTGAAGAGATTCACATTTGAAAGACGAGCAAGCAGGAAAATAGTAAAAAGAAAGAAAGAAAGGAAAGAAGAAATTGTTTTCTTAAAGCTATTTTGCTCCTTAGGCAGGTTAAACTGTGCCCATCAGAGCCCACATCCTATTATTTGAGGTTGGAGTATGCTCACTCATAGCGATCACCTGGATTCACAGGAGTGGAAGAGGGAGGAATACAACAACAGAGAAACAGGCTGATTGGACGTGTTCCTTCAGCACTGCTCACCTAGCTTGCGCAGATACGTGGATAAGCATAGAAGCCTTGTTGGCTTGAGGAGCAGAGAGTCATGACGACCCCTGGCTTGTTGACTTGACTTGGTTCCAAATGGGACCAAGAGCTGAATAAGAAAAACAACAGGTCTGGAACACAGGGAGAAATGTGGGCTCCTAACCTTGCAGCTGATGTACATTTGAACCTAGTCACAGATGGTTGGGGATGAGGTGACCAGAACCCAGCCAGATGAAGAGAAGATGGTCCATGCTGGGAGCTAGGATGGGTTGCTACAACCTGATGGCTTGCTGTAGACTGGGCTTTGCTTGTGGACGCAGGTGCTCAAAGTTTCCAAGTTGAAGAAAGCATCATCCAGAAAAAGAGACATGCTTTTTTCCTCAGAGTACTGGTTTGAAAGGGATGGATAAATCAGAAATTGGTTATCTCAAAGGGGAATATTAAAGAATGAACTATGAAATAGTTGGCTTACAGTTTTCACGAAATGGTTATGAGTTAAATGGGTGTAAATGGGGATGGGGGAATCCACAATGTAAACAAATGAAATAGAATATAAATGAAAATTAAGGCTTTGTAAAACACAGTGTACATGCATGAAACAAAACATATGTGAATAATAAAAATATTAATTAACAAAACTTCTCCCAGCTAGAAAAGAACCTGGAAAATCAGATCATGAACTTGGGAAGGGTGAGTGTCACTTGGTCTCTCTATGCACAACAATCACCCTCAGATTCAAAAGCTTCACCAAGTATATTCAGCACTTTGTCTCAGCCAGAGGAGCGAAAGAGAGGCCTGGAAGTGGGCGGGACCCTGGCATGTGCGGGCAGCTCCAGTGATTTGGCAGGAATTGGTGTGGCCTAGGTGGCTGGAGAGCCAGGTCTCACCCAAACCCTCAGATGTGTCAGAGTTCAGGGACACAATAGGTTTACAGAGTGGGGATTCTCTGAAGGTTTTGCTCTCAGTCACAGCCTCATTTTGACATTATGGTGGAGGGAGCAAGGCTGGAAACAGGAGGCCAAGGAGGGGACAACCACAGCTGGCCAGGCAGGCTGAGATCTGGCGAGCTGGAGAATAGGTCTGAGGGCTGGCCAGAGCTAGACTTGTCAGAACAGAGGTTCACATCACACACTCAAGGAGAGGAAGACCAGAGTTCCAGGAGGTCTGTGAGGTTTCTGCAGGGGCAGCATTTCACGAAATCCTCATTGGTCCGGTCACCACTGCGGGCTCTAAATCCTGACCTCACTATCCAGAGCACATTCTGACTCAAACGCGCAGTGCCCTTTTACTCCTGTATAAAGTTTCTAAAAGACCACGATCCATCAACGCCGGGCTGAAGCCGCCTGGGTCTCTCGCCACAGTAATAACTCATGGGTTCAAGGTCTGTAGGGAGTATGAGCTCTGTTTTGGCAGTGGAAATGGTTGTTTCCCTCACAGTATAGAACCTCCAATTCAGGAGGGCAGGCAAGCCTGCCTATAAGAACAGATCTCCGCACTCGGTCCAGAGCCAAGATTTAATTTTTAATTTTCAGAAACATGAGTGGTCAAACCACGGCTCGAAAATTGAAACCATCCTCTGAACACCTTCTGCGTCTCCCTCACAGACCTTCTCAGTGACAAAGCATTACGTGGCTGGGATGGGGGAGAACCTCACAATTTCCTAGCTAATGGCTAAGGGTTTAGATTTCCTCCTTGGGCGGCAAGAAATGATTCACACCCAGGTGGAAATTCTGGCATGGTGGCTCACTAGCTCTCTGTGACCTTGAGCATGGCCCATGTGTCATCAAACCTCCGTTTCTCTTCTGTTAAAATGGTACATTAACCTTATATAGAGTCATTTGAGGTACAAACTAGATATGCCTGTTAACTCCTAGGACAACGTCCCTTAGTGTGAAGTAAGAAAAAGTTCCCTGATAGGTATCAAATAAGCAAAATTTCAGATTTCTTTAGATTATAACCTGAGTCAATAATTTTAATATCAATATATACCTATTTATACTGATATACCATTTTGTTTTGTTAGGTGCTGTCGAGTACAACCCTATGAACAACAGATCTGAACCATGTCCTATCCTATGCCATTCTCACACTTCCCTGACATACTAGAGCCCATTGTTGCAGTCACTGTGTTAATCCATCTGGTTGAGGGTCTTCTTCCCTTTAACCGACCCTCCACCTTTCTAAGCATCCCTCATCATGGATGGTGTTGTTGTTATGTGCTGTCGAGTTGCCTGTGACTCATAGCGACCTTTTATACAACAGCTTTGACCCCTCCCCTCTCCTGAGCCAGTCTCACTAACTCTGACACACCTAATCCCATTGTCCTAGTTACCATGCTGATCCAACCAGGGTCTTCCTATCCCTCTACCCTTCCAAGAGTGATGTCCTTCTCCAAGAACCAATCCCTCCAGCCAACATTCCCAAAGTGAGTGAGATGGAGCGTCTAGATCTTTGTCTCCAATGAGTAATTTGGTTTCATCCTCTCCAGGACGGCCTAGTTTATTCTCTTGGCAGCCCATGATGTGTTCAAGACTCTTCTCCAGCACAGTAACTCAAAGGCATCAATTCTTCTTCTGTGATCCTTAGTCATTGTCCAGTTTTCTGATGTGTAATAAGTAATTGCAAAGACCATGGCCTGGATCAGGCCCACCTTAGACTCCAAACTGATATCTCTGCTCTTCAACTCTCTGGAGAGGTTTCCTGACAGAAGATTTTCCTAATACCGTTTGTCTTTTTATTTCCTGACTGCTAGTTCCAAGAGTGTTAATTGTGGGGCCAAGCAAGTTGAAATTGTTAACAACTCCAATCTCTTCTCCATCTATCATGACGCTGCCAACTGGCCCAGTGGTGAAAATCCTTGTTTTCTTGGTGTCGAGCTTCAATTCATACTGGAGACTACAACTACAGTCCTTGCCCTTCCGCAACAAGTGCTTCAGGTTCAACTCATAGTAAAATTATTGACTTATTTTATAATCCAGAGAAATGTGGAATTTTATTTTAATTGCGTACCTATTTTTTTAATCCCACGATCACATGATATGTTGGGCTGGCGATGCAAAGGTGAGAAAAAACGGGGTCACTTTCATAGTTAAAAGGCCATTTCTGGATCTATCTTGAAATACAATATTGTGAGTGACAAGATAATATTCATACACATACA
This sequence comes from Elephantulus edwardii, assembly GCF_000299155.1. Taxonomy (NCBI): domain Eukaryota; kingdom Metazoa; phylum Chordata; class Mammalia; order Macroscelidea; family Macroscelididae; genus Elephantulus; species Elephantulus edwardii. The sequence continues at coordinate 11,534,029 of NW_006399783.1, forward strand.
AGGAAGACCTGTCAATACCACTATCATTCAAATTTATCCACCTACAACCAGAGCCCAAGAGGAGGAAATAGATGACTTCTATCAACTGTGGCAGTCAGTAATCGATTGAACATGTAACCAAGACGCTTTAATATAAATGGGTGACTGGAATGCAAAAGTTGGGAATAAGGAAGAAGGATCAGTAGTCAGAAAATATAGACTTGATGACAGAAATGAGGCTGGGGATAAAATGATAGAATTCTGTACAATCAATGATTTATTCATAGCAAATACCTTTTAAAAGAAACATAAACACAGGCTATACACATGTATTTCACCTGACGGAATGCATAGGAATTACATTGGTGGAAGGAACCATTGGAGAAGTTCAATATCAACAGTAAAAAAGTAGGCCAGGTGCTGATTGTGTAACAGACCATCAACTGCTCATACGCAAATTCAAATTAAAACTAAAGAAGATTCAATCATATCCATAGGAAGAAAAATCTGACCTTGAGTCTACCTCCCATGAATTTAAAAGCCAACTCAGGAATAGGTTTGAGGTTTTGACACTAATGAGCGAAGACCAGAAGAGCTGTGGGAAGATATAAAGAATATTGTTCATGAAGAATACAAAAAGTCATTACTAAGAAGGAAGAAGAAGAAGAAAAGACCAAAATGGATGTCAGAAGAGACTCTGAATATTGTACTAGAGTTCCCAGAAGCCAAAGCAAAGAGAAGAAATAGAGAAGTTAAGGAGCTGAATAGAAGATTTCAAAAAGCTACTCTGGAAGACAAGGCAGAAGATTTCAAAGAGCTGCTTGGGAAGACAGGGCAAAATATTATGATGAAATGTGAAAGGAGTTGGAGTCAGAAAATTAAAAAGGCCAAACTCACTCAGGATACTATGGGCAGAATATTGAATGATTCAAGAAGCATTAAAAACAGATGGAAGGAGTATACAAGGTCACTACAACAAAAAGAATTGGCTGACACAGTAGAATTTCAAGAAACAACATTAGAGCAAGAGGCAATGGTGATGAAGGAGAAAATACAGGCTGTTCTGAAGGACTTGACAAAAAATAAAGCCCCAGGAATTGATGGAATACCAATTGATGTATTTCAGCAAACAAAACAGATGCTGCCCTGCATGTGCTCACCAAGTTGTGCCAAGAAATCTGGAGAACACTACTTGGCCAACTGATTATTCCCATTCCAAAATAAAGGTGACCCAACAAAGTGTGGAAATTATTGGACAATATCCCTAATATCACACACTAGCAAAATCCTGCTGATGATTATACAGAAAAGACTTGAACAGTACATTGACAGAGAACTACCAGAAATACAGGCTGGATTTAGAAGAGGTCGTGACACTAGGGACATTATTGCCAATGTCAGATGGATATTGGCAGAAAGCAGAGAATACCAGAAGAATCTCTATCTGTGTTTCATTGACTATACAAAGGGATTTGACTATGAAGATCACAATAAATTGTGGCTAACCTTGAGGAAAATGGGAATCTCAGAACATTTGATCATGCTTCTATGAAACCTATACTTGGACCAAGAAGCAGTCCCTCACAACAGAGCAAGGAAATACTGCATGGTTCAAAAATCAGGAAAGGAGTGTGTCAGGGATACTTCCTGTCCCTATTTTCAATCTATATGCAAAACAGGTCATTTGAGAAACACGGCCTTATCTGGAGGAGTGTGGCATCAACATTGGAGGAAGACTGATTAACAACCTATGATATGCAGGTGACACAACCTTGCTTGCTGAAATTGAAGAAGATCTGAAGCACTTGCTGTAAAAGGTCAAGGACTGTAGTCTTAAATATGGATTGAAGGTCAACATTAAGAAGACAAAGATTCTCACCATTGGGCCAATTGGCAGCACCTTATTAGATGGTGAAGAGATTGAGGTTGTTAACAAACCTTGCTTGGATCCACAATCAACGCTCTTAACACCAGCAGTCAGGAAATCAAAAGATGAATTACATTGGGAAAATCTACTGTCATGGACCTCTCCAGAGTGCTGAAGAGCAACGATGTCAGTCTAGATACAAAGGTGTGCCTAATCTAGGCCATGACTTCCTCAATTACTTGTTATGCGTCAGAGAGTTGGAAAATGACGAAGGATGACAGAAGAAAAATGCCTTTGAGTTGTGGTGCTGAAGAAGAGTCTTGAACATACCACGGGCTGCCAAGAAAACAAATAATTCTGCTTGGAGAGGGCGAAACCAAGTCTCTCCTTGGACGCTAGGATTTTGAAGCTCTGTCTCACTTACTTTGGGCACGTGCCCAGGAGATATCAGTCCTTGGAGAAGGACAACATGCTCAGAAGGGCGGATGGGCAGTGCAGGAGAGGGAGACCGCAGATGAGATAGATTGATACATTAACTGGGGCAATGGGAGTTGATATGTCAGAATCAGTGAGACTAGCTCAGGACAGGGAAGGGTTCAAAGCTGCTGTGCATGGGGTCATTATATAGCTCAGGCGATTCAGTGGTATATAACAATAATAACATACTTTGACAGGTTTGGAAGCAGAAGTGGCATCCACTTTCTAAATAACATACCTATGGAAACTTTATGAACTTTGATAAATGTCGATAGTGGTAGAGGGGTTTCAGGCCTTTTGTTCACAGGATTGCTATGAGCCATGCTTGACTCAAAGGTGATCAACAACAACGACAACAACAACAACACAACAACATACCTATTAGGAGATTCTCTATATATCTGTTGTTACTGTTAGATGCTATCAAGTCAAGTATGACTCATAGCGACCCAATGAATCTGAACCCTGTCTGATCTGTGCCATCTTCACAATCTGTGATGCACTGATGTGCCTCTCCAATGAATACCCTCTCCTAGCAATATGCCCAAAATAAGTGAGGCGAAGTGTTATCATCTTTACCTCCAAGGGGCACTCCAGCTGCCCCTTCTTTTAGATATAACTGTTTGTTCTTTTGACAGCCCAAGGGATATTCAATACTCTTATATAACACTAACACATGCAATCAAGATGCATTGATAATAATGGGTGACTGGAATGCAAAAGTTGGGAACAGAGAAGAAGAATCAGTAGAAGGAAAACATGGGCTTGGTGACAGGTATGAAGCTGGAGATAGAATGATTGAATTTTGTAAAATCAATGACTTATTCATTGCAAATACATTTTATAAGAGACACAAAC
>NW_006399783.1:11539451-11549534 GCF_000299155.1 Elephantulus edwardii
GGGCTGTTGTGCATAGGGTCGCTATGAGTTGAAAACGACTCGACGGCACATAACAACAACAACAACAACAACACTAAGATAGAAGGATTTCATGAAACAATGTATGAGCAAGAGCTTGAGGTGATGAAGGAAGAAGTTCTAGCTGCTCTGAAACAATTGGCAAAAAAAGAAAAATGTCCCAGGAATCAATGGCATACCAAATACATATTTCAACAAACAGATGCTGTCCTGGATGTGCTCACAAAGTTGGGCCAAGAAATCTGGAAGACAACCACCTGGCCTACTGCCTGGAAGAGATTTATATTTGTTCCCATTACGAAGAAACATGATCCAACAGAGTGTGAAAGTTATCGAACAATATCACTGATATCACATGCAAGCAAGATTCTGCTGAAGATCATCCAAAAATGACTGGAACAGCACATCAAAAGTGAATTGCCTAAAGTGCAAGCTGGATTTAGAAGAGGCCATGGCACAAGGGATTTGATAACTAATGTTAGATGGATCTTGGCTGAAAGTAGAGAAGACCAGAAGAATGTCTATCTGTTTTTCATTGACTATGCAAAGGCATTTGACTGTGTGGATCACAACAAACTTTGACTGACTTTGAGAAGACTGAGGATCCCAGAACACTTGATTGTGCTTATGAGAAACTTACACTTGGATCAGGAGGCAGTTGTCAGAACAGTGCAAAAAAACACTGCATGGTTCAAAATTGGGAAGGGTGTGTGTCAAGAATGTGTCCTATCTCCATATCTTGTCAATCTGTATGCAGAACAGATTATCTGGGAGGTTGACCTCTATGAGGAGAAGTATGGCATCAGGATTGGAGGAAGATTATCAACAATCTGTGTTATGCAGATGACACAACCCTGCTTGCTGAAACTTAGGAGGACCTGAAGCACTTGCTGCAGAAGGTTGAGGATTGCAGTCTTCAATATGGATTGAAGCTCAACGTCAAGAAAACAAAGATTCTCATCACTGGGCCGATTGGCAGCATCATGATAGATGGTGAAGAGATTGAGATTGTTGACAGCTTTAGTTTGCTTGGCTCTACAATCAACACTCATGGGACCAGCAGCCAGGAAATTAAAAGACAAATTGCTTTGGGAAAGTCTGCTGTCAGAGACCTCTCCACAGTACTGAAGAGCAACAATGTCAGTCTGGAGACTAAGGTGCACCTGATATAGGCCATGGTCTTTGCCATTACTTGCTATGCTTTAGAGAGCTGGACAATGACTAGGGATGATAAAAGGAGAGTTGATGCCTAAGAGTATTGAATATACCATGAACTGCTAAGAGAACAAACAAGTTCATCTTGGAAAGGGTGAATCCAGGTTGCTCCTTGGAGGCAAGGATTCTGAAGCTTCATCTGACATACCAAGGAGTCCTTGGAGAGGGATGTCATGCTTGGGAGGGTAAAGGGATAGTGCAAGAGAGGAAGACCCTCGATCAGATGGATTGATTCTGTCACTAGCGTAATGGGGATCTGCGTGTTGGAGCAAATAAGATTGGCAAGGGATAGAGCAAGGTTTAGGGTTATTGTACACAGGGTCGCTATGAGTCACAAGTGACTCAACGGTACATAACAATAACAAGCTATCTATGGCAAGGGAGTTCTGATGACTTAGTGGTAAGGAGTTGTGCTGCCAACCCAAAGGCAAGCACACAGTTCAAATTCTTCAGCTGCTCCACCAGAAAGATAGGCAATCCTCTCCTATGAAATTTACAGCCTCTGAAAATTCCCTTGAGGACCAGCTATGAGTTGATTCCAACTTAATCGTACATAATAACAACCTATCTTGATTACTGAACACTACAGACTCCAAAAGAACAAATACTGGTAGAAGTAAGGATGGTAAAACTTTATCTCATGTAATTTGGGCATGTTATCAGGAGGCACCAGTCCTAAGAAAAAGACATTATGCCAGGAAGGGTAGAAGGTCACTGAAAGAAAAGAAACCTGTCAGGGAGATAGACTGGCACAATGATTGAAGCAATGAGCTTGATCATGGCGGAGATGGTGAGGATAGCACAGGATAGGGCAAGGTTCTGATCTGTTGTCCATAAGGTCACTGTGAATCGTAGCTGACTTGATGGCACCTAACAACATATTTTTTTTAAGAAGTTTATGTTGCATTGATTCCAACTCATGGTGACCCCATGTATGTGGGGTAGATGTGCACTCCTTTAAAAGGCTGAAAATTACAATGACAACTTTATCTACTCATGCGTTTAGTATGTCTATCTATGGCTGGGTCAATGGAAACTTGAGGAAGTTCTGATGGCTTAATCTAAGGAGTTATGCTACCCACCCAAAGGCTTGTGGTTCAAATCCACCAGCTGTTCCACAGGAAAAAGACAGACAATCACTGCCTGTGAATTATATTGCCTCTGAAAGCCTGCTGGGGATATATACTCAACAGTACATAACAACATGAAAGCTACAAGAAAAGTAGAAAGCTGCAAGATAGTATGATCCTGGCAAGTCTATGTATCTCTCCAGATCTTGGTTTATTTATGTGAAAAGTGGAAGCTGGAGCCCTGGTTGTGTCGTGGTTAAGCCCTCAGTTACTAACAGAAAGGTTGGCATTTGAAACAAACTTTCTTTCAATGGGATGAAGAGAAATCAGTCTGCCTGTGGGGTAGCTCTCTATGCTGCCCTACTCTGAGTCAGAATTGACTTGAGAACACCGCACTGGAACAGATGAGAAGAACTGTCAAAGGGTAATGTATGATTAGACATTTTATGTATGACAACAAGCTGGAACAAGAGATGCATTGCAAAATGGACTGGGGGAGAGGTAAGGGAGAGGAACAAAGGGAAATGTGCAACAATAAATAAATGAAAACCTAAACTCTTTTAAACCTTTGTTAAAAATCACAATTAAAAAAAATAACAGACCATGTTAGTAGCAGCTTTGTTCAAAATAGCAAAGAACTGGAAACAACCTAAGTGCCCATCAACAAACCAATGGATAGAGAAGCTGTGGTATATTCACACAATGGAATACTACGCTGCATTGAAAAACAAGGAACTCATGAAATATTATTCAAGATGGGTGACCCTGGAAGACATTATGCTGAGTGAAATATCTCAGTCACAAAAGGACAAATACTGCATAATGCCTCTGTTGTAAAACAGGACTGACATCGGAGTTGGGGGAGACTGAGAAAGATGGGTTCAATAAGTATACTGCATTGAAATAGATGAGAGAGAGAACTGTTTAAAAGGGATATAATTAGGCAGTATTATCATGAGAGGAGTCCAGAACAAAGGCTGCATAGTGGAGTGGACCTGGGGGCAGGGATTGTATAACAACGAAAGAATTTTCCTTTTACTTTTCAAAGAGAAGACTGAACTGGGGAGGAGGTGGGGCAGGAAGAAAATTGCAACAATGAATGAATGGAAATTCAAAGTCTCTGTAAACTTGCATTAAAATGAATAAAAATTTAAAAAGTAATAAAATTGACTTGATTGCAATAGGTTTGGATTTTGATTTTTAATTTTTTATGTAAATGGGAACAATAATGCCAATGTTGCCCATCCCCAGGCATTCAGAGCACTGGCTCCAATGAGGGATGGGATTAAACAAAGGGGAAAAAGGGACATTGCACCCTGGAGAACAGGGCCTCCTTGGCCCATTGGAGAGTTAAGGGACTATTGTTTTTAAAATCTTAAGTACAGAAACACAAGAAACTGGCTGGTCTGAGAAAAAGCTGATTCCAAGGATGAAGAGATTTCCAAAGATGGTCATAAGGTGGTGGCTTCCACATACAATAGGAAGAGGCTTCTCCTTCACATGAAGTCAATGAGGGGATGATACCTCAAGTGAAATTGGTACATGATTGGATCCTTGGAGCCATTATTGTTATTCTCTGGTTTGGGGGCTTATAGCAAAATGAAAATGTAAATTTCTTGTTCAAAAATTGTTCAGCATTTCAAGATGCTGACAGAGAGCATTAGGTCTTCTGAACATAGACAGCACAGGTCACAAGGCTATAAAGCAGATCCTTCCTGAAGCCATGGCTTCAGAACCCAGGTGGGCATGGCAAGAATGGACCCCGTAGGCAGAGAAGTCGGTACCTTGTGATGCACCATGAGAGCTTGCAAAAGTAAGGAAGTCCAGATTGTTGTTGTTGCTGATTGTCATCAAGTCGAGCACGACTCATAGCGACCCTGTGAACAAAAGACCTGAAGTCTTTCTGTTACTATCATTGTTTATCAAAGTTCATAGAGTTTCCAGAGACATGTTGTTTAGGAAGTAGATGACACTCCTGCTTCCAAATCTGTCTTAAACTGGGAGCTCCACCAAACACTGTCCACCACAGGTAACCTTTATGGCATCTGATACCCAATGGCACAAGGTTCAGCAACCCAAGGTTACCTCAACATAGCATATTGACAGAAGAGTGCTAAACCACTTAGAAGAATGTTCCCCAAATGTGATAACCATTGACTTTTAAATACAAAGGCCACAAGGTCTTGTTTACTCTAAATAAGAGGCTTAAATTAAAAAAAAAATCCAATATAGTATGTTGTTGTTATTGCCATTGAGTCACCAACGTTTAGATCTGTACACGTACACACATTGCATTGGGAAAGTCTGCTGTCAGAGTCCTCTCCAAAGTACTGAAGAGCAATTATGTCAGTCTGGAGACTAAGGTGTGCCTGATACAGGCCATGGTCTTTTCAATTACTTGCTATGCATCAGAGAGCTGGACAATGACCAGGGATGACAGAAAGAGTTGAACTTTGGTGCTGGAGAGGAGTATTGACTATACCATGAACTGCAAGGAGAACAAACAAGCTCTTCCTGAAGAGGGTGAAGCCAGGCTGCTTCTTGGAGGGAAGGACTCTGAAGCTTCATCTGACATACTTTGGACATGTTGCAAGGAGGAACCAGTCCTTGGAGAGGGACATCATGCTTGGGAGTGTGGAGGGACAGCAGAGATGAGGAAGACTCTCAATGCAATTAATTGAGTCAGTCACTGGGGTAATGTAGACAATAAGACTGGCAAGGGACAGAGCAGGGTTTAGGGCTGTTGTACATAGGGTCGCTATGAGTCACAGGCAACTCCACGGCACATAACAACAACAACACATGCACGTGAGCGCTCGCACGCACATACATTCACAGAGAGCTGGAATTAACTACTATGTTAGATGTCATGTAGGTGGGAGTGGAGACAGAATTAAAGTGATTGAGAAGGGAGATATGTAATCATTCTCACACTCAGGGCCATATGCAAAGGAATGAAGATGAAGCAGTCCATTTCTGACTTCATCCCCCGGGCAGACCTTCTGGCTCCAAGTCTAGTTCTCTTTCTATGAAAGCCCCCACCCAGCCTCTCAGAATCTCACCCTCCAGCTGGCTTCTTCAAGAAGCTTTTCTGGTCTGGACTTCCCACCATACAAGCCTTCAACCATCTTGAGTCAGAGTTTGGGTATCCTGCATGGAAATGCAGGCAAATAAATAAATGGAGCTTGCATACAGTGACTGAAGGTTGCCCGCCCAAGTTGCACCCCAGGACCCTGTGGGAGGTGGTGCCCTTATCTTGCAATATACAGCCTCCAGACAGCAGAAGGTCATAAGCTTGGAAAGTGGCCCAGCCCAAATGCGAATGTTGATAGCAATTTATCAGCCATTTTGCTTTACTTGAGTGTCTTGAACTTTATGCATTTCCTTTATTGCTACAGTACAATGGGATTTAGGACCAGGAAAAACACAGACATGCACAGACACACACACACACACACACACACACCAGCCCCAAATTGTCTTTCCATTGTACTTGTGGACTAATAACTGAAAATCTGGTAGTTTAGATTCACTATCCATTTCAAGAGAGCTCTGGTGGCCTAGTGGCAAGAAGCTGCACTGCTATCCCAAAGGCATGTGGTTTGTGGCCACCAGTTGCTCCATGGAAGAAGGATGAGTAATCTCCTCCTGTGCAATAACTGCCTCTGAGAACCCTCTGAAGGGGCAGCTATGGTTCGGTTCCAACTCTGAGGTACACAACAACATCCATTCCAAAGGAGAAAGATGGCATCATCGGCTCCCATAAAGACTTGCAGCCTGGGAAGCTCTATGGGGTAGTTCTAGTCGGCCCTGTCCTAGAGATTGATCATTATGAATCATAATCAACTTGATGGAAGTGGCTTGGATCAGAAAAAGGAACATATCAGTTTTGCCTTTTCTAAGAAGCATTCTGGTTACATTTCTTCAAAGAGAGATCTCTACTGCCCTTCTGTTGTTTGGAGGCTATAGAGTACAGGACTGGAGCACCATCATGTACCTATTGTAGGTTGTCCCTATTGCTGTCTGCTGTCCAATCGATCCAGACCCGGCAGGACTCCCCAGGAGAGAGTAGAACCACCCCTAAGCCTTCCTAGGCTTCTAATCTTTACAGGAACAGATCACCATGGTTTTGGTTCAAGTTTCCAACCTTTCAATAAGCACCTGAGCATGTCGCCACTGTGCTCAAGGGCTCCTACCACAGCAAATACCCAGCAGCATACATTTGCTGTGTACTGCAGCCAGCTACCATGTTTCACTTCAAGGTAACCTTCACAATCAGGACCCTAGAGAGCAGTTGTTAATATAGTCCCACCTTGTACATAGAAACAGAGCAACTAAAGGCGGTTAAAGAATTTACTCAAAGTTCAAGAACTAATAAGTAGAGGAGTTGAGATTTGAACTTGCGTGCTCTGGCTCCAGAAACCTCTAGCCACCACATTTCAAAGTGCAACTCTAAATTCATTGCTGGAATGGCCTCACCGCTCATAGCCAGTCCTCCAGTAAGTTTTTGGAGGCTTTACGTTACATGGGAGGGGACTACTCATCTTTCTCCCTCAGAGCTGCAGATGGATTTGTATCACCAGAGAAGTGCTGCCTTTGGATTAGCATCAAAATGTCCACCAGAGCATGCAGAATCAGCAAATGAGAGGGACAGGCCATCTATCTTCTCCAGGCCTTGAGATGTAACTGTACTTTCCACTTTCTAGCTAGCTTTTGTCTTTACTCTCTGCACTCCTTGGTCTTTGGCACTACTGTTCTTACTACACCTACCCCTTGTTGTCCAATCAATTCCAGTTCCTAAAAGAGCTCTGGTGGCTTAGTGGTAAGGAATTGCACCACCAATCCAAAGGCACAAAAATTCAAATCCACCAGCTGCTCCGTGGGGAAAAAGATGGGACATTTCCTCCTGTGCAATTTATTGCATCTGGAAATTTGCTGAGGGACCAGCTGTGAATCCGTTCTGATGGGACAGTACACAACAGTAACAACAGAGGACAGAGTAGGACTGTCCCTGTGGGGTTTCCAAGGCTGCCAGTCCCTCCAGAGACACTTTGCCACATCCCTCTCGAGCAGCTAATGTGGTCAAACTGCTGACATTTTAGGTTAGCAGTTGAGCACTACCTCTGCACCACCAGTCTTTGGTACTTTCATACGTCCCCCGTTTTTACAGATGCGGTAACTAAGGCTTAGAGAGGTGGTGGTCACACGTCCGAGGTAACACACGGAAGTGCTCGCGGAACGCTGTTTGCGGCAGGTTCCCTTTGGTCCTGCGTGCTCAGTCCTGCTAGCTGGCTGGCCTCCCTCTCCGGGTTGGTGCCCTCTCCCTCCCCGCACCGGGACAGAGACACTGGCCTCCCCCCTGCCTGCCTGGCTCCCGCTGCTGCCAAGCACTTAGACCTGATTTGAATTTGGGGTTCTCTCCACTGCAGCCCGACAAAGGTTTTTATTGGAATGCCCCTCAGATTTCCAGACTTTGAAGATGTTTCAACAACGCAGTAAAAATCAGGTCTTTGCCACAACAAAGGGCAGAAATCTCACAGAGGAGTAAACAGGATTCCTTGGCCTCTGTGAAGCATGTGTGGACAATCTTTTCTTTTTTTACCCCCTCCCTTTTCTTTTCTACAGACTTCGATCTTGTCAGGGAGGGTGCTGTCCTGGCACTGATCGGGTGGGCCGGGGGCTGCCCTGAACTCAGCAGCTTCATTTCAGAACAGATGCTGGGTCTTTAGTAAGCTGAGAAAGCGTAAACTGCTGCGAGATGCTTTCCTGAGGACCACAATTACCCATATGGAAAAGCCATTCCTGCGGCGCCCAGCCCCCGCGCCCTGCCCCCTGGCACACACATGTGGTGCACTCAGCTCCAGAAACAGACCTTCCCAGAGCGAAAATGTATGTGACATGTACAAAACTGCTTGATTTCAATTGATGGCTGGAAATTAAATGAATTTGAAATGTACATGCTTAAAAACAATTTCGGTGGAAAGCATACCCATTTAATATCGCGTCGCTAAATGAGGCCTTGCTCTCCAGGCAGGCTCTTAACGTGATGAAAACCAGCAGTCGGACCCCACCTGGGACCCCCACTCACCAAGGACGCAGGACCCAGGGGCAGGGGTGTGTGTGTGTGTGCGCGCGCGCATGCACACGCACATCTGTGTGCGTCTATGTGAGCATGTCAGTGTTAGTGTGTGGGCCTGTGGGAGTGTGCAAGGGATGCGAGTCTGTGGGTGTGTATGGAAGCGTGTGTGTGACTGTGTAAGGACAATATTTAAATCTGTATATAGTCTGTGAGTCTGTCCACGACTGAGCATTAGTGTGAATGACAGAGATCCTTGAATCCATATATAGTCAGGTAGTCTCTGTGAAGCTGGGCCTGTGAATTATAAACAAGTAAGTGTATATAAAGTATTGAATATACCATCGACTGCTAGGTGAACAAACAGGTTCGTCCTGGAGAGGGTGAGATCAGACTGCTCCTTGGAGGCAAGGATTCTGAAGCTTCATCTGACATACTTTGGACATGTTGCAAGGTGGGACCAGTCCTTGGAGAGGGACATCATGCTTGGGAGGGTGGAGGGACAACACAGGAGAAGAAGGCTGTCAATGAGATGGATTGACTCAGTGAGTAGGATAATTGGCGTAAGTGTGTCAGAGACAATAAGATTGGCACAAGATAGAGCAGGGTTTCAGGCTGTTGTACATAGCGTCACTAGGAGGTGCAGACAACTCAACGGCACACAACCACAATGACACCATGTACAGTCTGGGTGAATATGTGTGTGTTGGTGTGAGTACAGGACACAGATATGTACAATGTGCATGTAGTCTGTGTGAATGTGGATTGTGACTATATGAACATATAAACCCATGAGTTTGTATATATGAGTTTAGGGGGATGTACATCAGTGTGAGAGTGTGTGTGTCTATGTGAGGAAATGTTGATCAGTGTGTAAGTGCAAGGTAAATATATGTGAATGAACATACATTTTCTGGATGTTTCTGCATGTGAACCTGTGTGTGAATCAATTATGTGTATGTATGTGAATGTGTGTGTGTGTGAGTATGCAGCAAGAATATGCTCACAGTATGAGAAGATCATCATGCTTGGGAGGGTGGAGGGACAGCGGGGGAGAGGAAAGCCCCGGATGAGATAGATTGATACAGTAACTAGCACAAAAGAGGTAGGTGAGTAGGAATCAGTGAGACTGGCTCAGAACAGGGAAGGCTTCAGAGATGCTGTACATAGGGTTGCTATGGGTTGCAGGCAACTCCATAGCTACAACAATGTATCATCTGTGTGTGTATGTGAGTGTGTATATCCCGTAAGTCTATGTTATCTGTTATGAATTGTGAATATGTGTGTGTGTGTGTGTGTGTGTGTAGAGAGAGATATACACACAGAGATATAGATAGATAGATAGATATACACGTATATATGTATGTATGTATATATGAGAAGAATGGGAACCCTAGAACACTTGATCATGCTAATGTAATGCAAAACCTACACTTGGACCAAGAGGCAATCATCATAACAGAGCAAAGAAACACTGTATGGTTCAAAATTGGGAAGGGCTTATGCCAGGGATAAGTACTGTCTTCATACCTTTTCAACTTGTATGCAGAACAGATTATCCGGGAGGCTGGGCTCTATGAGGAGAAATGTGGCATCAGGATTGGTGGAAGATCTATCAACAATCTGCATTATGCAGATGACACAATCCTGCTTGCTGAAACTGAGGAGGACCTGAAGCGCTTGCTGCAGAGGGTCAAGGACTGC
>NW_006399783.1:11550664-11551854 GCF_000299155.1 Elephantulus edwardii
CTGAACAGAAGATTCCAAAAGGCAGCACGGAATGACAAAGCAAAGTATTACAATGAAATGTGCGAGGAGCTAGAGTCAGAAAATCAAAAGGGCCGAATTTGTTCAGCATTTTTTTTTCTCAGTGATCAAGATAAATATTTTAATGCACTTTATATACAAAATTAAAAATTGAAGCCACAAATAAATGATAGACAAAATATAAAAATAATCAATAACAGAACTAAGTAGAGTTACAGTGCAGCCTGAGACAAATGAAAAATTAGTAATACTGATCCTGTCCTTTTTTTTTAATGTTGTGAGAAAATGTTTTTATTTAGAATTAACCAGCTGGACTCAGTTTTTGTTGGCAACATCCAAAGCATCATATCTAGGAGCAAGTAAAATACAGGCTGCCTACTCTCTATCAAGCCAAATGAAGTTGTTGACTTTGACCACATCAATGCCATAGACCTTTACAGCTTGTTAGATTTGGTGATTTGATGGCCTTGGCATCCACAGTGAATATAAGTGTATCATCTTCTATCTTCTTCATGGCTGACATGGTCAGGGGAAACTTGATGGTGACATAGTGGTCAAGCTTGTTTCTCCTAGGAGTGCTCTTCTGGGGGTATTTGGGCTGCCTTCAGAGTCTCACAGTCTTTGGCCACCGGATCATGAATGAGGTGCAGATCTTTGTTTTTCTAGGGTTTTTTTGTGGCTGTGAATGCCCTTCAGGACTGACTGCCTTCTGGGTTTTAGCACCTTTATTTTGGCTTCAGTTTTGGGTGGCGCAGTGGCTTCCTTCCTCACTTTCAGAACCATCTTCATTAAAAAGTTGATCCTGTCTTTAAGAATTTTAATCACAGAGAGCTCAGTAGGCTTAGTGAAAGAAGCTGCACTGCAATCCCAGAGGTGTGCTGTTCTGATTGATCAGATGCTCTCTTCTGTTGGAGAAGGAGGGACAAACTTCTCCCCCATCAGCCATATCTGATTTGAAGGTACACACACACACAAAATAGTAAAATAAATTTTAAAAAAAGAATTTTAATCACACTTTCAAATAGAGTAACGTTCAGCATTTCTTAAGCTCAAGAAACTGAAGAACAAATTCAAACCTTGAGTTGCTACAATCAAGGATGCTTTAGGCAGAACGTTAAATGATCCAGGAGGTATCAAAAGAAGATGGAAGGAATATACTGAGTCATTGTATC
>NW_006399783.1:11552617-11573681 GCF_000299155.1 Elephantulus edwardii
CAGATTATCTGAGAGGCTGGGCTCTATGAGGAGAAGTGTGGTGTTAGGATTGGTGGACGATCTATCAACAATCTGCATTATGCAGATGACACAACTCTGCTCGCTGACACTGAGGAGGACCTTGTGCACTTACTGCAGAGGGTCAAGGACTGCACCCTTCAATATGGACTGAGGCTCAATGTCAAGAAGACAAAAATACTCACCACTGGACAAATCGGTAGCATCAGGATGGATGGCAAAGAGATTGAAGTTGTTCACAGCTTCAGTTTTCTCGGCTCCATGGCCAACACCAGCAGCCAGGAAATCAAAAAATGTATTGTGATGGGAAAGTCTGCTGTTAGGGACGTCTCTAAAGTACTCAAGAGCAATGGTGTCTCTCCGGAGACTAAGGTCCGCCTGATACAGGTCATGGCTTTTGCAATCACTTGTTATGCATCAGAGAGTTGGACAATGAATAGGGAGGGTAGAAGGAGAATTGACGCCTTTGAGCTGTGGTGCTGGAGAAGAGTATTGAATGTACCATGGACTGCCAAGAAAATGAACATCCATCCTGGAGAGGGTTAAACCAGGCTACTGCTTGGAGGCAGGGATTCTGGGGCTTCATCTGACATACTTAGGACATGTTGTAAGGAGAGACAGGTATTTAGAGAGGGACATCATGCTGGGTAGAGTAGAGGGACAGCACAGGAGGGGAAGACCCTCTATGAGGTGGATTGATTCAGTGACTGGGGCAATTGGAATGGGTGTGTCAGAGGCA
The DNA here is from genome assembly GCF_000299155.1 of Elephantulus edwardii. Classification (NCBI taxonomy): domain Eukaryota; kingdom Metazoa; phylum Chordata; class Mammalia; order Macroscelidea; family Macroscelididae; genus Elephantulus; species Elephantulus edwardii. Next base: position 11,553,375 of record NW_006399783.1, read on the forward strand.
ATGCGATTGGCACAGGATAGAGCAGGCTTTAGGGCTGTTTTACATAGGGTTGCTATGAGTTGCAAACCACTCGATGGCACATAAAAACAACAACAACATGTGTGTGTATATATAAGTATATATACACATACATATACATATATACATATATATGTGCATATATATGCATATATACATACACACACACACACACACATACACATATATATAGTCTATGAGTTTGTTTATGTCTATGCATGGGAGAGTATCCGGAATGTGTGTGTGGGTCTGAACAGTCTTGAGAGTCTGTGTGCATGAATGTGTGTGTCTGTGTGAGAACATGAGGGTGTCTGTGGGTGAGTCTGTGTGTATGCAGGTATGTACAAATGTGTCTGTATATTTCAAGCATGTATGGCCATGTACATGAGAAGGTATGTAAAGGGATGGAAAGAGAGCAAGACACTGTGCTTTCCTATCTCTGGATTCCACAGACGTCTTCGTGCGTCTGAATACAACTTCACAGAGTATACACACACTGGCGCAGAGGCCTTGGGGGTGTATGGAGGGGTACTGAATACAGGAAAGTAGAATCCTGTTCTCCCAGTGACTGCTTGAGGCCCTGAGACCAAGTCAAGAAAAAAAGAAGGAAAACAGACCATCTTTAAGCACTGGACTAAAAGTGATTACACCTCAACTCTATGGAATCATGAAGAAAGCCCAAGATCTAAAATCAGTTATTCTTGGGAACAGAGTCCTCTCTATTTTCTGATTGTGAGACTTTTGGGAAGTGACCTCCCAATTTCCCCACCTGTAATATTTTCCTACCTCTTAACACATTCATGGAAAGATAAGAATGTGTGCAAACCAACATACTGTGGCTAGTGTATGACTATCTTCAATAAGTGTCAATTTTTATTCATGTTATGACCATTGTTTCCTGGATATGACCTGTGAGGGAGGAATATTCCAATTTTAGAGATGAGAAAACTGAGTCTCAGTGGCCTCATGGCCACTTGATGACTATAACTCAGAGCTCAATGGATCCAGTCCCCCTTTCTCCTTCAGTCTCTAGCCTCTAGAGATTCTAGCTCAGAGGAGGGAGTGCTCAGCATGTATAGCAGCTATCAGTGACATTCTTTCAAGTGACTGGAGTTCAAAGAAGAGACTAAGCAGGAGAAGCTTTCTCCAGTGAGAGAATAGCGTGGTCACAGATGCTAAGGTAGAGAGTTGCCTCCAGAAAAAAGAATGAAGGAGCAAGAAGTTTCTCTCTGTCAGCCTCAGCAAAGTCCTAGGACTAGAGAAACGCCCAAAACATAGTTCTGGGTGATATTAAACACAGTTTCATCCTGGCTAGATAATCCTTAACCAGTGATTGTTCAACAGCTACTGGTCCCTCTCCAACAAGGACTGCTGTTCTTTTTAATGCTTTCAAACATCCCAAAATAGGTATTTCCTTCTAGAGTAATCCTCATCAATTACTTGTCTAGGATATTGTAAAGATATTGTCAAGTATCAGAGAGCTGGACAATGACCAAGGAGGATAAAAGGAGAATTGATGCTTTTGAGCTTTGGTGTTGGAGAAGAGTGCTGAAGGTACCATGGACTGCTAAGAGAACAAACAGATTCATCCTGGAGAGGGTTAAACCAGGCTACTCCTTGGGGGCAAGGATTCTGAGGCTTCGTCTGACATACTTTGGTCATGTTGTAAGGCGAGACCAGTCCTTGGAGAGGGACATCATGCTTGGGAGGGTGGAGGGCAGACGCAAGAGGGGAGGACAGGTGCCCTCTGGGAGATGGATTGATTCGGTGACTGGGGCAATCGGGATGAGTGCATCAGAGGCAATGAGATTGGCACAGGACAGAGCAGAGTTTAGAGCTGTTGTACATAGGGTCACTATGAGTTGCAAGCAACTCGACGACACATAACAACAACAACAGTGTCAAGTATGTAACACTTTTTGGCAATTTAGTGTGATAGTATCTGTTACCTATTTGGGAACCCTGGTAGTCTGGTCCTCAAAGAGGTAGCTCGAGTCCATCGGTGCCTCTTCAGAAGAAAGATGGGCAATCTCTTGAAGTGATTCAATAGACAGTCTCATAAACCCAACAGATGCTCAGCTATGAGCTGGTTCCAACTCAAAGGCAATGATTTGAGACTACTTACTCACGCAGTAGCATATTCAGCAAGCACACCATCCACCGCATGCTACCGCCACCCATCCATTTGTCCTACTATGGTGGTTCATGTTTGGTTGCAATACCGGAAGCTATGCTACAGGTGTTTCAAATACCATCAGGGTTACTTACGTTACAGGTTTCAGCAGAGTTTCCTGACTAAGACAGGCTAACAAGACAAAACCAGGAAGTGATCTACTTCAGGAAATCAGTGGATAAGAAACCTATGATAAACAACAGAATATTATCCTAGGGAGTGCCAGGAGATGAATCCCCTACACTGGAAGACAATAATGGATTCAAACATGCCAGTGGTCATGACTGGGTAATATTATTCCCTCTTGTAAAAATGGGTTTGTGTGGATGAGTTCTGTCGTACGTGACCAGAACCAAGTTAATGGTAACTAACAACAACTTTGTGGAACACCTGTGTTACGCACAAGTTAATCCGAACTGGCAAGGAAGTCAGATTCTAGCTTATCTCTCTCTCTTCCTTTCTTTCTCTTTCACTCTCTTTGCCTCACTGCTACTCACACCCACTCTGATTCTTTTCTAAGTGGCGTTTACATAGAACTAAAAAACATTCTTGATGTCTTGATGATTTGATTTTAGCTATGGACTAAATTTAACTTTCTAAGCAAGTGTGTTGCATGTTTGGCATTTATTATTTTTTTTAAAGTTTGTAAAACAAATAATATAGGCAATTTTACTAGCATAAGGTCTTGGCTAGAATTCTTGTAAAGTAGGGGTTCATCACTTCTTTATGTGAGCATTGGTGACATTTGGGGATGCAAAATTCTTAGTTGTGGGGGCAGTCTTGTGTCAACAGCACCCTTGGCATCATTCCAGTTTATTATATTCCAGTCACACTCCACCCAACCCAAGGTGTGACAATAGAAAGTGTCTCCAGACGTTGGCAAATGTCACAGTCAAACTTGCTCCAATTGAGTGAGAATTCTCTTAAAGGATTCTCTCTATCAATATAAAGTCCAAATGAGGGATTAAGACAAATAAAGGAAATTCCGCACCCTCATATCTAATGATTGGGTGTTGGAACCCAACTCAGCAGCTTCATAGGAGAAAATCCTGAGGATCGCCTTCCCTGAAAATTACATTCAAGAAAACCTCACCAGGCAGCTCCACCCTGTAATGTCCAGGTTACCATGAGGCAGAATCAACTTGAAGGCAATACGTTTTTGTCACCAAAAGAATTTCTACAAAGAGCCCTAGTGATGTTGTTATTAGGTTCCATCAAGCTGAGTATAATTCATAGCAACCCTATGAACAACAAATTTGAACCCTGTCCTAACCCGTGCCTAACTCATCTTTTCTGATACACTTAGGCTCGTTGCTGTAATCACTATATCAATCCATCTCATTGAGGATCTCCCTCTCCTTTGTTGACACTCTACTTTCCCAATAATTATATCTCCTTCCAAAAAATAGCCTCTCCTGACAACATACCCAAGTATGTGAAACAAAGCTTTATTATATTTGCCCCCAAGGAGCACTCTGGCTACACTTTCTTCGAGACATATCTGTTTGTTATTTCAGCAGTCCATTCAGTGGCCTTCGCATCACAGATCAAAGGCATCAATTCTTCTTTGTCAACCTTATTCATTGTTCAGCTCTCAGATGCGTAATAACTGGCTGAATTAGGCACACCTTAGTCTTCAAATGGACATCATTGCTCTTCAGTAAATTGGAGAGGTCCTTGACAGCAGGCTTGCCCAATGTATTGTGTCTTCTAATCTCCTGACTGCTATACCAAGGGTTTTGATTGTGGAGCCAAGTAAGATGATACAGTTGACAATTTCAATCTTTTCTCCATCTATCATGATGCTGCTTATCTATCCAGTGGTGAGGACTTTTGTCTTCTTGATGTTGAGATGTAATACATAGTGAAGGCAGTAGTCCTTGATCTTCTGCAGCTAGTGTTTCAGGTCTTCCATATTTTCAAAGTTGTGTCATCTGTATAACACAGGTTGTTGATTCTTTCTCTTATCCTGATAGCCACATTCTTCTTCATAGAGTCTAGCTTCCTAAATGACTTGTTCAGCAAACTTATCGAATAGGTATGGAGAAAGGATAAAACTCTGACACACATCTTTCCTGATTTTAAGTCATACAGTATTCCTTTGTTCTGTTCAGATAATAGCTTCTTGGTCTAGGTATAGGTTTTTCATGAGCATAATTAAATGTTCTGGGGTTTGTATTCTTCTCAAAGTTAGCCATAGTTTATTGTGATCCACCTAGTCAGATGCTTTTGCATAGTCAATGAAACATAAATAGATATTCTTCTAGTACTCTCTACTTTCAGCCAAAGATCCATCTGACATTCGCAATGATATCCATGGTGCTATAGGCATTTCTAAACCCAACTTGCACTCTGGCAACTCTATAGCAATGTATTGGTTTTGGATAATCTTCAGCAATATTTTGCTTTCATGTGGTATTAATGATATTGTTTGATAATTTTCACATTCTGTTGGGTTGCCCTTGTTGGAAATAGAAATAACTATGGATCTCTTCCAGTCAGTTGTCCAAGGATCTGTCCTTCAAATTTCTTGGCATGGACTGGTGAGCACATCCAGGGTTACATCTGTTATTTGAAATATGTCAATCGGTAGTGTAGTTCATAACACCTCAGACCGCTAACTGAAAGGTCAGCAGTTCAAATCCACCAGCCACTCCATAGAAGAAAGATGTACAGCTTCCTCATTTAAAGATTTACAACTTCAGAAGACCAATGCAAGGTCACTATAAGTTGAAGCCAATGCTACAACAATGGGTTTAAGGATGAGAATTTATGATCCCATCCGCAAGCTACTCTGCAGGAGAAAGACTGGTCATTTCCAAATGTGCCATTTATAGCCCCTGAAGACCCACTGGAGGGAGGGTCAGCTGTGTTGACTGTGATTCAACAGCAACATAAAAACAAACATAGCATATACCAAATAATCACGTGAATAATCCAACACCTACTGTGTGTTAGGTGGAAAGAGAATCTAAATTCTAGGTGAGACAGCCTAATCCTCAAATCCCACAAAAAAGACTATATAATTTAAGTACAAATTTCCTCATGAATAAATACTACAATTGTGAGAAGTTAAAGAAAATACTAATTAAACAAAGCACAAAGTAGGTATACAGTAGGTGTCTAATCAGCATGAACCTACCCTGGTTCTCTAACTCAGCACCTACTTTTTCCAGACCTGGGGTGTCAGGCTGTGAGTAAATGCAAGCAAACAGCAAGTCGATCTCCTGATCCCACCCTCTCCACCAGGCAAGCAGCTTACCAAATAGATACCCGAGTACTTCTGAGCTGAGGACCCTCAAGATGTGGAGTATACTCACTAACACTCCTCACAGCTGCCTATCTTTAGTCCGTTCACAAGTTTTCAGTCATAAAAAAAAAGAAAAAAAGAAATAAAATATGGATTTCTACAAGGTCGGGCTTGGAAAGCATAAAATTAGCTGCAGAAGGTTCTGAACTTTAGCAAGCATGTTATTGGGCAAATGTTGAGTTCCATTTGCATTCATTTAAAGCCTCTCTTAGGGGTTCTCGGAAACCTATTGAGCAGTGAATTTTAGGTTTCATTAGTCACCAGTGACTAGAGGCGCGGGCATTGCAGCGCTCATGGTTGGTAAACAGCTGAAAACTCCGGATCAAGTGCAAGGAGGGCTCTGGCTGCCAAATTTCAGAGCAAGAGAAAAAAAGGGGGCGGGGGAGAAAAGAAAAAAGAAATCTGGAATGTGTTTCTACTTACTGTCCATTCCAGTAAAATGAAACGATCTCTCCTCCAAACATGTGTTACTGCTTAGGCCAGAAACTGTATATATTGGTCTAAATCCAGAATGGTCTATGTGACATATTACTCTGCATGACAAAATTACTACAACCTGCGTTCTCTGTAGAAACGCCTGTTGCAACAATATAGGATGATAATTTGTTGTACAACAAAAGTACATAATAATCTCATGTCACTGTGGGCCAGCTCGTGAGATTTTCAAAAGGAAAGCTGAGATGCACAGGGACCCTAACCCAACAAGCACCCTCAAATCCCACCCAACCCCTCCCCACACATGTTTGCACGCGGTGTGATCCCCGAATGGAGAAAGTGGGGCTTTATTTATCACGTGCAATATCCCACTTGAGAGTGACAAGAATACATACGCACATGCCACACACACACACACACACACACACACACACACACACACACACCTGAAAAAATAAAATAAAGCCAGGTGAACTCTAATGTTGTCGGCCTTGGGCCTCAGTGACCTGCCCTGGTTCACCCTCCAGAAGGTGAAGGGAGGTAAAGACGCCCAAAGGCAGAGCACTTCTCTTTTAGCACCGAGCGAAGCCACGTGAATTCCTCAAGACCCCCCAAACCACAGCCCCCTCTTTGGCCCTTGACTGGGCTAAGGTTTCATTACGAGCCCCGGGCCCCGTTCCAAGCCTCTCATCTGTCCCTCTAACCGGCTCCGACAGATCACTCCGCAGTACACGGATTCTCGTTGGGATAAAGTCTTGGAGAGTAACAACCTGAAATATGACCCAGTCGAAGTGCGTTATCGGTAAAGCATTTCTTTATGACACTTTTCACAAAGCAAGGTTGCAGACCAGGGAGAAATATATGACTAGAAAAATTGAATGCAGAACATAAAACAGCTCAATTCCTAATACATTTCAGTGTGGCACCATTTTTCCTGGTGTGGAAACTTCAGTTCTAGGAAAACGTGAAAACGTTCTTTTCTTCCCTCCTCCCTTCTTCATTCCTTCCCTCTCCTTTTCATTTCTCCTTTTATCTTCTCTTCCTTCCTTCTTTATTCCATTTTCCCTCCCAATGAGTATGCTTTCAAAGAGGGAAAACAGAGTTCTCTGGGTCACCTCCTTAAAGTCCCCTTTCCAGAGGCTCCTCATGACGTCAGCGCGCACCCGGCCTGCTCACCCTCTTAGATCTAAATGTCACACCTACTGTTCTCCCAGAAAATTAGCTAGGCACTTCTCAGACATATTTAAAATGTTCCTATAAAGGAAAAGATCCCATAAAAAAGCCTTTTATATCCCAATTACATCCGAATTCAACTTATCTCTGTTATCAAGGGCAACAGTTTAAGCCACCTGGACTAAAATGGACTCAGCCAACTTCACAGCATCAGCTTGCACACCCAGAGCTCTATTCTGAATTTGGTGACCATCAAAAATCTACCTTCTTAGAGTTTTTTTTGGTTCAATAAAACCTAAAACATATTTTGACTGGCATTTTTCCTCAGGATTTTTAAGCCCGTGTGTACTTTATGGCAAATGGGATCCATATGTCCCTGATTCATTGATACTTAAGCCATTAGGATGCTGTTTTGTAAGAGCTCTTTGATGTCCAAAGGCCGTGGAGCTGTTTGGAGGACTTTTTTCTTCACAAACAGGAAGTTTTCCCTTCTCTAGGAGTAAACAAAGCAAAAGGCCAGCTCCCCAAGAGTGTGGGACAGTGAAGGGAAGTGGTTCCTGCCTGTCAGGATGTGTTTGTCCGGCTCATCCACGAGACAGCCCCAAGACCCTGCCTGGGGGATGGGAGGAAAGGGGTCTTGTGTAAGGAACCTTGGAGCAAGGATTGGGTCTGGCCCTGGCGCCTGGGTCATTAATGAATGCCCTGCCCACATCCCTGGGCCTCAGACCCATCTCCTAGAGTGGACTTAACATGCCTTGGCATGTTTATAGCTTTTATGGGTCATCAAAACAAACATATAACAAAACAAACAGCAAAACACCACAGTTAGGGTGGGACGGATGTTATTTGCCCTCTTTTCTTCAGGAGAACCATGAAGATTGTGTCCAAGGTTGGAACAGGGGATGTGGAGAGGGGAGGGGCATGGTCAGGTGCATAGGGACCATTTGCAGGCACCTGAAAGGCTATAATAATGGACTATGAGGGCTCAAGTGTTAAGAACCTGCAGCACCTGAGATTCAGATGACCCTATCACCACTCAGGGCAGGAGAAAGAAGGAAGGTAATAGGCTTGGCAGGCCTAGGTTTAGAATTTCAGTTCTGCCACTTACCAGCTTGTAAAAGTGACTTTATTCATGCCCCTTGTGCCTCGGTTCCCCTCTTTTTGTCAGCAGAGCTCTAAGAAATGGTGCCAGCTCCATGCCCCAACCCCTCACTCTCGCCTGCAACGTGCAATAGACATGTATCACTTGTTTAGCTTTCCAGCATTTATTCACTCTTTCAAATCTGCCCACTGATCCTTCCTGGTTGTTTTCTGAGTGGGAGGTGTTGGCTACTTTTCTCTCCCTAAAAGCCAGATTCTCCCCTTCACTCCAGGGGGCAGACACACAACTTTGGCTCAGCCAGCAGATTCTTTTTATTAATACTATTGTAAATACACATATAACACATTTGCCAATTTAACGCTTTTAACGTGTACAATTTAGTTACCATCAATCACATAAATCATACTGTGCAACCATCACCAATATCCATTGCCAATTTTCCATCACCATAATCAGACACTCCATGCTTCCTAAAAGAAGGTTTTCCTTCCCCCCCCCAAAACTAGTAACCAGTCTGTTGTCTGTGTAGCCTGTTCTCTTTGTATTTGCCTATTCTATATATTTCCTATAAGTGGAATCATATACTATAAATCACTCTGTAACTGACTGATTTTTTAGCATAATGTTTTTAAGGTTCATCCATGTAGCATCTATCAAGACTTCATTTCTCTCCTTGGTTGAGTAATATTCCGCTGTATGGATCTACCACATTTTGTTTATCTGTTCATCTGAGCAGAAGTTTTTTGAGCCTTGAACTTGTGACTGAGCATATGAAGACAGTTAGAGGTCATGCTTCTGGCAGCAGTGATGGGACTGAAGGGCCAGTGTACGTCTGGAGCATGCTCCTGCATCACAGCCGTGGGGCATTCTTGGTTCATCCTCATATCAGTGAGGAGCCAATTTCATGCAATTCTCTTCAAATGCCTGTAGGATCTAGACACCATCAAAGCCATCTAATGAGGATCTTTTATAAGTTAGTACAGAAGACCATTTCTGTTGCTTAAAAAGAAAAAATCTGACATATCTATCACTAAATCCAGAAGTCTTTACACCTGCTTAATATTCATTCTAATTTCAACCTTGATGATAATCCTTATTTAAAGCTGTCTTCTCTCCAATCACCACTTCCCCACCCTTCCTATTTTCTCATTCCTGCCACACATGTTCTTCACCTTCTTATTTCTCAGCTCTCCTTTTTCACCCCCTGTGCCTGCAGTTCTCCTTCTCTTGTAACTAACTCCAGAAGTGATCACATGACACAGAGCTGGCCAATCAGACAATACCACACCGTGGGCTTGGTCATTGACTGAGGAATGACTTCAACAAAAATTGGTCCAATATTAAGAAATAATGTATGTCATTTTTTCCCCAATTCACAGGATAATGACGTTTGCTTTCAATTAGAGGCATTTAACAAGATGGTTACAGACTTGGAGAAGGGGAGAATGTAGAAGTTGCAAGGGGAGAAACTTTTTAAAAGTAATGTCAACACATGGGAAAGTAGACTCCAGGAATTAAGACAGAATCCAAAGAACATTAATTAAACCCTTAGATCCAGCCATGCTTGAAGCCATCACATCACTAGACTTACTGCATATGTGAACCAATCTATCTAAGCTAGCTAAAGTTGAGATTTTGCCACTCATCACTAAAAATATCTAAGTAGCATTAAAACAATCACTTAGCAATTCACTTAAAACAATCCATCACCAATATATCTAACTGTCTTGCTTCCTTTGTCCTTCTACTGTTTTCACCAAGCAAAATTTAAACAATAGATCAATCCAACTGTTTATTCCATTCACAAGTTGCAGGAAAAAAAGTCAAGAACACCACATCAGACAGAACAGAGCCACTAGAACTACATGGTTTCCACCTTCAACCAGGTTTTGATGGTGCCTTTTAATACTACTGAGCTTGCATATGCATAGCAAGTGATCGAAAAGACCATGCCCTGAATCAGACACACCTAGAGTCCAGCTTCTTGAATAATTTGATCAGCATACAGGTTGAATAGGTATGGAGAGAGAATACAACTCTGACGCACGCTCTTATTAATTTTAAACCAGGCAGTGCTCCAGGAGTGGCATTCACTTCCTAAATAACATGCCTCTGGAAACTCTATGAACTTTGATAAATGTCAATAATTGTAGAAGGGCTTCAGGCCTTTTGTTCATAGAATTTCTGTTAGTTCCACTTGACTTGAAGGCAATCAACAACAAAATGATCCCTTGCTCTGTTCGCACAACAGCCTCCTGGTCTAGGCATAGGTTTTGCATGAGCACAATTAAGTGCTCTGAAATTTCCATTTTTCTCAATGTTAGTCATAACTTGTTATGCTCCATGAAGTCAAATGCCTTTTAATAGGCAATAAGGCATAAATAGACATTCTTCTGGTGTTCTTTACTTTTAGTCAGGATCCATCTGATATCAGTTATAATATCCTGGTGACATGGTCTCTTTTAAATCCTGCTTGAATTTCTGCCAGTTCCCTTTCTGTGTACTGTTCTAGTTGTTTTTAAATAATCTTTAGCAATATTTTGCTTGCATGTGATATTAATTATATTTTTTATAGTTTTCACATTCTATCAGATCACCCTTCTTGGGAATGGGTATAAATATGGACCTCTTCCAGTCCGTTGACCAGACAGCTGTCCTGCATTTTTCCTGACATAGACTGGTGAGCACGTCCAGGGCTACATCTGTTATTGGAAACAAGTCAATTGGTGTCCCATCGATTCCTGGAGACTTATTTTTTGCCAGTGCCTCCAGTGTGCCTTCAACTTCCTCTTCATTAGTATTGGTTCTTTTTCATATGGTACTTCCTGAAATTTTTCAGTGTCAGTCAGCTCTTTTTGGTACAAAGACTGTATTCCCTTCATCTTTTTTGATGCTTTCTGGGCCATTCAATATATTGCCCATAGCATCTTTCAGTATTGCTACTCAAGGCTTAAATTTGTTTCCGTTCTCTCAGCTTGAGAAATGCAGAGCAAGTTCTTCTCTTTTTATTCTCCAGTTCCAGCACCCTTCATTATAATACTTTGCTTTGTCTTTCTCAAGCTACAAAAATTCAGCCTTTTAGTTTAGCATGTTTTCCCTTTATTTTGGCTTCTCGAAGCTCTAGTGAAATTTTCAGAGTCTCTTCTGACATCCACTTTGTTTTTTCCTTTCTCCTCTGTCTTTGTAATGATCTTTTGTTTTCTTCATGAATGATATCACCTAACAACTCATCTGGTCTTCAATCATTGGTTTTTAATGTTTCAAACCTATTCTTAAAATGATCTTGAAATTCTGGCACTTCTGGTGAGTAGTTCTGATGAACTCTCTCACTCCCAACTTCATGTATCTAGCCCAAACTCAATCTCCTTTTTCAAAACTTCAGCCTCACCAGAACATTCCTTCTTGCAGCAGATGTTCTTATCCCCTACTCCTTTGTTTACAAAATTTGAATACATTGTTTTTCAGACCTGATTCTTCCAATTTTCCTGACCCCTTCCCATCAAATTGTACAATTCCATGATTAATCCACCTGCCACCACCTCCCCACACATCCTCATCCCTCTGCTTTTATCCCCTCCCCCCTTGGATCCTTATACTCATTCTACAATAATGGTTTTGCACAATATTTGTCCTTGTGGGACTGAGTTAGTTCACTCAGCATAATGCTCTTCAGTCCTTCCCAAGCTAGGTAATAATTAACAAAATCATTGCTCCTGCATGCTGCAAAGTATTCCATTATATGGATGAACCATAATTTCTCAATCTACACGGTTGTGGTTGGACATCTGGGCTGTTTCCATGTTCTTGCAATAGTTAATAACAATACTATGAACATTGGTGTATAAGTCTCTGTGCCTCAGTTCTTATTTTCTCAGGGTAGATTCCAAGTAGTGGAGTAGCTGGGTCATATGGAATTTCTATGTTCAGGTTTTGAGGAAGCACCAAACTGCCTTCCAGAATGATTGTACCAATTTACAATGCCACTAACAACAGATATTAGATCCTATCTCACCACATTCTCTCAAGCATTTATTGCTTGCTGTCCTATTAAACTTTGCCACTGCTACTGGAATGAGATGGTATATCATTGTGGTTTTGATTTACATCTGTCTTACTGCCAGTGATTTGAAACATTTCTTCATGTGTCTGTTAGCCATTTGAATATCTTCCTCTGTGAAAATTCTTTCCATTCTCTTACCCATGTTGTAATTGGATTATCAGTCTTTTTCTTGTGGAGGCCCACATAACTTTCATTATGAGACTCTTGTCTGAGACCTCCTATTTCTATTAGACAGAAACTACTAAAATAATGTGTTCTAGTGGTATAATCAGCAATGTGTTGTACTGTTACCTGGAAGGCCACAAGTCTGTGTTCAATTAGGTTCCACCAGCTGCTCCAAGGGATACAAGTGGACAATCTCCTCATTAAGGTGCACAGCCTTTGAAACTTGGTGAAGGGTCACTTTAGGTTGAAATTGACCTGATGGTAGTGAGAGTAAGGGAGTTTGGTTTTGGTTTTGTGAGGTTTTATTTCTCCAGAAAGATCATCCTCAACTTTCTTCTCGGTACCCACACACCAAAGCACTAGACCCACAAAATTGTACGTGGAGGTACACCTGTTCTTTCCTCTTGAATGCTGTCCAAATAGGAAGTGACTGCCTCTTGTTCAAGGCCAAGTCACTATCCCTTCTCTTCTACATCTGAGATTTAACCAACCTGATTTCAAACCTAGTTCAGCCACAAAACTGGCCATAAGTGGCCATGATTGCTGTGTGTGGCTTCTTGTTATTAGGTTGTTCTGCTTCATGGCATTGCAGAAGACACTGCATGCCCCTGGAATGATCATGGCTGCATAACTGCAATGCAACAGTTCACAAGCAATGTCATGCCATTATTCTATGGCCTGTAGATGATGTAGGACACCATCCCTCTGTCAGTTTGTCAAACTGTGGTGATTTCCATGTTGTTATGATGCTGGAAGCTATGCCATTGGTATTTCATATACCATCAGGCTACCTGTGGTCAATGATATCACACAGTGGCCACAGCAATGAACTGGAAGTTCCTGATGAGCATGAAAATAGCACAGACAGGGTAACACATCATTCTGTACAGTACAGAAGGTCTCTGTGAGCTGGTGCTATCTCAATAATGTAATCTCTGTGGTGCTAGAGAAGAGTGCTGAATATCCCATGGGCTGCCAAAAGAACAAACAAATATATCTTAGCAAAGGTGCACCCAGACTTCTCCTTGGAAGCAAAGATGGCAAAGCTGGTTGCACATACTTTGGGTATGTTGTTAGGAGAGGCTATTTACTGGTAAGGGACAAAATGCTTTGAAAGGTAGAGAGTTAGAGAAAGATATGAAGATCTCAATCAGATGGATTGAAACAATGACTGCAGCAATGAGCTCAAGTATGTCAGAAATTATGAGGGTGGCACAGGATAGAACAGGCTTTACATCTGTTGTTCATAGGGTCACTATGAGTCATACTGAACTCAACAGCACCTAACAACAACAATGGCAGCTAACAATGACAAAATCAGGTAGCAACATACTCTTGTTGGTAAAAGAAAAAACTATTCAAAATGGATAACTAGACAAAATGTTGTTGTTGTTGTTAGGTACTTTTGAATCAACTACAATTCATAGTGACCCTATGAACAACCAATATTCTGTACCATTCTCATCATCATTTCTTATATACATGATCTCACTGTTATAGTTACTATGTCAGTACATCTCATTGAGGGTCTTCCTCTCTTTTACTGACTCTCCACCTATCTAATCATGATGTCTTACCTCAAGGAATGGCCCCTATTAATAACATGGCTAAGGAATGTGAGGTGAAGTTTCACTATTCTTGCCTCTAAGGAGCACATTTGCTGCACCTTATCCAAGATGTATTTGTTCTTTTGCTATTCTATGGAATAGTCACTACTCTTCTTCAACACCACAACTCAAAGGCATCAATTCTTCTTCTATTGTTCTTATTTGTTCTCCAGCTCTCAGTAGCATAGCCAGTAATTGAAAAGACCACAACTTGGATAGGTTGCACCTTAGTCTTTAGATTGGCATTGCTACTCTTTTTTTTTGGGGGGGGGGTGAGAAAAACTTGTATTTAGAATTAGCCAGCTGGCCTCAGTTTATATGATCCCAATTTTGTTGGCAACATCCAAAGCATCATAGTCAGAAACAAGTTGAACATGGGCCTTCTTCTCTCCATCAGGCCTAATCAACGTGTTGACCTTGGCCAAATCAATGGCATAGAGCGTCTTTGTGGCTTGTTTAATTTGGTGCTTGTTGGCCTTGACATCCACAATGAACACAAGTGGGTTATCTTCTATCTTCATGGCTGACTCAGTGGTCAGGGGAAATTTAATGATGGCATAGTGGTCAGGCTTGTTTCTCCTGAGGGTGTTGTACCAGGGGTATTAGGGCTCCTTTCAGAGTCACAGTGTATTAGATCACTGGAAGGTGGCTGATGTGCAGATCTTCTTCGTGTGTGTGTGTGTGTGTGTGTGTGTGTGTGGCTGTAGATGCCCTTCAGGACTAGCTTCTTTGTCTTTAATGCCTTTGGCTTCAGTTTTGGGAGAGGCAGAGGCTTCCTTCTTCTCTTTCAGGGCCATATTCACAGTTCTGCTCTTTACACAATGTTATTGTTGTTGTTAGGTTCCATCATTGTTGTTGTTGTAGTTGTTGTTTTGTGCCATTGAGTCACTCATAGCTCATAGCAACCCTATAAACAATAGCCCTGAAACCTACTCTATCATGTGCCAGCTTTACTGTCTCTGACACACCTACCCTCATTACCCCAGTCACTGAATCAATCCATCTCATCGAGGATCTTGCTCTATTGCTCTGTACCTTCACCCTTCCAAGAATAATGTTCCTCTCCAAGGACTGGTCCCTCCTGGAAACATGCCCAAAGTACGTCAGATGAAGTTTCAGAATATTTGCCTCAAAGGAGCAGCCTGGAGGAGCACCCTCTTTAGGATGAACCTGTTTATTCTCCTAGCACTAGTATATTCAACACTCTTCTCCAGCAGCACAGCTCAAAGGAATCAATTCTCCTTCTATCATCCCTAGTCATTGTCCAGCTCTCTGAGGCATAGCAAGTAATTGTGAAGACCATGGACTGGATTAGGCAAACCTTAGTCTACAGACTGACATTGCTGCTCTTCAGTACGCTGGAGAGGTCCCTGAGAGCTAACTTTCCAGATGCAATTCGTCTTTTAATTTCCTGGCTGCTGGTACCAAGAATGTTGATTGTGGAGCCAAGTAAACTAAAGCTTTTAACAATCTCAATCTCTTCACCATCTATCATGAAGCTGCCAACCAGCCCAGTAGTGAAAATCTTTTGTTTTCTCAATGTTGAGCTTCAATCCATATTGAAGGCTACAGTTCTTGACCCTCTGCAGCAAGTCTTCCTCATTTCCAGTAAATAGGGTTGTGTCATCTGCATAATGCAAGATGTTGATGAGTCTTCTTCCAATCCTGAAGCCTCATTCCTCCTCATACAGCCCAGCCTCCTTGATGATCTGTTCTGCATATAGATTGAAAAGGTATGGAGACAGGATCCAATCCTGGCATATACCCTTCCCAATTTTGAATCATGCAGTATCTCTTTGCTGTGTTCTGACAACTGCCTCCTGGTCCAAACATAGGTTTCGCGTAAGTACAATCAAATGTTCCGGGATTCCATTCTTCTCAGAATCAGCCACAGTTTGGGTGCCATCACAGTTGTACTGAATTCCTGAGTAGTGGAGTGGAGGATAGTCAGGGTTCTCTAAGGAAAAATAAACAATAAAATACAAATATTTTACTGAGTGGGTTATTTTCATGAGAAATAAATTTAATATGAAGAATTTCTTCACACTTTTGGGGAGACGATTAAATTCAAAATTATAGGTTAAGTTACAGGCTGGAAATTCTTGCCAGAGTCTAAAATCCGTAGGTCGTAGAGTGAAAGCTAAGAGGAATTTTAGCAGAATTCTTACTCTCTGGAGGTAAAATTCTCCTTTGGGAAACCTCTAATTTTGTTTTTAAGGCCTCAGCTGATTAGATCAGGCCTATTCACCTTATGGTAATCTGGTTAACTTAAGGTCAAATGATTTCCATGCTAATCACGTGCACATACTCCGTAGCAACATCTAGCTAGTGTTTGACCAAACATCTGGGCGTCATAGCCCAGCCCAGCTGACACGTAAAACTAAGCCTCACAGTGGGGGACATAAAGTCTGAAAGGCATCCACTCAAGGCTTCTCACCACCTGGCAAGAGTCCATGCTGAAGAAATCCACCACAGCCACCACCTGAGGGCATATCATAGAAAGGAGCTGGGGGGACCAGAGCAGGCCCATTGTCCAGACCTCCTGATGGAGCCTGGGTAGGATTAATGCCCCTGAAGCTCACTGCCATGAGGTACATTTGTACAGATGTGTGTTGGTGCATTTATCTTCAGCAACCCTCAGAAGCAGTACCTTGAAGGAAGATTTCACCATGTGCTCTTGGACAAGCCTCTCAGCCCATCTGAAACGTAACTGCTTCATCTGTAATGTGAGGACAATGGCAGCCCCTCTTCGGAGGGTTGCTCAGATGGTTGGATGCGGGGGCAGAATGCGGCTCTCAGCACCGTGCCTGGCAAGGGGTCAGCTCCCCGTGAATAGTGTTGTTGTTGCTTATCTCACCCTCCACCCACCCAACTGGAATGTTCCGCCTGTTCCATCTCATTAATTCCTCCCCCTCACCCTATAAACTCACTACTCCCTGAAAAAAAGTAAAAGAAGATAAAAACACCCCACTTTCCTCAAGTTTACATTCAGCTAGAAGCCCACCTCCCTTTCCTACCATGGCCGTTTTCATCTCATCCCTATTCATACCTCAAAGCTCCATCTCGTGTCTACCTCTACCATCCCTCAGAACAGGTTCTCCTCAGGCTCACCAGGGGCGGCGGCAAGGCCCCTTTCTGTCCTATCTCAACAAACAAATTCAAAAGAAAACTGCTAGGAGAGTGAGGGTTATGTTGGAGAAAAAAAAAATCACCTCAGCCGGCCAAGACTAGAGTGCAGTGACTCAGGGGGTAACTGGGGGCAGCAAGTGAGGTACAGAGGGTACATTTAGGAAGGTACCCAAGGTGTGTTCAGTGAACCACGTAGGGTGAAGAAACTGAGATGCAAAATTTCAGGCAACTCTCACTCTCCATGCTGTGCAAAAATGAGCAGCTCCTGACATTTTGCATCCTAGGGACCTTATTCACCACACCAGGCTTGCCCTTGCTTCTTAAAATGACCTGGAGTTTTCTTTTCAAAGCAAAAAGATCCAAAAGCTGCATCTAGGGTTGGCAACTATGCCATCCCTGCAGAGAATGAGAGGTTCCTTGCATGCCCATAGCACACAACTGCTCCCTCTGGCCACTAGTGCTGGGTGGGGGGATGGCCCAGGATTGCCAGGCGTTTCAAGAGAAGTTGAAAATATGGATTTTTGTGTGAAAGCTTATGATTTTAAAATGTTGGCCTCAAAGTCAAATTAAAAGCCAAACACGGAGTAGGCCAAATAAAACACGTTGTCAGGCCAGATTCAGCCCTCCGTCGTGCTGTGGGCCCTCACGATCTGGCCTGAACTGGCTAGAGAGATGATGACCAGAGTCCTGGAAGGTATAGATGGGGGTGGGGTGTAGACAGGGCTGTGTACAAAAGGGGCAGAAGGGAGAGAGCAAGGGAGGGAATGTCTGGGTCCAGAGAGAGTGAACACCAGTGTCTCCCTCTAGCAGCAACACCCAAGTGGACAGCAGGACCCCAGAGAGTCAGGTGAGCAGGGTGACCCTGTCTGCTGGGGTTTCTAGTCCCCATGTGGATCTGAAGAGGCTGAGCTGGCTGGAGCGTCTCCTTCACAACCAATGTGAACTGGGGTGATGTGATGAACCAAAGGCTCTCCCTGGCATAATCTGAAGTGGGGAGCCCCAGTAATCTTCAAGTCTGAGATTCCTGCTCAGCCATCAGGGTATGACCCCAGGGCTCATTTTAAACTGTTTATAATAAAGCAAGAGGCAACTATTTCTTGCTCACCTGAAATTCACATCCTATTTGTTTTTAAAAATGTGCTTTAACATTTATCCTTCTGGAGATTGATTGATTGATTGATTGATTGATTGATTGATTCTTTTCTAGCAGTCCTCAGAAAAGAGCAAGGAAATAATACATAGTTAAAAATCAGTAAAAGAGAGAATCAGGGTTGTGACAATCAGTAAAAGAGTGTATCAGGGTTGTGTCATGTCTCCATACCTTTTCAATTTATATGCCCAACAGATCATTTGAGAGGCTGGACTTTATGAGGAGTGTGACATCAGGAATGGAGGAAGACTCACCAACAACCTACAATAAGCAGATGGCACAAACTTGCTTGCTGAAACTGAAGAGGATGTGAAGTGTTTGCTGCAGAAGGTCAAGGACTGTGGTCTTCAATATATATTGAAGCTCAACATGAAGAAGACAGAGATTCGTACCATTAGGACTACTAGCAGCACCATGATACATGGAGAAGAAATTGAGATTAGTAATTTCAGCTTGCTTGATTCCACAACCAACACTCTTGGCACTTGCAGTCAGGAAATCAAAAGACAAATTAAATTAGGAAAATCTGCTGTCCAGGACCTCTCCAAAGAACTGAAGAGCAACGATGTCAGTCTAGAAACTAAGATGCATCTGACCCAGGCCTTGGTCTTCTCAACTACTTGCTATACATCAGAGAGCTGAACAATGACCAAAGCTGACAGAAAAATAGATGCTTATGAATTGTGGTGCTAGAGAAGAGTATTGAACATACCATGGACCACCAAGAGAATGAACAGGTCATTCTTGGAGAGGATGAAATCAAGCTGCTCTTTGGAGGCAAAGATTTTAAAGATCTATCTCACATACAATGGGCATATAGCCAGTAGGGACTAGTTCTTGGAAAAGGATATCATGCTTGGCAGGCTGAAGGGACAGTGTAGGAGATGAAGACCCCAGATGAAATGGATTGATGCAATAACTGGGATAATTGGGTTGGATGTGCCTGAGACAGTGAGACTGGCAGGGGAGGATTCAGCACTATTGTACATAGGGTCATTATGAGTCACAGGCCACCTAAGGGCACATAACAACAGCAGCAGCAGCAATGCCCAAATCTGAAAACTGCTACTACCTATGGCAGTTTCCCCTCGCTTGTTTCAGTGTCCTGCCATAGAAATAGAGTCTATGTTGCAAAGGTAATTCACACATCTCTAAACTTTCCAGTGTGGTTGTTGCTGGCTGTCAGAGGTGGTCCCTGACTCATGGTGAGCTCCGCCACAATGGGCCAAACACTGCCCAATTGTCATGACCATGTGCTGCTCTGTTATGATCCATAGGGCTTTCATTGCCAGATTTTCTAAAGTGGGTCTCCAGACCTTTCCTCCTAGTCCATCTTACTCTGGAAGTGTTCCTGATAAATGATAAGCTTCAACTGACAGGCAGATGGTGGCTATGCAGGAAGTGCATCCATTCTTCTTCAGTCTTCCTTACTCATTGTCCAGTGTTCACATGCATGCAAATGTAGTATTTGACAAATATTATGGCTTGAGTCAGATGTAGCTTAGTCTTTAAATTGATATGAATGACATGCAGTCAATTTGTAAGCCATATAAAAATAGTGAGATGTTTTACACTCTTTTCTTTGCACTGAGTCTTCAAAATGCAGTACACCTACAGTACATCCTACTTTGAATCAGGCACAATGTAAGTGCTCTGTAGCCATGTGTGGTGAGAGGCTGCCACACTCAATAGCACAGATTTGGTGCATGGTGAGTGCTGAAAGGGTGGAAAACTTTGGGACCTCAAGGGAGCCATTGAGTCTTGCTAAGCTTCTAGCGTCTCTTCAAAGGAGGGAGACACCTTGCAGGATGGTCACAGCTGATTTTTTGAAGATAGATCACCAGACTTTTCTTCTGAGGCACCTTTGGGTGGATTTTATCTAGTGTGGATCAATTTGGTTAAAATTTGAGCACATTAACCCTTTATACCACCCAGGAACACTTACCTGGCATGGACTTCCAGAATCACTTTTTCTTTCTTTCTTT
>NW_006399783.1:11573891-11589672 GCF_000299155.1 Elephantulus edwardii
CTTTCTTTCTTTCTTTCTTTTTCTTTCTTTCTAGCAAATATGTATTGAAGAACTACTGAATGCCAGCTCTGTTCTAAGAGGTGGTCATATGACCAAAGGGCAAAATAGACATGCTTTTGAGCTCTTAGAGTTTGCATTCTGCTGGGGGGAAATGTGCGAGTCAAATAGATATCTAGCCATAAATGGTGGTTAAGTGTAATGACATGTGTACCTGTGGAGTCTATCTTTAAGAAGAATTAGAAGGGATGAAGGGGAACAATACATAATCATGGGTCAGAGCCCACTTGACAGTAATAAACAGTAACAAGGAGACAAAGAAGGGTAGGGATGGTGCAGGTATAGAACTCCCTTCTTCCATAGAAGAGGTTAGCTTGATTTCTGACCAATTTGTCAGTGGAGGTGGTGATGCTGAAAAGATTTCAGCTTCCAGACTAAGATGGACAAGGAAGAAAAGCTTAGTGACTTACTTTCCAAACTCAGCCAATTAAAAAACTAGAGAATTCAGTGATCTAGTCTGCGGTTAGGGACCTCTCTAAAGTACTCAAGAACAACGGTGTCTCTCTGGAGACTAAGGTCCGCTTGATACAGGCCATGGTTTTTGCAATCATTTGTTATGCATCAGAGAGTTGGACAATGAATAGGGAGGATAGAAGGAGAATTGATGCCTTTGAGCTGTGGTGCTGGAGAAGAGTATTGAATGTACCATGGACTGCCAAGAAAACAAACAGATTCATCCTAAAGAGGGTTAAACCAGGCTGCTCCTTGGAGGCAAGGATTCTGGGGCTTCGTCTGACATACTTTGGACATGTTGTAAGGAGAGACAGGTCTTTAGAGAGGGACATCATGCTGGGTAGAGTAGAGGGACAGCACAGGAGGGGAAGACCCTCTATGAGGTGGATTGATTCAGTGACTGGGGTAATCGGGATGGGTGTATCAGAGGTAACGAGATTGGCACTGGATAGAGCACGGTTTAGGGCTGTTGTACATAGGGTCGCTATGAGTCGCAAAAGACTCGACGGCACATAACAACAACAATCTTCAGTTACTCTTGGAAATAGTGTGGGACCAGGCAGTGTTTTGTTCTCCTGTGCATGTGGCCACCATGACTCATGGGTCTCATCCATGGTAGTTAACAACAACTTCAACACTGTCTCTCTACAGGAATTTCTGTTGAATGGTACCTGAAACAGTAATACTGATAGGTAGAGTTGAAGAATGAGTCTAAGGAAGTAGCTTTTACAGAAATACCTTGCACCACTGAGCCAATGCTCTTATGGTCTGTGGTTGCATAAGTTTGGAAATGTGGTAGACCATGTATCTCTCAATTAGGGCTTCACAAACCACTTTGGCACACATAGCTTTCTATGAAGAAGGAAACCTGTTTAGCTTTGTTTAAACCTGTGCCCCATACATTGGTTGATGGAGAAATCATTGTTTGTGTGTGTCCATAGTATCTATTAACACTGCCTGGCACTTGAAATTCTAGGACTACAAGAAGTAAAACTAGGTATTTGCTTCTTTAAAAGCCATTGAAAACCTTATGAATGCAGTAGTTTTGCTAATCTAGTCTAGAATATAAGCCCTTTGAGTTAGAATGAATTCAAAATACAATTGCCTCCTTAGAGTCAGTCTTAATGACATAAATGGAGTAAAGTTTCAAAAACTTCTTTTGCTAATGTGTCACTATTCAAAATGGCTACAAACAACCATTAATAATTAGAGCATGAAGAGTATAAAGTATGGATCCAGGAAAATTTTAAGTTGTCAGAAATGAAATTGAACACTCGAGAATAAATATTCTATACATTAGTGAGCTGAAATGGACTAGTATTGGTCATTTTTAATATAATAACTCTATGGCTTACTCTGCTGAGAAAGGTCTGGTCAGTTAATGGTAAGGCATTGCACTGTCAACACAAAGTTATGTGGATCAAATCCAGAAGCTGCTCCATGGGAGAAAGATGGGCAATTTACTTTTGTGCAATTTACGTATTGCCTTTGAAAACCCACTGAAGGGTCATCTATGGGTCAATCCCAACTCAACACTTATTGTTGTTGTTATGTGTCTTCGAGTGGCCTGCAAACATAGACTCAACTCTACACGACAACTATGCTGGGAATGACAAAGAAGAATGGCATCCCATTCATTGCCAAAAAGAACTCTTCAAGGTACATCCTAAAGTACAATATGCTCAGTGATAGGATAATGTCCAGAAACCCACAAAGCAGACCAGTTACATGACTATTATTCAACTTTACTCACCAATCACTAATGACAATGATGGAGAAACGGAAGGTTTTTACCCAGTCCCATAGTCCAAAATCATTAAATGTGCAATTTTGACATGTTGATAATAACTGGTGATTGGGATTTGAAAGTTGGAAACACAGAAAAAAGATTAGTAGCTGGAAAAAATGGCATAGGTGATAAACAGCACATGAAATCTTGTGCTAAAATTTTGCAAGGCCAACAGCTTATTCACTGCAAATATCTTTCATAAACCACTTAAACAGAAACTGTTACACAGACTTTGCCAGGTAGAATATATAAGAATCAAATCAACTGCATCTGTAGAAGAGATGAAAAAGCTCAATATCATTATTCAGAACAAGCTTAGAAGCCAACTGTGGGACAGACCATAAATTGCTCATATGTAAGTTCAAGCTGACGCTGAGGAAAAGTAAAGAGAGTTCACAAGAACCAAAATACAATTTTTAATATGTATCACTTGCATTTTTAAATTTTTTTATATACTGGTTAAATTACAAGGTTTGTAAAGTTTATATGCGTTGTTTTTCACACAAGATCTTTTCCTCTTCCTTTACCTGTCCCTCCCTCAACCCATGAAATTGTGTGACCCTATGATTAAGCTCCCCCCTTGGGTCCCCATACTTGTTCTACTATAACAGTCTTATATAGTATGTGTCTTTATGAGACTGAGTGAGTTCAATAGCATAATGCTCTCCAGTCACCACTTGACTTTTGAACCATCTCAAGAACATACCCGGAAAAAAACAAACCAAAACAAAAACCCACAATGTACAGGAATGATTGTATGAAACATGATGTGAATGAAGGAATGTGTGAAATGCAAGTATATAAATGAAACACAATGTATATGAATTTGCATGCAACCAATATAAAACAAAATAGAAAAAGAATAGATATGATGCTTTAAACATAAATGAGTAAAGGCCAGATAAGCTGTGAGATGTCATCAAGAATAGCATACATGAGGAAAGCAAACTGTCATTTTAAAAAACAGGAAAGAAAGAAAAGACTAAAGTGATGTTGGAAGAGGCTCTGAAATTTGGTCTTGAATATAGAGTAGCTATAGAGAATGGAAAAATTGATCAGTCAAAGAGATAAACAGAAAATTTCAAAGGGCAGGTCAAGAAGGAAAATCCAACCCAAACCAATAACAAAATAAAAACTAAACAAACCACATGAAACAACAGCAGAGCAGACTGTGCATTAAACTACCAGAACCCAGAAAGTAAAGTATTATAATGAAATGTGCAAAGGTCAGGAATTACAAAAGCAAAAATGTCCTTGATCCATCTTAAATGACTTTTTGTATATAGTGTGAGGTATGGACCTTGTTTCAATTTTCTGCAAATAGAAAGCCAGTTTTGCCAGAACCATTTGTTAAAGAGATTATCTTTTCTCCACATAATGGATTTTCTAGGAATAAAATCTGAAACTATAAAGATCACTGAAGAAAAAATTAGGGTAAACTTAGAAGCCTTAATCTAGGACATAAAAACACTAGCAAACATAATCGAAAATGCACATCAACAAAGGATAACCTAGATAGTTGAGACCGTCTAAACATTAAATCCATATGTGCATCAAAAGACTTCTCCAAAAGAGTAAAACGAGAGCCTACAGACTGGGGATAAAATATTTGGCAATGACATCTCTGACAAGACTCTTATCTCCAAATTTCATAGAAAACTCCAACAACTCAACAAGAAAAAAAGACAGTTGGTAGAGGGTATGAAAAGATACTTCACCAAAGAAGACAACAAGGACACAGAGAAATGCTCAATCAAGATCATTAGATATTCAAGACATATAAATCAAAACAACAATGAAATATCATCTCCTAACAACAGCAAAATTTGACAAGATAACAAACAACAAATGCTAGCAGAGGTGTGGATAGAAACTCTCATACACTTCTGATGAGAATGTAAAATGACATAACCACCATAGAAAGCAGATTGGCACCTCCTTAGAAGTTTTGAAATAGAAATACTATTTGATCCAGCAATATTACTACCAGGTATATATCAAAAATATCAACAAAATAAGAGCTGTAGCACAAACTGATATACACACTCCTGGTATTATTTACATTATTAGCAAAAGGGGGGTACAACTCAAGTGTCCATCAACAGAAGAGAGGATAAGAAACAGTGGTACACAATGGAGTATTATGAGTCACAAAGAAATGATAAAAAATTCATGAAACACTGTAAAACATGGGATAATCTAGAACAAATTGTTCTGAGCGAGGTAAGTCAGTTATAGAAGGACAAATATAACATTATTATTATGAAGAGTTGTGGTGCTAGGGAAGAGTATTGAATGTAATATGGACCACCAGAAGAACAAATTGGGCTGTCGTGGAGAGAATAAAGCAAGTTTCTCCTTGAAGGCAAGGATTTTGAAGCTCCGTCTCACATTCTTTGGGCATGTGGCCAGGAGGGACCAGTCCTGGGAGAAGGACATCATGCTTGGAAGGGTGGAGGGACAGCACCTGAGAAGACCCTGGATAAGACTGACTGACTCAGTGACTGGGGCAATGGGATTAGGTATGTCAGAGGTAGTGAGACTGGCTTAGGATAGAGCAGGCTTCAGAGCTAATGCACACAGGGACACTATGAGTCACAGGTGACTTGATGGCACATAACAAGAAGTAAGGATTTACATACAGAAAAGATCGTTCTTGATCAGTTACCAAATTAAAAAAAAAAGGAAAGGAAGTAAAAAATTAGGTAAAAAGAAAGACAGTACATGGTAAAGGCTTACACACATTGTACATCAATCAAATATGATTGACTAATTAATTAACTGTAAAATAGTTGGTCTATTTGTTACAGCAGCTAGTGCTATACCAACTAATTAATATACTTTAGGTAAATTAAATTTTCCTGACTTCTTTTTTCTCATATTCACAAAGTGTGGAAGTAGGTGCTCATAAAAGCAACATAAAAAATTGCAACAAGGAATGAATGGAAACCCAAAGTCTCTGTAATGTTCATTAAAATTAATAATAATAAAAAAGTAACATATGTTTTAATTAGCATCATTTTTACAACTGTAACATGCACATTAAACAAAATAGAGACCCATTTCTCACTCAAAATCCAGGCATAATAAGTTCAAGGCTGATTTGGTATCTCCAGGGTAGCAAAAGTCTCGATTCATTCTCTTTTGTTGCTCTACTTTTTTTTTTTCCTTCTTAAGCTTGATTTTTTTTAAAAAATAATTTTAATGAGCATTTACAGAGATTTTGGATTTCCATTCATTCATTGCTGTACTTCTCTCCCCGCCCAGCCCTCCCCCTCCCCCAGTTCACTCCTCTCTTTCAAAAGTAAAGGAAACACTCCCTCCCTGGGACACAATCCCCCCACACCCCTCCCGCCCCAAGTACATTCCATTATGCAACCTTAATTGTGGACTGTTGTGATAACCATAATACCCTATCATACATCGCTTTTAAATTATTCACTCCCTCATCTGTTTGCTCTACTTTTTTTAAGGTTCTTCTCTGTCATGTGGTCCAAGATGTCTCACCATTGTGTTTGTATTCCCACCAAGAAGACAAAAAATGGCATGCCTCTCCTTTCAAGGGCGTACTACTGAAGTCATGTATATCTCTTCTGTTCACATGCCATTGAGCTGAATATGTTCACACAATGGAGAAGGAAGTATACTTGCTGCTTTTGTCCTTGACAATGATATGCTCAGTTTAAAATCTGTGCAAGAGTTCTAATGGGAAGCCATTACATGCATAAACCTACATCACTAATAATAAAACAAGAATTTTGATCTGATAGGAGGCAAGGGAGAATGGAGACTAGAAAATATCTCCTTGTCTTTGCAACAGACACAAAACATTTTGTGCAAAAACTGACAACAATTGGGCTCACTAAGTGGCAATGATAATTATCGCACACACCATAATCTTAACTCCTCAGTTTTCCAGGCCTCTTTCTGATCCCATACCCTGAATCACTCAGGCACTACATCCCTTCAATATGCATTCAGCTAAGATTAGCAGCCTTTCATTAAACAAGTCATAAAACATCAGGTTGGAGCACAGAGGTTGGAGTCTACTCTCCATGAAGATGATTGGCAGGTGTAGCCTGTGGCCTGAGGCCTCCATCAAGCAGTGTCCCTTGTTCTGGATGATGGTGACACCTCCTCAGTCTCAGTGCTTGCTTCTCTGAGCCCAGATGTCAGCCACATGAAGCCTAATAATTTGCAGCTGGTCATTGCGCATCTTGGACTCCCAGAGGCTCAAGCCAAGGAATGATAATAATTATAATAATAATCACTACCATGTAGAGCTTGCCCATGGCCTGGGTGCCAAACAAGGCCCTGAGCTTGATAGCTCCTTTGCACACATAGGAGGAAGCTCTCCAGTTTACAAATGAGAAAAGTAAGGCACCCTGTGTTCATGTAGCAAATAAGTGGCAGCATGAGAATTTTGCTTCCCCTCCACAAATTCTTTTCTCTAAAATGCCAGCAGTGGAAGACTTGTAGCAATTTCTGAGACACATCTGTCATTTGCCACCCCAGCAGCCACTCCACTTTAAATAATTCTCAGCTCTTTTGTGTGTATGGAAGGAGCAGGTGGGACGGGAAGAGGTTCCATTCCTACATTATACTCTGTCCACAGAGTTTGGATGAGGCTCTGCCCCATACTCAGAAATGGAGGGCATGACCCCAACCCAAGCTCTTTGTTATATTATTTATGTGACCCCATTGATTGGATTAACACTGGACTTGTGATCCAAGCAAAGGACTCTAGTTGGAGAGGTGTTGGGAGAATTGTGCCCCTCTAAATAAGTCCATATATAAATATCAAAATAAATGCAAATATAAATATATAGATGTCCTAACCCCTGAAGCCATGGATGTGCTCTTGTTTGGAAATAAGATCTTCAAGGATTTTTCTGTCAACCAGGGTAGCATGAGGTTGTACTGAAATAAGGTAGGTCCTAAATTATATGACTACTGTCCTCATTACAGCAGTCACCGTGTCAATCCACCTGGTTAGGGGTTTTCCTCTCTTTCACCAACCCTCTACCCTTGCCAGCATCATGTCCCTCTCCAAGAAATAGCCCTTCCTAACAACATGCCCAAAGTATGTGGCGTCAAGCCTCATCATTCTTACCTCCAAAGAGCACTCTGCCTGCACCCTCTTCAAGACATATCTGTTCTCTTGGTCATCCATGTTCTTCTCCAACACCGCAGCTCAAAGGCGTCAATTCTTTCCCTGTCATCCTTATTCACTGTCCAGCTTGCAGACTGCTGCAATGGGCTCTTGTGCATCAGGAAGTATGAGGATGGCGCAGGATAGAACAAGGTTCAGGTCTTTCATTCATAGGGTCGCTATGAGTCATACTCAACTAGACAGGATCTAACAATAACAACAACAACCACCGTCCCCTTAAGAAAAGGAGAAGATAAACAGAGATGAGTAGACAAAGGAAGGATACATGTCATAATGTAGCCGCAAGCCAGGAAACATCTGATGCTACCTAGAATATAAGAGTGAGACATGGAACAGATCCTCCTCCAAAACCTGAAGAATTAACTTGGTAGAGCTCAGACTCTTGGCCTCCAGAATTATGAGACAATAAGCATCTGTTCTATAAGCTACCTAGTTTATGATATTTTGTTATGGTTACTCTAGGAAACCAACACAGACATGCTCTGATGGTACAGTCTGGAGCCTATTGCTAGTTGTTGTGATGTGCTGTTGACTACGACTCTTAATACACTGCTTACCAAAAGCCACACATCTCCAGTAGATTGAATGCACTAGGTGTTCTGGGGGAGAAAAAGGGACAATCTTTTCTTGTTAAGTTTTGCAACCTTAGGATGAGAAGAGTTTGGAACTCTCAGGCAATGCTGGTAGGAATGTAAAGTGGTACAACCACTATGGAAGGCAGTTTGGCACTTTCTTACAAAGCTGAAAAACAGAAATTCCAGATGACTCAGATATCCCACTACCAATGTCCTCTTGATATCCTAAAGAAATCAGAGCTGAGAAATGAACAGATGTGCTTACACTCACATTTATGGTAGCATTACACAATAGAAAAGAGATGAAAGTGGCCCAAGAGCCTATCAGCAAACTGAGGGAAAGAGAAATTGTGATACATTCATATGATGTAGTATTATGCAGCATTAAAAAACAATCAACTAGTGAAACACTACATAATAGAGTCTAGAGGATGTTATTGCTGAGTGAAACAATTCAGTTATGAAAGGATGTATATTGTATAAGACTACTATTATAAAATAGGATGGTTATGAGGCGATGAGGAGGAGTGATGAAAGAAGGGAGGGAACTGGATAAATAATTCCCATACTGGAATAGGTAAAGAGAAGGTCAATCTGAAATTAATAGATAATCAGATATTACGTGTATTGCAGTCAACAATCTGGAATAGGGCATACACTACAGATTAATGGGAGGGCGGAGAAAAAATTAATAAACAGAAAGTAATGGAAGGAAATACCAACAAAGAGTAAAGCTTTGCTTCAATACTGCAATACGTTAATTGCATCAATTAATGGTAATTATTACCTTGGAAAGATTGTCTGAATATATCAATGAGATTTGTCTGAAAACATCAGTTGAGAAATATTCACTTGAATAAAATACTTAAAAAAAAATTACACTCTCAGAAACTCAATGGAGAGTAGTGGTAAACTGGAGCTGACAAAGCCACAGTGGATTTGATCTTGAGTTTTGAGGACACCAAGACAGATGGTGATGATGAATAAGAGTGTGTAAGAGGCTTGGTCTTGTGGTCACCGACTTGTGAGGCCACAGATTCAAGTTCTGAAAGTGCCCTTGGTTCCCTAGGTCAAGCCCCACTGGAGCTTGAGTTCACTGGGCTGGTTTTGCATCCAGAGAGTGAGGCTTGAAGCAAGTCTAAAGACACAACTACACTACACCCCAACTAGGGTGTAAGCCACTTTCCCCAGATTCCTCTCTCCAGGCATCCATTAATTCAATTGCAATTAACAGACCAATTCCTCAATTTTACCTGGAACACTAAGGAAGTTAGTTGCAAAGCATATTCATTGATTGTCAGTGTGGCTTTAGGGAAATGGCTGGGAACACCCTTTAAATGGTAAGCAAAGAGACACGACTTGCATTATAGAATCTCTTCTATTATGTTAGAACTGCTAGTGTACTTGTCTGAATGCCCTTACTAAATTGTATTCATGTATTTTCCCCATTGAAGGCTGGTAGTGTTATATTTAGATGCTGGAGGTGAGAATGTCTCTGTTGAATTATAAAGAGTGAGAGTTTTCTATTGGTAAGGTGTTCCCCTGAATGCTGGAAAACTCCACAAGAGCAAACTCAGAAACAATTCTTGCCCCTATGGAGCTACATGCTCACAAACAGTACTATCAAGTCAAAAGCAACTCATTGGGTTTCAGAGCCTGTAAATTGCCAAGAACAAAATTGCCTGTGTTTCTGCCATGGAGCTGCTGGTGAATTGGAATCACCAGAGAGATGCAGCCTGTGTGTTAGCAGTTGAACTTCCTACAGTCTAGGCCACCAGGGCTCCCATGGAAACCGGCAGACCTCCTTCTGTACATGAGTTCAGGAATCATCAGTCGATACTGCCTCCTGCAGCACACTGGGACTGCATTCTTGCAGCCTGGGTTTGCAGTAGAAGTCTACAGTTTTTGCTAGTGATGGGTAGGAAGCTCCATATCAATACGTTCAAACTCATTGAAACGAACTCATGACTGATCCTCCACTGGGTTTCAAGGCTCTAAAACACACCTTTCTCCCACAAAGCGCCTGGTAGATTTTAACCACCAGAGAGATACTGCATGTGGGTTAACAGCACAACTCCCCACCAAGCAATCCACCAGACTGGGCTTTACCTTTTAATAAGGAACCCTAGACACATAGTTCATAACACTATCAGGGTGCTAAGCAGGAAGTCGCTAAACTACTCCATGCAAGAAAGAGGGGCAGTCTTCTCTTGCAAAGAATTATACCCACAGAAATCCAACAGAGGATTGCTATATGTGGAATTGACTTGATGGAACCTAGTTTTGCTTTTTTTAACCGTTTGATAAGCCATTTCATAACTGGGTATATCAATCAGGACCTCGAGAGAAGACAGATGGCACTGTGAGAAGGCAGTTTAATGAAGTGACTATTTATAATGGTGTGGAAACTAACAAGACTGTAAAGCACCCCCAGGGAAGTAATAGTGTGAAAATTTCTAGGCGGGGAAGGAAGAAAGGCCTTCAGCACCCAGAAAGATCCTCGGGTAGTTTTCCCAATAATCTGGAATGCCTGGGACTCTAACCATTATCGATGTACCTCCCATTTCTAAATTTAAAGCACAATCTTTTCTCCTGTTTCCCACACCTCTCAGAGTCAAACAGGCATCTCTACCTGTATCTTCTACAAATTCAGGCAACACAAATTCACCAGGAAAATCAGACCTCAATGATGGGTTACTACATAGGCAGATTATGTATGTGTCCAGCAGAGCAGGGAGATAAAAAAATGAAAGTTACAGGTCAAAGTTGATTTTTCAAAAGGCATCTAAGTATTTTATCATAGGGAAGATCAGAATGCTGTTGGACTCCCTTGATTATGATAGGTTTTTTGAGAAAGCAATGCTTATATTATACTCTGAAAGTATGTGTTGAAATCCTAATCTCTATATCTTCATATTCAATCCCATTTGGGAATAGGAATTTATTTCTTCTGTTAATGTAACCATTCATGAACTTTGAGATTAAAAAACACACACACACACACACACGAGGGAAGCAAGTGAAAATGGGGGAAAGGAAGATGCCAGGTGGAGATCATGAAGGAACCCTGGAATGTCAGGATTATGGATGCCTTTACCAACACCTGGTACCCTGAATTTTAATTTTTGTTTACTGTGAGAAAATAAATCACTGTCTGGTGAGCCTCCCCACTGTGATGTTTCTGTTACAGTAGCACTAGACACTAACACAGCATGACAGTCTTTTCCTTGTTCAGCACCCCAGAGCTCAGTCTGACCCTGTCTTAAATTGGCATCTTCTCTTTACACTCTGGAGATTTCTTCTCCTGGGTTGACTCTAGCTGGAAACAAAGATATATTCATGATTGTACCTTCTCATCCACCCTTCACATCCTAGCATCACTGAATCCTCCTATTCTCCACTACCCTCACAGTAACTCAGGCTCCTTCGATGACCTCACAATCTCATATTGACTTTCTACATAACCTTGTCACATCAGTGTCACAAGCCGCCCTGTTGCGGCCCTAACAGAGACAAAGCACCTAACCAGTAATCATTCTCCTCTTCTTACTTAGAATGAGAGATTTCCTGATTTGGACGGGATTAGTAAGGAATCCAACTGAAAGACTCCCTTCATATACATTTAAATTCTAACCAGTGGTACAGAGGTGGAGTTTCCATAAAAATTATATTTATAAAGAGATTGACTCATCCAACGCACACTTTTTACCTTCTCCTTCTCCAATCTTATTTTCTCCTGACTGGAATACTATTGTAATGGCTGGAGCAGTAGTGGTCATATGCAGGAGAAGGATAGACAATCTCCTTCCATGCAATTAACTGCCTCTGAAAACCCACTGGAGGTTCAGCTATGGGTCAGTTCCAACTTGACTGTACAAAACAATAGTGATTATGAAGAGTTGGTGGAGCCAGGAGAAAAAATAATATAGAATATTAACGATATTGTGACACTTCCAGAGATCCGTTAGTTATTTTTGCCTCTGGATTATTTTGTAAGAAAAAAAAACTATCTTCCTTAACCCAGGGGAGGTTTTTAATACCTCTCTTACTATCACCTGAGAGTAATTTCATGTTAACATCCGAACTGACGCATGGGTAAAATCTTGGATTCCCTGACTAGGTTTACAAGGCTCTTCCAGCTCTGGTCCCTAGATTTCCATGGATGAGCTTTAGTGGATACATGAAATGATACACATTTTGTGTATATGTGAGTGCAATTTTCCTCAGACATCAACACTTCTCCCATCAGATTCTTAAAATCTTCTCTTCTCCACAAAAACCTTTTCACCTTTCTATAATAAGCCCACTTTGTTGGTAGTCGACTTTGGCTTACAGCGGCCCTATCTACAAGAGATTGAAACCTTGCTTAATCCTTCCCCACCTTCATAATCTCTCCTGGGCTTAAATCCATTGTTGCAGTCACTGTGTCAATTCATCCTATTGAAATATTCTTCTCCTTCACTGATCCTCTCTTTTCCCAAGCAAACTCCAGTTAGTACACCTAAGTAAGAGTCCTGGGGTGGCACAAACAACTACTCACCTGACTACTAACCAAAAGGTTGGCAGTTCAAACCTATCCAACTGCACCTCAGTAGAAAAATCAGCTCTTTGAAAATTCTGTGGGCAACAATTATTCTCTGACACACATGGGGCCATTATGAGTCAAAACTGAATGGCACCTGGTTGAACAGTCTACATAGTGTTAACCCTTATTGCCTTTAGATTTAGGAAGTTTGAGCATCTGATAGTGCTATTATAAGTGTGGTCAAAGACAATATACCCAATTATTCACTAAAGATTAATAAGTAAATGCAAGTCAGTCTGAGCTTACCCTGCTGACAGGATACTCTGTCAGGGATTGTAAACTTGAAAACAGGCTTTGATTCTGTAGGAAGGTGGTGTGGTGTGAAGTTGAGGAAAAGACAGATGGCAGTCACATCTAGGAACAGAATCTTGATGTAGTAGAAAAAATTGTGAAAATGTTTACTATAGATAAATCAATAAGCTCAAGTAAACTTGTGCTTTCCTTCTCTATGGGTAACCCATCGCTTACATGTGGTATATTCTGGACCAGTGAAGGAAAAGGAGGCAAGAGGTTGTAGAAAAAGAGTGCAAAAGGAAATAGGCTACTCTTACCGTTAGAAGCAAGAGCAGAGAATCTGCATTAGTACTCTGGCCCGTGACGTGTGGCCACTTTCCCAGGCCTGCTGGGTCTCCTGCCTCGTCAGTCAGCATGGCTTTCATTACTGAAGGCAATCATTTTAACGAGTTGTCTGCCTGCAGTTCTGCCTGACGGTAATGTTCTCCAGCTGATTTCTCAGTAATTGAGAGGCTCTGGCTTTTGAAGTCATCTCATCAATCTGCTTTTTTAGCCCCATCCAGTTCTTGGGTCACCCCTGAAAAGTGCACGGCACCCTATTTCCAGGGCAAATTGGAGCATGTTCTAGGAGCCTAATTTGGTGACCACAGGGAGCTTAGCAGAGCCAGCTGATTTTAGTAACCTCTCTCTTTACTAGTTCAGGAGAGTCAACACAACTCCTGAACAGCCCCAAGGTCTGTTGAGCACCTGGCTTGCTAAACCCCCTCTAGAGTCTCACACTCTTTGAAAGCATCTTCTCAGAGTCTTGGGACAACATTAAGAAGGATTATGTGTGATGAACAATTTTTTCTGCTCGATTTTAAGTACTGAGTTTCTGAACCTTCCTGTGTCTGGGGAAGCCTCACCACATAGAGCTTAGTGAAACTCAGGTCTGCCTGCCTCTGTAGATGACTGGAAAAGTCAGACACTCTCCCAGATCCCCTTAGAATTTACCAAGGCCTAAGATAGAGACATTACCAGTCATCATTTTATATTGTCATGTTGTTGTTGTTGAGTACTGTTGACTTGGAACCAACCCATAGCTGGCCCTTCAGTGGGTTTTCAGAGGCAGCTAATCACACAGGAGGAGATTGTCCATCCATCTCCCACAGAGAAGGTTGTGGACTCAAACTTTGTGCCTTCAAGATTGCAAGGTAGCTTCTTACTACCAGGCCACCAGAGCTCATATATCATCATAGAAATACATTTTACTCATTTATTTGTTTACAATATGCTTTTTTCATTAAGAAATTTGCAATGACTAAAAACAAAACAAAACACACACCACATACAATAATTGATGCATAGAACACCAAAACAAAGGGAAAAGAAAATGTACTGATCAAAGAGTGGTGTTAATAGCTGAACACTGAACTTTGAATCTGCCTCTGAGCTTCCTGGCAGGCAAAGCAAAAAGAAATACAAGATCAATTCTTTTCTATTAGAGTTGGTGACACCAGAAAGAGAGACAGTGGAGAAACCATGTTGGTGGAAACAACTGGAGTAATAGAAACTACTTTCTTCCAGTACTAGCCCTGGACTGGTTTTATGACTTGATGGTGGTGGCCAGGATTTTGGCTATCCTTCTCCAAGCTAGGAAAATTGAGCTACCTAGAAAATAAATTAACAACAAAATACACATAAAGTGGGGCTAAGACCACTGGGCATCAGTCTAATGTACTTTTATCAGTTATGTTGTTGTTATATACTGACAAGTCAGAATCAACTCATAGCTGACCCTCCAGCAGGTTTTCAGAGTCAGTAAATTAATTGCACAGAAAGACATTGCTCTTCTTTCTCCTGAGGAGCTCAGTGGATTAAAAATGGCAGTAAACAGCTGGCTGTTGGGTTAGCAACACAAATCCCTACAGACTATGCTACCAGAGTTCCCTAAGAAATATACTCTCAAAAGTGCACTTTGAAAAATCACAGTATACCATCTTCTCCAATGTGCATGGAACATTCTCTAGAAGAGGTCACATTCTAGGTCACAAGGCAATCATCAATAAATTCAAAAACATAGAAATAATACAAACCATCTTGTCAGACCATAAAGCTACAAAATTACAAATTAATAATGGGAAGATAAAGGAGAAAAACCATACATTTGGAAGCTGAACAACACCTTGCTTGAACATGACTGGGTACTAGAA
Source organism: Elephantulus edwardii (assembly GCF_000299155.1). Classification (NCBI taxonomy): domain Eukaryota; kingdom Metazoa; phylum Chordata; class Mammalia; order Macroscelidea; family Macroscelididae; genus Elephantulus; species Elephantulus edwardii. The sequence continues at coordinate 11,588,950 of NW_006399783.1, forward strand.
GAAATAAAAAATGAAATTAAAAAGTTTCTTGAAACTAATGACAATGAAAACACCACTTGCCAAAACCTCTGGGAAAAAGCCAAAGCAGTAATCAGAGGTCAATTTATAGCAAACACATCAAAAGACAGGAAAAACAGACTATTGACTCTCTAACCCAAAATCTCAAGCAAACTGAAAAAGAACAGCAAGAAAACCCAACACTCTTTAAAAAACTGAAATTATAAAAACTAGAGCAGAAAGAAATGAAACAGAAAACAGAAAAACAATTGAAACTATCAACAAAACTAGGAGTTGGTTCTTTGAAAAGGTCAATAAAATCGATAAACCATTAGGAAAACTCACAAAAGAAAAGAGGGAGAAGACACAAATAATCTGAATAAGAGATGAATCAGCCATCACAACAGACCCAACTAAAATAAAAAAGCTAACATTAGAGTACTACGGAAAACTATACTCAAACAAATATGAAAATCTAGAGGAAATGGAAAAATACTTAGACATGCACAACCTACCTAAGCTGACACAAACTGAAACTGAACATCGGAACAGACCCACTATTACAAAAGAAGAAATTGAAAAGGTAATACAACAACTTCCAACCAAAAGAGTCCTGGACCAGAAGGGGTTTTTGTGTTGGTTTTTTTTTTTTAAATTTTACTAGTTTTAATGAACATTTACAGAGATTTTGGGTTTTCATTCATTCATTGTTGCACTGTTTTCTCC
>NW_006399783.1:11590932-11591719 GCF_000299155.1 Elephantulus edwardii
AGGAACTGGCAAGGATGCTCACTATCACCTCTCTTATTCAATATTGCTTTGGAAGTCTTAGTGATAGCAATAAGACAAGAGAAGGGAATAAAAGGTATCCAAATTGGCAAAGAGGAGGTAAAATTATCCCTCTATGAATATGACATGATAGTATACTTAGAAAACCCTAAAGACCCAGCAAGAAAGCTATTGGACATAGTGGACCGATTTAGCAAAGTGGCAGGATACAAGATCAACATACAAAAATCATTTGGATTTCTCTACAGTGTCAAAGAGAATACAGAGCAGGTACTGAAAAAAAAAATACCCTTCACAATAGCTAATCACAACATTAAATACGTGGGAATAAATTTAACCAGAAGCACAAAGGACCTATTCAAAGAAAATTACAAAACATTATTTCAAGAAACAAAAGAGATCTTGAGAAATGGAAAAATATCCCTTGCTCATGGATAGGAAGACTCAATATTGTGAAAATGGCAATACTACTGAAGGCAATTTACACATTTAATGCAATCCCAATACAAATACCAATCCTATTCTTCAACAAGATGGAAAAGGCAATCTCCATTTTCGTTTGGAATGGAAAGAAGCCCCGAATAAGCAAAGCAGTTCTTAAGAATAGAAGAATGAATGTTGTAAAAATGGCAATACTACCAAAGGCAATATACACGTTCAATGCAATCCCAATACAAATACCAATTCCATTCTTCAACGAAATGGAAAAGGCAATCTCCAGCTTCATTTGGAATGGAAAGAAGCCCCGAATAAGCAAAGCACTCCTTAA
>NW_006399783.1:11594176-11595320 GCF_000299155.1 Elephantulus edwardii
GATAGAGAAGCTGTGGTATATTCACACAATGGAATACTATGCTGCATTGAAAAACAAGGAACTCATGTAATATATCCAAAATCGTTGACTCTGGAGAACATTATGCTGAGTGAAGTATCCCAGTCACAAAAGGAAAAATATTGCATGGTGCCACTGTTGTAAAAGAGGACTGACTTTGAGGTTGGGGAGAGACTGAGAAAGTTGGGTTCAATAATGTATACTGCACTAGAAACAGATGAGGGAGAAAACTGTTTAAAAGGGATATGTGATTAGGTATTTCTGTCATGACAGGAGTCTAGAGCAATGGCTACATGGTGGAGTGGACCTGGGGGAGGGTTTGTAAAACAATGAAAGACTTTTTCTTTTACTTTTCAAGAGGGTAGTGTTCTGGGAGGGAGGCTTGGAAGGGAAGAAATGTGCAACAACGAATGAATGGACATCCAAGGCCTCTGAAATTTTTACTGAAATTAATAAATTTAAATTTAAAAAAAATTAAGTTAGAGTAAGGAAGGCAATGGATTTATAACTGCTCATGCTAATAACACTATATCGTGGCATGGAGGAGGAATAGTGGAACTGTATCCACATTTACAATATACTTCTTACCAAAACCATTTATGGAAAATAGGAACTGCATTGGAACATGTATCTCTGGATTGGAAATTATCATATTGCTAATATTTCTAGCCTTAAATTTAAAAAATTATATTGTTCAAAATTATTTGTTATGTATTTGTTTTAATTTTTCACTCTTTTAACAACCGCAATCTAGAGGGAAGACAAAAGACCAGAGAATGGCCAAAATTATTGGGGCAGCTGCTGCCACTTTAGGGCCTGTGTCAGGAAAAGGAAGTGTTACTCATAAACAGTGCCACCCAAAGGTAATAAAGGAGATCAGAATTGCTTCCACTGTGGAAAGCTAGGCCACTTCAGTAGACAGTGTCACTGACAAGAGCCACAGATAGGTCAGGGAGTAGAGAAGAAGCTCCCACTCACTTGCTTTAAGTGTGGATCTGAAGGGCACTTGGCCAAGGGCGGCTCACATCAGGTCCTCATGGCTGACAGGACTGATAGGCCCCAGCTCCCAGCAGGAAACAAAGGAGGACGCTTCAATGATTTAGATCCTTCCAGAAGAGCTGTGGGT
>NW_006399783.1:11596810-11598474 GCF_000299155.1 Elephantulus edwardii
CAGCACCACAGCTCAAAAGCATCCACTCTCCTTCTGTCCTCCCTAGTCATTGTCCAACTCTCTGATGCATAACAAGTGATTGCAAATACCATGACCTGTATCAGGCGCACCTTAGTCTCCCGAGAGACACTGTTGCTCCTGAGTACCTTTGAGAGGTCCCTAACAGCAGACTTTCCCATCGCGATACGCTTTTTGAAATCCCTAAGTTTAGTGACTTAGAACCATATGTATGGCTTATTGCTCACACCAAGCACTTCTACTGGTCTTAGTTGGACTGACTTACACATCTATATCAGCTGTGGGTCATCTGAGCGTTCATCCAGCCTTACATAGGATCACGCATGAGCCTAGGAAGGGTGTTGTTTGCAGAATGTTTTGCTGGAACCTTGTCTGGCTCTCCTCCCCGTGAACTTCATCATCTGACTGACTAGACGCGGTTTGTTCTCACAAGGATGGTGGAACCCAACTGGGCACTCAGACCTTTCAAGATCAAAGCTCGTAACTGAACCACACTCACTTCTGCTCTCTCATTTTGCCAGAGCAAGTTACTCAACAACATAAATTCAAAGGGTGGAGAAGTGGGTTCAGCTTCTTGATGGGAAGGAGCCCTGGCAGCAAGTTCAATGTGTGCAGGGCTTCTAAGTGAAAGTTTGGCCATTTCAATCCATCAGGCATTCCGTGGGGGAAAAGATAGGCTGTTTTCGCTCTGTATCTTGGAAACTTTGTTCTATAGGGTCATTATTGAGTTCAAATTAACCAATTGCCAGTAAATTCTGTTTTGTGTTTGTATCTAAGGACCCTTGGTTACACAATAGTTAAGCACTCACTTACTATACAAAAGGTTGGTGGTTCAAACCTACCCAGTTCCTCGGAGGGAGAAACATGTTGTGACCTGCTACCATGAAGATTATGGTCAAGCAGCACTTTTACGCCCTCTAAGGTTGCAATGAGGCAGAATTCTCATAGCACAGTGTTAAATACTTAGCTGTTAACTGCAAGGTCAGCTATTTGCACCTCCCATCCTCTGCAGCAGTCTGCTTCCATGAAGATGAGAGCCTTGGAAGAACTGTCAGGCAGGTCATTCCACTGAGTTTGGAGTAGGGTGACTGTGAGTCAAAACTGACATGATGACAGCAGGCTTGCCTAGCTACCAGTCTCTGTGCTTCTGGAATAGCTTCATGTCCCCCTTCTACAGGTGAAAACCTGGGGCTCACAGGTACGTGAGGTATGTGACTTGCCAAAGCCTGCACAGCCAGTAAGTAACCAAAGCCTGTCCTTGTGATCCCAGTTGTTAAATTTAAAGCAGAAAGTGTGTGGGACAGGAGAACGAGATTAAATAGTTCTTATCACATCAATATGTGGATGGGGCGAGGAGCTGGGGAGGGTTGTTTGTTCTGATTAGTTGCGGGCAAACATTTTCACATAGTTACAAATGTCTTCTCTCCTATAAATATGATAATAATAATCTGGGTGTATTGTGTCAGAAGAGGAAGAAAAGACCAAAATGGATGTTAGAAGAGACTCTGAAAATTGCACTGGAGCGCAGAGAAGCCAAAGCAGAGGAAAGAATTCAAGATACTAAAGAGTTGAATAGAAGATTTCAAAAGGCAGCACGGGATGACAAAGTAAAATATTATAATGAAATGTGTAGGGGGTTGGAGTCA
>NW_006399783.1:11599854-11618987 GCF_000299155.1 Elephantulus edwardii
GAGTATTGAGGGTACCATGGACTGCTAGGAAAACAAATAGATTTATCCTAGAAAGGGTCAAACCGGGCTGCTCCTTGGAGGCACGGATTCTAAGACTCCGTCTAACATACTTTGGATATGTTGCAAAGAGGGACAAGTCCTTGGAGAGGGACATCATGCTTGGTAGGGTGGAGGGCCAGCGCAGAATGGGAAGGCCTCCTATGAGGTGGATTGATTCAGTGACTGGGGTAATCAGGATGGTTGTGTCAGAGACAGTGCGATTGGCACAGGACAGAGCAGAGTTTAGGGATGTTGTACATAGAGTCACTATGAGTCGCAAGCGCCTCGATGGCACATAACAACAACAACAACAACAACATTGTTTTTATTTGCAATGTACGTCATTCATTAAGCGATGTGGAGTGGCTTTTTAAAAAACCCATGCACAACATATGATGCACAGACCACCAGATTCAAGAAAAGGAAAGCATCCCGATGACAAAATACCAGTTGCCTCTCAGTCAACTCTGGTAACCCTTATGGAGCAGAGTAAAATTATGCTCCACAGGGTTTTCAAAGTCAGATTTTTCAGAAGTAGACCTACAGACCTTTCTTCTGATCCACATCTTGACAAAATCAAATCTCCAACCTTCCAGTTAGCAGTTGTGCATGTTGGCAACTTGCACCAACCCAGATACTCAACCAGTCACAATGCACTGCAGAGTTGCTGGATACTGAATTTTTAATCTGGGCCTCAGGTTCATGACAACCTAAGCAAAACAGAATGCAGTTATCGACTATCCATTTCTTTTCAGATGACAGGGACATGCCCTTTCATCAGGAATTCCCTAAGAGACACATAAGGCTGTCCATTAAGTAATGATACCACACTTTCATATTACAGCAACTGACTGGAAGAGATCCATATTTGTTCCCATTCCAACAGAGTGTGGAAATGATCTAATAATATCGCTAATATCACACGCAAGCAAAATCCTGCTGAAGATTATCCAAAATGACTGGAACAGTACATTCATAGAAAACTACTAGATATACAAGCTGGGTTTAGAAGAGGCCAAGGAACTTAAGACAACATTGCCAATGTCAGATGGGTCTTGGCCAAAAGCAGAGAGTACCAGAGGAATGTCTATCTGTGTCTCATTGATTTTGCAAAGGCATTTAACGGCATAGATCACACAAATGTGGCTATGAGAAGAATGGGAATCCCAGGACACTTGACTGTGCTCATGGGAAACCTATACTTTGACCAGGAGGCAGCTGTCAGAACAAAGCATGGTTCAAAATGAGAAAAGGAGTGTGTTAGGAAAGTGTCCTGTCTCCATACCTTTTCAATCTATATGCAGAACAGATTATTCAAGGAGCTGGACTTTATGAGGAGGAATGTGGCATCAGGATTGGAAGAAAACTCATCAACAACCTGCATTAGGTGGATGATGCAATCTTATTTGCTGAAACTGAGGAGGGTCTTAAGCATCTGCTGCAGAGGGTCAAGGATTATAATTTGCAATATGATTTGAAGCGCAGTATCAAGAAAATGAAGATTCTCACCACTGGGCCAATTGGCAGCATCATGATAAATGGAAAACAGATTGAGACTGTTAACAGTTTCAACTTGCTTGATTCCACAATCAACTCTCTTGGCACCAGCAGTCAGGAAATCAAAAGACAAATTTCATTAGGAAAATCTGCTTTCAGGGACTCTACAGAGTGCTGAAGAGAATAAATATCAGTCTAGAGACTAAGGTGCATCTGATTCAGGTCATGGTCTTTGCAATTACTTGCCTTGCATCTGAGAGCTGGACAATGACCAAAGATGACAGAAGAAGAATTTATGCCTTTTGAGTTGTGATGCTGGAGAAGAGTATTGAACATACTGACATATGGGACTACAAAATAACCTAACGAGTCTATCCTGAAAAGGGTAAAACTAAGCTGCTCCATAGAGACAAGGATTTTGAAGCTCCATCTCACATACTTTGGGCACATGGCCAGGAAGGAGAAGTCTTTGGAGAAAAAAATATCATGCTTGGAAGGGTTAAGAGAGCACGCAGGAGAGGGTGATCCCAGATGAAATGAATTGACACAATAACTGGAGTAATGAGGGAGGGTGTGTCAGAGACAGTGAAATTAGCTCAAGATAGAGCTGAGTTCAGAGCTATTGTGCATACGGTTGCTGTAAGCTGTAGTCAACTTGATAACACATAACAACAGCTGTCAAGTTAGGAATAACTCATAACTGACCTGCCAGCACATTTTTAGAGTCAATAAATCACACAGGGGATGATTACCTATCTTTCTCCTGTGGAACAGCTGGTAGGCTCAAACCACATGGCTTTGGGTTGACAGTACAATTCCTTACAAGTAGGCCACCAAAGTACCTTTATACTGCAATTGTAGGATATATTTCAATAGTCAAAAACTCACTGCCGTCAAGTAAATTCAGCTTCAGAATAGACCTCCATGAGGTCTCTGGAAGTTCTGGTGGCCTAATGGATAGGGAATATTGCACTGCTAAACCAAAGGCAGGCAGTTCAAATCCACCAGCTGCTCCATGAGAGACTGATGGACAATCTCTTCCACATGTGATTTATAGCCTCTGAAAGTGTGCTGGAGGGTCACCTATGAGTTGGTTCCAACTCAACGACATACAAAGAAACAATATTAAGCAATTTTTTTTTTCTTTTGCTTTTCAAGAAGAGGAGCAAATGGGGGGAGGGGGAGGGGTTTGTGCGGGGAGAAGGGTGCAACAATGAATGAATGAAATCCCAAAATCTCTGTAGATGTTCATTGAAATGAAAAATAAACAACCTAAATTTAAAAAAAAAATATTAAGCAATTTTTTAAAAACATCCAGTTTTCTTCCGGCTGGATACAAGGCAGCACTACACTCTGTCATCACACACACCGTTGGAGTTAGGAATGCCCCCGTGACTTGCTTTGGTTGACATGTGATTGCTAAGTGAAAGCCCTGAAGGGCCAATGCAGGTTGCCCTTTGTCCACCCCTGCGCGGTGATCATGGAGGCATGTGGTCACATGGAGTCTCCACATCCGGGATTCCTGAGGGACCACAGTGACACAGCCCGCCCCCTGTGGTGGGCATGTGAATAAGCCAAAAGTAAACGTGTGCTGTGTTAAGCCTCCAGACTTTGCAGTTGTTTGCTGCTGCGACATAACCTACTTCAGTGCTAACCAAAAGCCAGCACATCTTCAAAGTTCAAAACCCACTCCAATGGAGAAAGATGAGCAGTCTCCTGCATTAAAATTGACAGCCTCAGAAACCCAGTAGAAGTTCGCTGTGAATCAGAACAACCTTGATATAAGTGAGTGGTTGATCACAACTTTGAAATGATGTGTCACACAGCTCTGTAACTTGAAAGTGTCCCTGCTCGATGGGCAGCCTTTTCTGTTCTTAGAGACATACAACCAAAGGTGCATGTTACAGTTACTATCATGGTACATACGACACTTGTTACTTATGTACGATGCTGATATATTTAAAGCAACATATTTTTTAAAATTGGCTTTTGGGAAGTTACAAAAATTCTTCTCAACGGAGCAGTTTGAAATGAAAGAGTGTGTTGTTTGCACAAAAACCATGAATTTGAGTGTGCATATGTATTGACTTATCTCCCAGGGTAACACAAATCTTTTGCACTTGACTACCAATCTGAATAATAGTATTCTCAATTTGTGTTCTCTTTCCATACCTATTCAATTTGTATGCTGAGCAAATTATTCAAGAAGTTTTACTGTATAAAGAGGAATGTAGCATCAGAATTGGAAGAAAACTCATCGATAACCTGTGTTATGCAGATGATACAACCTAGCTTGATGAAAGTGAGGAGGAGGACTTGAAGCCCTTGCTGCAGAAAATCAAGGAATGCAGGCTTCAATACGAATTGTGTCTCAGTGTCAAGAAAACATAGAAAATGCCATGATGGATGGAGAAAAGATTGAAACTGTCAACAACTTCATCTTATTGGATCAACAATTAACACCTTTGAAATCATGAGACATGTTGCACTGAGAAATTCAGCAGTTAGATATGTTCCCAAATTATTGAAGGGTAATCACGTCCATTTGAGGACTAATGTGCATCTGATTCATGCCATTGTCTTTCTGATCACTTGATATGCATCTGAGATCTGGACAATAAATAAAGATGACAGAAGAATTAATGTTTTTGAGCTATGGGCTGTCAAAAGAGTAAACAAATGTTTTGAAAAAGGTGCAGTTGGAGTGCTTTTTGAAGGCAAGAATAATGAGGCTTCACCTCACATACTTGGGGCATATTACTGGGAGGGGCAATTCTTTGGAGAATGACATGATGCTTGGAAGGGTAGAGGGTCTGTGAAGGAGAGGAAGACCCTCGACCAGGAGGATTGACACAATGACTGCCGCAATGAGCTCTAATATGTCAGAAAGTGTGAGGAGGGCACAGAATAGAACAGGCTTCAGATCTGTTATTCAGGGTCACTATGACTCATATTCAACTTGAAAGCACATAACAACAATTAATCTGAAATGGAGCTCTGCTAGCATAGTCTATAGAGAATTGTATTGCTAGCTTTTTATTGCTAGATTCTGTATCTCTCCTGGTTCTAATCCACCAGTGGCTCTGAGGGGGGAAAAGATGAGCAATCTCCTCCTGTTTCCTATAGGAAACTCAATGGAGGGACCTTATAAGTTGGAACCAATTCAGCAGCAGGGAATTTGAGTTTGAAACTAACCTAAAGGTTAGCAGTGTGAACCCATCCAACAGATCCAGGGAAGAAATGCTTGGTAATATACTTCCATAAAAATTATAGCCATTTAAAAAAAATTATAGCCAAGAAAATTCTACAGAGTATTTCTGCTCTGTAGCACAAGAATCAGAAGCCACTTAATCACAAAAGTATAAAAACCAACACCCATCAAATCTACTCATCACAAGTCTGAAGAACAGAATAGGTATTTCCCACAGGATTCTGGGACTGTTGTTGTTGCTGTTATGATGTGCCATGAAGTCATCAGCAATCCATACTGAACCTGTGTACAGCAGCTCTGAAGTCTACCCTGTCCCGAGCCAGTCTCACTGACTCCAATACACCAAACCTCACTGCCCCAGTTACTGTATCAAACCATCTCATCCAGGGTCTTCCTTTCCTACACTATACTTCCATCCTTTCTCTCCTGGCCACAAGCCCAATGTATGTGAGATGGAGCTTCAAAATCCTAGCATCCAAGGAGGAACTTGGTTTTGCCCTCTCCAAGACAGACCTATTTATTTTCTTGGTGGACCATGGTATGTTCAACACTCTTCTCCAGCATCACAACTTGAAGGCAACGATTCTTCTTCTGTTATCCTTAGTCATTCTCCAGTTCTCTGATGCATAACAAGAATTGCAAAGACTATGACGTGAATCAGGCACACCTGATTTTCTACACTTACATCATTGCATTTCATTACTCTGGAGAGGTCCCTAACAGCAAATTTTCCCAATGCAATTTGTCTTTTGATTTTCTGACTGTTGGTGCTAAGAGTGTTAATTGTGGAGCTGAGCAAGCTATAATTGTTAATAATCTCAATCTCTTCTCCATTTATTATTGTGTTTCCAATTGGCATAGTGGTGAGAATCTGTCTTCTTAATGTTGAACTTCAATCCAGCAAGTGCTTCAAGTCCTCCTCAGTTTCAGCAAGCAAGGTTGTGTCTCTGCGTAACAGGTTTTTCATGAGTCTTCCTCCAATCCTAATGCCACATTCCTCCTCATAAAACCCTGCTTCCTCATGATCTGTTCTGCATATAGATTGAAAGGGTATGGAGACAAGATTTATCCCTGATGCATCCCTTCCTGATTTTGAATCATGCAGTGTTTTCTTGCTCTGTTCTGAGGACTGCTTCCTGGTCCAAGTATAGGTTTCACATAAGCATAATCAAGTGCTCTGGGATTCCCATTCTCCTCAAGGTTAACCATAATTTGTTGTGATCTATTCAGTCAAATGTTTTTGCATAGTCACTGAAACACAGACATTCCTCTGGTACTCTTTCATTTCTGCCAAGATCCATCTGACATTGGCGATAATATCTCTAGTGTCACAATTTCTTCTAAACCCAGCTGGAATTTCTTATACTTCTCTGTTAATTTAATGTTCCAGTTGTTTCTGGATAATCTTCACCAGGATTTTGCTACTGTGTGATATTAGTGATATTGTTCGATAATATCCACACTCATCTTTTTTTGGAATGGAAATAAATATGGATCTCCTCTAGTGAATTGGCCAGGTAGTTTTCCTCCAGATTTTTTGGTACAACCTGGTGAGTACATCCACAGCAACATCTGTTTGTTGAAATATGTCAGATGGTTCACTACATAATGCTTAAATGGTCAATAGAACAAGAAGATATAACAATAATGAATATCTATGTACCAAAGGATGGAGTTGTAAAATATACAAAGCAAACATTTAAAAAACTGAAAAAGGAAATGGACAATACCACTATAGTAGTAGGAGACTTCAATATATCACTCTTAAGAAAAGATAGAATTACCAGAAGGAAACTCAACAAAGATGAAGAATTAAACCACATAATAAACCAACTCCATCTCATGGAGATATATATATATATAAATGCATCCAAAAATAGCACAGTATATTTTCTTCTCCAATGTTCATGGAACATTCTCCAGAATAGATCACATTTTAGATCACAATAAACTAAAAACCAAAGAAATAATACAAAGCATCTTCTTAGACAACAATGCTACAAAATTAGGAATGAATAACAAGAGGATAAAGGAGAATAAACCATACATTTAGAAGCTGAACAACAGCTTGATTGAACAGGAGTGGGTAATAAAAGAAATAAAAAATGATATTTAAAGAGTTTCTTGAAACAAATGACAATGAACACACAATTTACCAAAACCTCTTGGAATCAGTCAAAGCAGTAATTAGATGTTAATTTATAGTAATAAGGAAACACATCAAAATGCAAGAAAGAATGATAGTTGAGTCTCTAACCCAACATCTCTAACAAATTGAAAAAGAACAGCAAGAAAACCCAACACCCTCTAAAAAATATTGAAATTATAAAAATTAGAGCAGAAATAAATAGGAAACAGAAAAACAATTGAAACCATCAACAAAATCAGGAAGAGTTGGATCTTTGAAAAGCTCAACAAAGTTGACAAACCACAAGCAAAACTAACAAAGGAAAAGAAAGAAATAAAAGACATAAATAATCAAAATAAAACATGAAAGGGACAATGTTACAACAGAACCAACTAAAATAAAGAGGTTAACAATGGAATATTATGAAAAACTATACTCAAACAAATATCAAAATCTAGAGGAAATGGACAAATACTTAAAAACCCACAACCTACCTAAACTAACACAGACCAAAATAGAACTCCTGAACAGACTCATTACAAAAGAAGAAATCAAACAGATAATAAAACTACTTCTAATAAACAAAAGGTCTGGACCAGATGGTTTTACAAGTGAATTTTATCAAACATTCAGTGAAGAATTGTCAACCAATTCTACATAAAGTATTTCAGAAAATAGAAAAACATAGATTTCTTCCAGACTCATTCTATGAAGCAAACATATCAATAATACCAAAGTTGGGTAAAAACATCACCAAAATAGAAAGCTATAGGCCAATAACTCTCATGAACATAGGTGCAAAAATCCTAAATAAAATCCTGACCAATAGAACCCACCGATACATTAAAAAAATTCACTATGACAAAGTGGGATTCATAACACGTATGCAAGGATGATTCAACATAAGAAAAACAATCAGTGTAATTAATCACATTAGCAAAGCAAAGAAAAAGAACTACATGATCCTACCAATTGATACAGAAAAAGCCTTTGACACTATCCAACACACTTTCCTGATTAAAACGCTCAACAAAACAGGAACGGAGGGGGGGGCGGATTTCCTCAGCATAATAAAAAGTATATACAGAAACCCAAGGGCCAGCATTGTTCTCAAAGAGAGATTAAAGGCATTCCCTTTGAGAAGAGAAACTAGGCAAAAATGCCCAGTATCACCTCTCCTATTTAATATTGTATTCCAAGTATTAGTGATATAGCAAGACAAGAGAAGGACATGACAGGTATCCAGATTGGCAAAGAGGAGGTAAAATTATCTCTCTATACAGATGATATGATAGTATACTTAGAAAACCCTAAAGACTCAGCAAGAAAACTACAGGACATAGTCTACCTATTCAGCAAAATGGCAGGATACAAGATCAACATACAAAAAATCAATTGATTTCTCCACACCGACAAAGAGAATACACAACTGGACCTAAAAAATCCAATACCCATCACAATAGCTAACCACAAGATTAAATACTTAATGGTAAATCTAACTAGAACACAAAGTATCTATTCAAAGAAAATTATAACATATTACTACCAGAAACAAAAAGAGACCTGGAGAAATGGAAGTATTTATCATGCTCATGGATAGGAAGACTCAATATTGTGAAAATGACAATTCTACCAAAGACAATCTATAAGTTCAGTATCAATTCCATTCTTCAATGAGGTGGAAAAGGCACTTTGCAATTTCATCTGGAATGGAAAGAGACCCCAAATAAGCAAAGCACTCCTTAAAAAGAAAAACAAGGTAGGAGACATCTCACTTCCTGATTTCAAATCCTACTACACAGCCATGACGGTTAAGACAGCGTGGTACTGGTACAGTGACAGACACATAGATCAATGGAATAAAACAGAGAACCCAGAAATCAGCTCATATACCTGTGGTCAACTAATTTTTGACAAGGAGATGAAATCAGATAAGTGGGGAAATGAAAGCTTCTTTAAGAAATGGTGTTTACAAAATTGGGAAACTACCTGCAGGAATCTCAAGCAAGATCCACACTTCACACTATAGGCAAAAACCAACTTAAAGTGGATCAAGATCCTAGGAGTAAAACTAAGGACTGTAAACTTCATCAGGGAAAAGCTTGGATGAACTCTAGAAGCCATAATCCACAACATGAAGAGTCTTCCAAGCATCCTGAAAAACATACAACCAGGAGAGAATAAAACAGATGAATGGGACCTTCTAAGAATCAAATCCCTATGCACATCTAGACACTTCTTCAACAGGGTACAAAGGAAAGCCACAGACGGTAATGATACAAAACTGAGGAGGATCTGAAGTGCTTGCTGCAGAAGGTTAAGGACTGCAATCTTCAATATGGATTGAAGGTCAATATCAAGAAAACATAGATTCTCACCACTGAGCTGATTGACATCATCATGATAGATGGTGAAGAGATTGATATTGTTAACAGCTTTAGTTTGCTTGGCTCCACAATCAACGCTCTTGGCACCAGCAGCCATGAAATTAAAAGATGTATTGTGATGGGAAAGTCTACTGTTAGCTCTCCAAAACACTGAAGAGCAACGATGTCAGTCTGGAGACTAAGGTGTCCCTAATCCAGGCCATGATCTTTGCAATCACTTACTGTGCATCAGAAAGCTGGACAATGACTAGAGATAATAGACGGAGAATGGATGCCTTGAGCTATGGTGTTGGTGAGGAGTATTGAACATACCATGGACTGCTAAGAGAACAAACATGTTCATCCTGGACAGGGTTAAACCAGGCTGCTCCTTGGAGGCAAGAATTCTGAAGCTTCATTTGACATACTTTGGACATGTTTCAAGGCAGGATCAGCCCTTAGAGAGGGACTTCATGCTTGGGAAGGTAGAGGGACAGCGCAGGAAGATCCTATATGAGATGGTTTGATTCAGTGACTGGGGTAATGAGGGTAGGTGTGTCAGAGACAATATGATTGGCACAGGATAGAGCAGGTTCCAGGGCTGTTGTACATAGAGTTACTAGGTACAGGCAACTCGGCGGCACATAACAACAACAACACAATGATATATGTGATAAATATCTAGAATTTATAGAATGCTTCAGCACCACAAGATAAAGGTCAACAACCCAATTGCAAAATGGGCACAGGATATGAACAGACACTTCACCAAAGAAGACATTCAGATGGAAAACAAACACATGAAGAAATGTTCAAAATCCCTAGATCTAAGAGAGATGCAAACCAAACACCTATGAGATATCATTTCACCCCAGTAAAAATACAAAGTTCAATACAATACAATACAAATACAATAGCAAAGTTGAACAGAGCAGCAAACAACAAATGCTAGCAAGGTTAGGAGAAACTGGAACCCTTACTTACTGTTGGTAGGAGTGTAAAATGGTACAACCACTCTGGAAGGCAGTACTTTCTCAAAAAGTTGGAAATAGAAATAATATTTGACCCAGCAATTCCACTACTGGGAATAAACCCTAAATAAATCAGAACTGCCAAACAGATATATGCACACCTATGTTTATTTCTACATTGTCACAATAGCAAAAAGATAGAAACAACCCAAGTGCCTATCAACAAACAAATGGGTAGAGAAGCTGTGATATAGTCACATAATGGAATGATATGCAGCACTGAAAAATAAGGAACTCATAAAATATTATACAAAATGGGTGATCCTCGAGGACATTATGCTGAGTGAAATATCTCAGTCACAAAAGGACAAATACTTCACTAACACCACTGTTATAAAACAAGATTCACATGGGGGTTGAAAGAAAACTAAGAAAAGAGGGAATAAATAATGTACACTATAATGAAACAGATGAGAGAAAGAACAGCTTGAAAGGAATATATGATTACTTATTATTTGCATGACAACAGCCCAGAATAAGAGCTCAATAGCAAAGTGGACTGGGGAGGGGGGTGAAGGAGGAAAATGTACAACAATGAATGAATAGAAATAAAAGTTCTCTGTAAACTTTCATTAAAATCTCAATTACAAAAATATGTAAAATGGTATTCCATCAATTCCTAGGGCTTTATTTTTTGCCAAGTTCTTCAGAACAGTCTGGACTTCCTCCTTCACCATCACCTTATGGTCATACGGTGTTTCTTTAAATTATTCTGTCAGCCAATTCTTTTTGGTACAATAACTGTACTCCTTCTGTCTTCTTTTTATGCTTTCTGGATTATTCAATATTCTGCCCATAGAATCCTTAAGCATTGCAGCTTGTGGCTTGAATTTGTTCTTAAGTTCCTTCAGCTTAAGAAATGCCTGGTGAGTATGGTCCTTTTGCTTTTTGTACTACAGTTCTTTGCACATTTCATTATAATACTTTGCTATATCTTCCTGAGCTGCCTTTGAAATCTGTTCATCTCCTTAACTTCTTGATTTCTTTCCTTTGCTTTGGCTTCTTAGCACTCTGGTGCAATATTCAGTCTCTTCTGACATCCATTTTTGTCTTTTCTTCTCCTTCCTTCTTTGTAGACCTTTTGCACTCTTCATGGATGATATTCTTGGTATCTTCCTGCAGTTCATCATTAGTTAGTGTTCAAGGCCTCAAATCTGTTCCTGAGTTGGTTTTTAAATTTGGGAAAGATAGACTCAAGATCAAATTTTGATTCCTGTGGTTATGATTTAACCTTCTCTCACTTTAATTTGAACTTGCATATGAGTAATTGACAGTCTGTTCCACAATCAGCACCTAGCCTAGTTTTCACTGCTGACATTGAATTTCTCCAATGGTTCATTCCACAGATGTAATTGATCTGATTCCTGTGCATACCATCACGTGAAATCCATGTGTATAGTCTGTGTTTATGTTTCTTATAAAAGGTATTTGCAATGAGTAAATCATTGATTGTGTAGAATTCTATCATTCTATTCTCAGCCTTATTTCCATCACCAAGTCCACATTTTCCAACTACTGATCCTTCTTCCTGGTTCCCAGCTTTTGAATTCCAGGCACCCATTGTTGTTAATGCATCTTGGTTACACGTTCAATCAATTTCTAACTGCGACAGAAATTTACCGTCAGAAATTTATAGTTTGGGAACTATAAATGTTTAAAAAAGTAAGACTACCTCATCCTTCTCCTGAGAAACCATGGTGGGTTAGAATTGATAACCTTATGATTAGCAGCCTAATTCTTTAACCACTGTGCCACAAGGTTCCTTGATCATCTCAAATCATTATCATGGGGTCTGAACCAACTGATCCTCCAATGGGTTATCAGAAGCTGTAAGTCACATGGGAAGATACTGACCACCTTTCTTTTGTGGAGCTGCTGGTGGATTCATGGCATCAAAGGGGAGAGAAAATGAAAAACAACCCACCTATGTAAGTGATATTGTATCATCTCCACTTAAAGATTAGTGGTGAAGGGGGGGATTGTATACCAATGAAGAAGTTTATCTTTTGCTTTTTGAAGAGAAGAGCACATGGGGGTGGGTGTAGATAAAAAATGAATGAATGGAAATCCAAAATTGCTGTAAATGTTCATTAAAGTTAATAAAATAAAATTTAAAAAAAGATTAGTGGTGAAGCATCTTTAAAATAAATATAGGCCTCAATTCAAGGGCCCTGAGTCTAGCACTGCTTCGTTCCATGGAATTGAGGATTGATAAAACTATTCTTTTTATTTCATTGATATAATTATGCTTTCATTTAGAACATGGAGTCTATGTGGTAGTGATAGAGCTAAATTCTTTTTCTATTGTTTAGTCATTTAGGTTTTCCAGTGAAATCTAAGCAACTCTTCTCTTTCTTCTGATTTAATACAGCTTCCAAGATCTAAATAAATTTAACAGCAGCCAGGAAATCAGGAGATGAATTGCATTGGGAAAGTCGGCTGTGAGGGACCTCTCAAGAGTACTGAAAAGCAACAATGTCAGGCTGGAGACTAAGGTGTGCCTGATCCAGGCTATAGTCTTCACAATTATGTGCTATGCATCAGAGAGTTGGACAGTGAATAGGGCTGATAGAAAGAGGATTGATGCCTTTGAGCTCTGGTGCTGGAGAAGAGTGGTGAATATACCAGGGACTGCTAGGAGAACAAACAGGTTTGTCCTGGAGAGGGTGAAGCCAGAGTGTTCCCTGGAGTCAAGGATTCTGAAGCTTCGTCTGACATATTTTGGGCATGTTGCAAGGAGGGACTGATCCTTGGAAAGGGACATCATGTTTGGCAGAATTGAGGGGAGGCAAAGGAGAGGAAGACCTTTGGTGAGACGGATGGATTCTGTGACTGGAGCGGTGGGAATAAGTGCGTTTCAGATGGCTAGGTTGGCACAGGATAAAACAGCATTTAGAGCTCTTGTACATAGGGTTGTTATGAGTCGCAAGCGACTCGATGGCACATAACAACAAAAACAACAACATATTTAACTGGTGCATATAAATATGGTGGTATAAATATGGTGGAGTGCTTCATGCCTTTAATATTCATAGCACATGATATGCCATTTTGTTGTCATTGGGGTGGGGGAGACCAACCCTGCTCTACAAACTCCGGAATGATTTATTTGATTGTTGGTATTCGTGGCTAGGAAAAACTTAGGATGCTCAAAATAAGCAAAAACATTCCTACAGCTGCTGCAGATGTTCTGTGAGCCGATATGAAGCTGGTCCCGGGAGCGGTGATCACGTAGAGGTGCCAGCCTCATACTGAAGCCATTAGCACTTTAAAGGACACGTGCTCGAGGGAGATGGCCTTGTGAAGACTCTGGTCACAAGGACAGTGCCCAAGCTAGTCTCCCACCCCGAAACAGGTCCTGATGGCTGGACCCTCGCCCCTCCCATGTGCGGGCACCCTTTCTCACGCAACTGGAGCACAGAGCAGGGAAGGATGAGGTGTTAAGAGAGTCCTAATGAGCCATGTTACAGATGTGTAAAACAGCTGGGGGGATGATGTCACTGAGCTCGCCCCACCGCCTCTGCTACTTGGTGCTGTTATTGGAACCAGACCTTGGAGGAGGGCACCATATTCCGCCCGTCCCCTTCTCCACTCTCTGGTCCTAATTAGGTAGGCTGGGCCCCAGCTGTTGCACATAAACCTCACCAGGTGACTCCAGAACGTCTAGGTTTATAATCCAGATGAGCTCGGCTCCAGCTTGCACTGAGAGAGGCCATCTTCGGGGGGAGGGGGAGGAGGGAATTTATTGTACCTGCTACATTGTAAGCCTGACCTTTAGGTGCATGGAAGAAAGCTTAAATTCTCAGGGAAAGGGTATGAACAGGACTGCAATTAATCACTTAACTGAAGATTTCCATTAAGAACGTGATTCTTGAAGCGCCTGATGTCTGATGATGTCAGATTATGTCACAGCTGTGAGGTTTAGATTTGTTTTCCAAAGCAAACATGAGGAATCGTCTTGTCTTGTTACTTCCAAACATACATTTCTCCTTCCTTTTAAACTGAGAAAGAAATTAGGTAAATGCCTACTATGTGCCCTGTGTCTTACTCTTTTAACAACCTCGTGACAAAATGTTGTAGATTAAATTGAACTCAGAAAGACAATATTAATTACTCATAACCACACAGCTTGGAAATGGAGAAGAGGAATTTGAATCCAAGGCTGCCAAAAAGACTATATTTCTATCTTTCTTGGCCACATCCACCATCCCTGGCTACAACCCACTATCCCAACCTCAATTCAGGTCTGCTTTCTCATAATATATTTTTTTTATACAGTTGTCTTTTTCTTCCTTCAAAGCATTGGCCTTGGTTTTAATTGTTGTTGTGCACCATCCAGTTGGAACCAACTCATAGCTGACCCTCTAGTGGTCTTTCAGTAGCAGTAAATCACACAGGAGGAGATTGTCCTTCTTTCTCCTGTGGAGCAACTAGTAGATTTGAACTGTGTCCTTTGGGAAAGTGCAGCACAGCTTCTGACCACTAAGTGGCATAGCACTGGTCTGTCCATTTGCTGTACAGAGGTAACTCGTGGTTGCTGTAATGCTGAACACTGTGACCCTGATGTGTAAAATGGGATAATGGTTACCCATGGTGGACAGCATTTGGTGGAGCTTCCCAATTAAAACAAGCTTTGAGCCAGAAATGGTATCCATTTCTGAAATAGCTTACCTCTGGAAACCCTATGACCGTGGAGAAATGATGAAAGTTATAAAAGTGTTCATAAGGTCTTTCATTCATAGGGTCGCTATGAATCATCTACAACTTGATGGCACTTAACAACAACAATATCCATTAATGAAGAAATTAACGTTATTATAATCATCAGTGGTTATATATCAACAGTGATTATGGAAATCTTCCCCATCAAGACCGTAGGCTCCATGAAGTCAGGACCCAATCTGATTTTGCAAACCATCTTTAGAACTCACAATTTATTGTCACCCACCTCGCTTTACATGTTTCTTCTTCTTCCTGGCTGTGTCAAGATTTTGTCCTGATACCTACCTCTTCTTCCACTGATTTAAGAGTAACTCTTTAGTCTAAAACAGGGATGTTCTCTATTTGTGAATATCAGGAAGCTCTGGTGCCCTAATGGCAAGAAGCTGTGTTGCAATCTCCAAGGCACATGGTTCAAAACCACCAGCTGCTCCACAGGAGAAGGATGGGCAACCTCCTTCCATGCAATTAACAGCCTCTGTTATAACCCTCTGGAGGGTCAGCTATAGGTTGGTTCCAATGCAATGTTACACAACAACAACAACCACAGAAAGCTGTGACAGTTTAATCCTGAACCTGAATGGGAACATTTTTGCCACCATCTAAGGATAGCCTACCACCTACCTAATCACAAATTCAACAGAATAAAAGTCAAGACCAAGAACCAAGCAATAAAATCAAGTTCTAGATGATGTAGTTTGGAGTCCTGAATCCTGCTATATCTGAAGCCAAATGACGAACAATAATATGAACCAATAAATTTCTTACATTTGCTTCAGCAGCTTTAAATAAGGGTTCAGGGATTTACAATCTCAAGAGTTGGGATAAATAAAAATTCAGAATCTGATAAATGTCACAGACTATTGCTGCCCAATAAGGTTTTTTACAACAATGAAAATGTTCTAAGGATCTAAATGTTGGACAAGAAATAAGAATTACAGAAGAAGTAAATAAACTAGTAGAAAATAAAAACAAACAAAAAAGAATGACAGGAGAAGAATTGGTGTTAAGAATGGTGAAACTTCATCTCATATTCTTTGGGCACATTCTCAGCAAGGACCAGTCTTTGGGAAAATGCATAATACTGAAAAGTGGAGGGTCAGAGCATCTCAGAGATGGTAAAAAAGGTGCAAGGTTAGGCAAGGTTGAGATCTGTTGTTCATAGGGTTACAATGAGTCATGCATAGTCTACTCGATGGTATTTAAAATAACAGCAGTAAAGCAGTGCTTACAGAGAAAGGTAGAACTTGAATTACCTTTATGGACCTGATGCTTAAAATTATTCATTGCTGTTTTCATTTTCAAGTGTTATTTAAAAAGCTCATTAAATATAAAGTGTGTCATTATTAGGTGCTATCAAGTTGACTCTGATTACAAAGACCTTTTTAGAAAAGATTGAAATGTTCCCCGATCTTGCCCCATCCTCACAGTCTCTGCTGTGTTTAATGTCGGTGACTTATTGACCGTGTCAGTGCACCTTATAGAGGATCTTCCTCTTCTTTATTGGTCTTCTATTTTCTCAAACTATGATATTTTTATCCACGGACTGACTCTTCCTGATAATATGCCAAAAGCAGGTAAGATGAAGTCTCACATCCTCGCTTCTAATAAGCAAGTACATTTGTTTGTCAGTTTATTATATATTCAACACTCTTCACCAACACTACAGCTGAAAGATACTGATTCTTTTCAGGTCTTTCTTATTCACTGTCCAACAATTACATGCATATTAAACAATTGAAAAAGCCATGGCTAGAGTCAGATGCACCCAACACAAAGTTTATAGAAGGTTACAATAGAAACAGAGTTCAATGAAATAGCATAGTGATAAAAGAGATTAATAAAACCAATAGTTATCTCTTTGAACACATTAAATGTGGAGAACTTATTTAACCTCTAGAAATTCTGCCCAATAAAAAAGAAAACATAAATGAGTAATATAATTAATTAAGAACCTCACTGCCTTTGAGTCAGAACTGACTCATAACTGACCTGCCCCAGGTTTTCAAAGGCTGTCAAATTCACAGGAGGAGAATATACATCTCTCTTCCTGAGGATGGATTTGAAACAGTATAGAAGCACCACCTTTGAGTCAGTAGGACAAATCATACATCACTACAAATTCTCCTCACATTGAAAGATTGTAACAAAATATTTTTGAAGTCTTTTTCAATAAATGCCACAATTCACATGAAATGAATAAATCTATTTCTTTTTAAAAAAAATTGACCTTGCAAGAAGTGACACAAATAAAACAAAATGTTAACATTTATATTTTTTTTTACAGTAGCTCCCAGATTAAGATGGACTTGGAAGCAGGATTGGCATCCACTTCCTAAACAACAGGCCTTTGGAAACTCTATAAACATTAGAGAAACAATGATAGTTATAGAACAGGGTTCAGATCTTTTGTTCATAGGGTTGCTATGAGTCATGCTCGACTTGACAGCACTAAACAATAACATTACCAAATAGGAGCTCTGATGGCCTATTGACAAGAAACTGCACTGGAATCCTGAAGGATGGACAATCTCCTCCCTTGTAATTAACTGCCTCTGAAAACCAGCCAGAGGGTCTGCTATGGGCCAGTTCCCACTTGACAGTACACAGTAAAAAAGAAGTTTACCAAATACATTCCCAAAAGGAAAACTTGAATCACCAATGTTTCGTTGATAAATTTAGTAAGTATTTAAAGAAGACTGTGCGATACAAAACAACAACATTTACCAAAGAAATATCAACCTTGTTAACTGTTATTTATAATCCAGAATAATTTATATATTGTAATCTAGCAAAGACAAAATAAGAAAAGAAAAAAAGACCAATATCTCTCCTAAACACAGACACAAAAATACTTATCAAAACATTATCAAATTGAATTTAGCAATACTCAAAAAAAAGGATACTACATAATGACTATGTAGGATCTATGCCAGGAATATCAGGTTGGTTTTTAACATTCCAAAGTTAATGAGTGCAATTAACCATCTAAATAGAATAATGGAGAAAATTACATAATCATTCTGATTGATGAAGAGAAAACATTTGACAAAACCTCCACTCATTCATTGTAGAAACTCTTAGTAAACTAGGAATAGAAAAGAATTTCCCTAATTGGAGAGAGGCATCTAGGAAAAATATGCAGATGACATTTCACTGACCCTGGGTAGCGCTAGGCTACTGACTGAAAAGTTGGTGGATCAAACCCACCCAGAGTGCCTTGAAAGATAGCTTAGAAGATGATTTGCTTGAGCAGAGCCACAGCTGTTAAAAGCCCTGTGAAATACCCATTGTTCTATAACAATGAACCCATGGGGTTGCCATGACTCAGAATAGACTTGATAGCAAATGGTTAAACATTATACTTAACGGTGAAAATTAACCTTTTGTCCATAAGATCAAGAACAAGGCAAAGGATCTTACCCCAGCAACAATAGCACTGATAAAACAACAACAACAACAACAACAAAAATAAAACAAAGAACAACAAATGCTGGTAAGGATGTATTGTTGTTGTTGATTGCCATTGAGTCCAGCATGACTCATAGCAACCCTATAAACAAAAGGCCAGAAGCCTTTCTATAACTATCATAGTTTATCAAAGATCATAGACTTTCCAGAGGCATGTTGTTTAAGAAGCGGATGCCACTCTTGCTTCTAAAATCCTTATATATCGCTAGTAGGAATGTAAAATGGTATATTGCTGTTGTTAGGTGCCATCAAGTAAACTCCAACTCATAGTGACCCTATGTACAACCAAGCAAAACACTGTACCGTCTTACACTTTCCTCTCAGAGCCCGCTATGCTTCAGCCTGTTGAAGCAGTCTGGCAGCCACTAAGACAATTCATCTCCCTGAAGACCTTCCCTTTTTTTCTGACCCTCTGTTTTATCAAGTATGATCTCTTTCTCCAGGACTGGATCCAATTGATAACATGTCCAAAGTATGTGGGATGAAGTCTCAGCAGCCTCACTTGTAAGGAGAACCCTGACGATTCTTCTTCCAAGATGGATTTGTTTGTTCGTTGGCAGTCCATGATGTATTCAATACTGTTCTCAAACACTACAATTCAAAAGTATCAATCCTCTGGTCTTCCTTATCCATTGTCCAACTTTCACAACCCTGACACATCTTTTTTTTTT
>NW_006399783.1:11619613-11620551 GCF_000299155.1 Elephantulus edwardii
ATGGGTATACATATATCTACTTGGATGTCATTTATGGTCTCTTTAGGGTATATTCCCAGTAGTGGAATTGCTGGGTCAAATGGTATCTTTATTTGAAACTTTTTGAGAAAGCGCCACAATGCTTTCCACAGTGGTTGCACCATTTTACACTCCCACCAACAGTGAATCAGGGTTCCAGTCTCTCCGCAACCTCGCCACATCTTTCCTGATTCCAAACAATGCAGTATCTCCTTGTCCTATTTGAACAGTTGTTTCTTGGTTTGTGTACAAGTGTCACATGAGCATGAGTAAATGTTCTTGGATAAGCATTATGAAAAAGCTAAATATAGGAATACTATACAAATTATCAAAGATGATGAAGTTCCATTTCACACATTTTGGGCATGTTGTTACCGGCGGCCAGTCTGTGGACAAGAACATCATTCTTGGAAAGATGTCAGTGAATGAGAGGAAGACGTTCAATGAGAAGGACAGGCACAGTGACTGTAACAATGAGCTCAAGTATATTAGAGATGATGAGGATGGCACAGGGTAGGGCAAGGTTCAACTCTATTGCTGATAGATAGTGCATAAGTACTCAATGCAAGAAATGGGAAGACAATACATAATATAGGGGAAGCCAGCAATTTATGAGAAAGGTAAAGAAAAATAATGAGATGTAAACACTGAACAGTTTGCAGTAATTACAAGTAATAATTTGTGAGTGCCTCTTCAACAAATGGTGCTGTCAAAATTGAACTTCCAGCTGCAGAAAGATGAAACACAATCTATATCTCACACCATACACAAAAATCAACTCAAGGTGGATCAGAAACCTGGGAGTAAAGCCTACAGTTCATCAGAGACAAACTATGATCAAGCTTAGAAGGCCTAGTCTATGGTATAAACAGACTCTCAAATACAGCCAGAAATGCTCAATCCAGAGAGGATGAAATTCA
>NW_006399783.1:11641350-11642978 GCF_000299155.1 Elephantulus edwardii
AAACACTGTCCACCATGGGTGACCAATATTGCATTTGTCACAGTGTTCAGCTTCACAGCAACCAATAGTTACTTCTCTGTACAGCAAGTGGACAGACCAGGGCTATACGACCTAGAAGAATGTTTCACCAAAAACAGTTAAAGACAGTCCTGAGGGATTAAAAAATTTTAAGAGATCATCTGAGAAGCAACTGTTGGTCTCTTCCTGCTTGAAGAGAAAAAGAAGGAAGAAAATCAAAGATTCAAGGAAGCAAGTAATCCAAAGAATTAATAAACCACAGCTTCCTCTACCCTAAGACCAGAAGAAGTGGATGAGTTCCAGTTAACACAGCCTTCATTCTGATCAGGATCCCAGTTCATGGGCCCAGTTAAAATCAGTAAAAGTTAAGAACAAAATTCAAATTAAAAGAAAAAAGATCAGACTTCTTTGTCTGAAAGAGATTAGAAATCCCAAGACCATAGTCTTAAGGCAACCTTCTAACTTAAAATCAAGACACTCCTGAGGTCACCTCTCAGTCAATAACAGACAGAATGAAAGAATAAACAGTAACATCAACAAAGAATGCGTATGCTAGAATAAAATCAACTCTATAGAAAGTTTTGCTACCAAGCCAAAGGTGGGTGATTTTAATCTGTGGTCCTCAGACCTGGTTTTAGTTGGTTTTGGTCAAACATCTTCTAAGTGGTATAGCACTGGTCTGTGCATTGCTGTACAGAGGTAACTCATGGTTGCTGTGAAGCTGAACACTGTGACACTGATGCATCAAATGCAATAATGGTTACCTATGGTGGGTAGTGTTTGGTGGAGCTCCCCAATTAAAACAAGCTTGGAAGCAGGCGTGGCATCATCCACTTCCAAAATAGCTTGCCTCCAGCAACTCTGTGAACATGGAGAAACGATGAGTTATACAAGTGTTCAGGTCTTTCATTCATAGGGTCACTGTGAGTTGTCTATGACTCAGTGGCACTTAACAACAACAATATACTATCCAAAGGGCAACATTTGCCCAAAATCAAAGATGAGAAGGCAGAAAAGTATAGAAAAAACTGAAAGAATGCAAAACATAGAACCAAGACAAAAATCATTTCTGAAAAAGAAACCTATGTTATAGAAAAGTTTGTAGAATTATCGATACGAAAACTTATTTACCCTGTAAATTTTCACCACAAGCAAAATATTTTAAAAAGAAGAAATGAAGGTAAGACTATCTGTATATCCTAGATATTACTGGAAGTCTTAACCAATGCAGTAAGGCAAGAGAAAGCAATAAAAACTAAAAAGAAAAAAAAATTTAAAAAGCCAAAACACCAAACAACAAGAAGAACAACAACAACAAAAAATCTACCTCATTGTCATACAGTTGGACCAAATTAATAAATTACTTTCCATCATCCTATCTTCAGGGAGCAAAAAAATCACATGGAAGGAAATTGTCCATCTTTATATCTCAGAGCAATTAATGGGTTTGAACGACCAGAGTACCTCTACCTTTGGGTTGACAGTTGTTGCTTTTGTTATATGCCATCAAACTGCCTCATAGCGACCACATGCACAATAGCTCTGAACCCTGTCCTATGCTGAGCCAATCTCACTGCCTCTGACACACCTAACCCCATTATCCCTGTTAC
>NW_006399783.1:11643078-11646328 GCF_000299155.1 Elephantulus edwardii
AAAAAACCCACAACTAATTGAAACAAAAAGGATAATAAATGAATACTAAAAGAAATGTACTGTTCTTGTCAGATGCTATCAAATCAACTCCAGCTCATGATGACCTTATCCTTGACCCCAAACCTTGCCCCATCCTGTGCCATCCTCGTAATCTCTGATGTGTCCAGGACCATCATTGCAATCACTGTGTCAGTCTGTCTCGTTGAGGGTAGTCCTCTCCTTTGCTGACCCTCTACATTTCCAAGCATGATGCCTTTTCCCAAGGACTCCTGGTAGCATAAGCAAAGTATATGTGACTAAGTTTTATTATAATTACCTCTAAGAAGCATGCTGGTTTCACTTCCTTCAAGATAGATTTCTTTGGGGGAGGGGGGTTGGCAGTCACGGATATATTCATTGTTCTTTACCAACATTGCAATTTAAAGGTGTCAATTCCTCTTTGCTCTTTCTTATTCATTATCCAAATTTTGGATGCATCAAAAACAATTGAAAAGACTATGGCTTGGATCAGGTGCTCCTTAGTCTTTAAACTGACACCCTTGCTCTTTAGCATTTTGAGAAGAGCTTGACAACAGATTTTCCCAATGCAACACATATATTGATTTCTTGACTGCTGTTACCATGAGTGTTGATTGTAGATCCAAGTAAAATGAAGTCCCTGACAACTTCAATCTTTTCCCCATCTACAATGATGTTGCTTATGGGTCCAGAGGTGAGAATTTTTCTTTTCTTGAAAACCTAGAGGAAATGGGCAAGTTCCTATCAACTCACTGACAACCTAAACTAACAAAGGCAAAGGTAGAAACTCTGAACAGAGTCATTACAAAATAATAAACTGAATAATTCATAAAACACTTTCAACCAAATATGGCCCAATCCAAATTGTGTTGATGGTGAATTCTACCAAATATTTTGAGAAGATCTTACACCATTCTAATCAAACTATTTCAGAAAATGATAGAGTAGTCCCAAATTCATTCTATGAAGCAAGGAAAATCCTGATACCGAAACCAAGCACACCATTAAAAAAACTAAATTTTATATCAATAGCTCCCATGAACATAGAGGCAAAATTTCTCAACAAACACCTGGATAACCCAACATATTAAAAAAAAATGTTCATCATGTTCAAGTGGTACTCATACTAGGTATACAAGGACAGTACAGCAATGGAAAAACAATCAGTAGAATGCACCAGGTCAGTAAAACAAAGGAAAAGAACCACATGACCATATTAATCAATGCAGAAAAGGACTTTCACAAAATTCAATACCAGTTGTTCCAAGGGAAAAAATAAGCAATCTCCTTCTATGAAACTTGCAACCTCTGAAAAATGGCAGAAGGGTAAGCTTTGAGTCAGTTCAAACTCAAAAGCAATGAAGCATTTGTTTGCTTTTATGATTTTTAAAAAATCAACACAATAGTGATAAAGTGGAAATTCCTCAACATAATTAAACATACACACACACACACACACACACACACACACACACACACACACCACACAAACAATGGTCAACATCACTCTTAATGGAGAAAGATTTAAGGCACTATTGTGAAACAGAATCAGAGAAGGAAGCAAGCAAGCCCTTTATTACCAGTGAAACTAAGGAGGACCTGAAGTGCTTGCAACAGAAGGTCAAGGATTGCAGCCTTCACTATGGATTGAAGCTCAATGTCAAGAAAACAAAGATTCTCACCACTGGGCCGGTTGGCATCATCATAATAGATGGTGAAGAGATTGTGATTGTTGACAGCTTTAGTTCACTTGACTCTACAATCAACACTCTTGGTACCAACAGCCAGGAAATTAAAAGACAAATTGCACTGAGAAAGTCTGCTGTCAGAGACTTCTCCATGGTACTGAAGAGCAACGATGTTAGTCTGGAGACTAAGGTGTGCCTGATACAGTCCTTGGTCTTTGCCATTACTTGATATGCTTCAGAGAGTTGGACAATGACTAGGGATGATAGAAGGAGAATTGATGTCTTTAAGATTTGGTGCTGGAGAAGAGTACTGAATATACCATGGAATGCTAGGAGAACAAACAAGCTTGTCCTGGAGAGGATGAAGCCAGGCTGCTCCTTGGAGGCAAGGATTCTGAAGCTTCATCTTACATACTTTGGACATGTTGCAAGGAGGGACCAGTCCTTGTAGAGGGCCGTCATGCTTGGGAGGGTGGAGGGATGGTGCAGGAGAGGAAGACCCTTGATGAGATGGATTGATTCTGTCACTGGGATATTGGAGATAGGCATGTCAGAGACAGTGAGATTGGCAAGGGATAGAGCAGGGTTTAGGGCTGTTGTACATAGGGTCGCTATGAGTCACAAGTGACTCACAGCACATAAAAACAACTCAATATTTTATTGGAAGTCCTAGCCAGAGCAATAAAGCAAGAAAAGGACATGAAAGACATCCAAATTGGTAGAGAAATAAAACTATTTATATTTGCAGATAAAGGGAGCTTTGGTGGCTTGGCTGAAAGAAGCTGCACTGCAATCCCGTAGGCATGAAGTTCGAGCCCACCAGCTGCTCCACAGGAGAAAGATTAGCAGTCTCCTCCTGTGCATTTAACTGCCTCTTAAAACCCACTGGAGGGTCAGCTATGGGTCGGTTCTGACTCCACGGTACACAACAACAACACCAACATGAGCCTACATACAGAAAATCCCTAAGACTCCACAAAAAAATTACAGAATCTAGTTGACCAATTCAGCAAAGTGGAAAGATGTAAAATCAACATTCAGAAATAAGTTCCCAAGGGGAGCTCTGGTGGCCTAGTGGCAAGGAACTGCAACTACAATCCCAGAGTCGCATGGTTCGAATCCACCAGATGCTCTGCCGGGGAAGGAGGGACAATCTCCTCCTGTACCAGTCAGATCTGATTTGACGGTACATGCACACAGAAATAAGTTCCCATCTCTTGGCTATTATAAACAATGCACACTCATGTTTGTTGCAGTATTGTTTACAATAGCAAAGAAATGCAAACAACCTAAATGCTCATCAAATAAGTGAATGGATAAAGAAACCATGATACTTTCACACAATGGAGAACTATTCAACAGTGAAAAACAGTAGAAAATGCATTAAATAAACGTGGACTCTTCTCGAGGACATTATGTTGTTGTTGTTGTTGTTGTTGTTGTTGTTGTTATCTGCCATCGAGTCGTTTACGACTCATACCGACCCTATGTACAACAGCCCTAAACCCTGCTCTATCCTGTGCCAATCTCATTGCCTCAGACAC
>NW_006399783.1:11646428-11654222 GCF_000299155.1 Elephantulus edwardii
TTTGTGTCTCTTATAAAATGTATACATATGTATATATAACAAGTGTTGGACCACTCTGGAAGGCATTTTGGAGTTTGCTAAAAAAAGCTAAGCACAAAAATTCCTTACAACCCAGCTGTTCCACTATTTGGAATCCACCATGAGAAAATTAGAAATGAGGCACAAATGGGGATTTGTACACCAATGTTCATAGCAGTGTTACTCATTATCTCCAGAACAAAGAAACAGCCCAAATGTTCAACCACAAATGAATGGATTGAAAAATTGTGGTACATTCACATGGTGGAATACTATGCAGCACACAGGAGCAATGATTTCAAAAATTACTGCATAACTTGGGAGGAGGAACTGGAAAGCATTATGGTAAGTGAACTAACTCAGTCCCATAAGGACAATAACTGTATAAGACCGTTATTGTAATAATAGAAAGATAACTAGGAAGAGTATGACATTCCAAGCAGGGGAGGGTAGAAGCAGAGGGGTGAGGATGGACGGATGGGAGCGGTAATCATAGGGTCACACAATTTGATGGGTGGAGGGAGGGGGTGGGTAAAGGCAATGGGAAAGGTCTGGTGTGAAAAGAAATGTATATGAACTTTGTAGGCAAAGCAGTATAACATAAAAATGTATTTTTTAAAAAAAAGTTTGGAGGTGGTGACAAAATGTTTATAGAAGCCAAAAGTGTGGCGAGACAGAACCACAAGAAGCAGAGAGGTTGGTCTGTTGTATCTCAGTGAGAAACTAAGATGCCAGACAGCACTGCAAAGGGGAAACGGAAAGACTAGCCACCAGACTACTTTCTCGTTCCCACAAGTGCAGATTTACTTTCTATGTCTTCTTTTCATGGGAATCCCTTCAGTCTTGCAATGAATCACCTTTTTTTTTTAAGCTCTGTTAAATGGGCTTTCATTCTCTCTAGTCATCCTTTGCTACTGCAATATGAAATCCCATTAGAAAAACAATGTGCTTCTATATGTGTGTGCATGAAAAACAATGTGCTTCTATATGTGTGTGCATGTGCACACACACTCACTCAGACGTTGCCCAGAGCTTGGTGATATGGCCAGGAATATCAAGATACAAACCTAGGACCTGGCTTACCTATCCAATTCTAAAATAGGGTTGCTTTGAGTTGAAAACAACTAAAAAAGCAATGGTTTTTGTTTGTCTGTTTTGACTTGTGTTTTTGTTTGTTTGTTTGTTTGTTTGTTTGTTTTGTTTTGTGTCTTCTAGATGGGTAACATTTTCACCCTGTCCTGGAAGATCCTCTTCAGACTGATACATATTGATAATCAGGTATCTGACCACTAAACCCAGTCCCCATTTTGCATACCAGAACAGTTATTTAAACCTTAATCCAAAGTCACAACTTCCCAGAAAGCTGGAGTTCTGTCCTGAGTGGGGTCAACATTTTTTCAAAATGCTGGTGGACCCTGTCTTCATGACCCAGTGCCGCTGTGACAGAAAGTGGGTGGACATAAAGATCAAGTCTCATTTGCTCATCCATTGCCATCTGGTCAAAACTGAAGCACAGCTGATCTTTCATTGAGTTTCTGAGGCTGTGAACAACACAGGAAGAGATTGTGCACTTCCTCACAGAGACTGGTGGGTTTGAACCGTCAGACAGGTATAGCCTTTGGGTTCACAGCGCAACTTCCAAAGACTCCACCATCAGAGATTGCTTCTCTGGGGGCTAGAAATCTCAATTCAAGGAAAGCATGAGGAAGTCCTTCTTTGTCTATTTGAGCCTCTTCTGGCTGCCAGTAATTCTCAGTATTTCTATATTTATAAACAGGACCTAGCTGGCATCAAGACAGTCTTGTGTGTGTGTGTGTGTGTGTGTGTGTGTGTGTGTGCGCGCGCGCACATGCCCATGTCTACTCTTTTTCAGAAATGATTGGGTTTAGGACCCCTCTCCTCCTGGTTCGGTCTCATTAACATAAAAATCTCTCTAGTTTCAAGTAGAGTCATAGTAAGAGCTATAGGATTTATAATTTCATCACTTATTTTGAATAGGCAATCCATAGAAAACTCTTCAAACCCTGCAACAGCAAACAGGTCAGGACAGTTTGGTGATAAACCAGGAAGTCCATGCTCTGTTGTTGAATGTTGGCATGTCGTTTGAATCTGGATTTCTGCGTCATTGACTGACAAAGCAGCAGGCCACCTCATGGTGCCTCTCGCACCAATTCAGTCAGATGTCTTTTCACATCAGCAGAGAAAAGACATCTGCGGATCAGCAGGTTGCGTCTCTCAGAGATCTTAAAATTCCCAAATTCCTAAGTTCAAGGAATCCCAAAATATCTCTCCACAAAATTAAGCAGATGCTTCCACACACACTGCTCAAATATTTCCAAATAGAACTCAAACTAATGAGTCAAAAGGCACGAACATAAACTATCCATAATCTCTCTGAATGTCTTCCTTCGCCGCAAGCTGAGCCCCCTCCTCATGGCACCGACGGTCTCCTAGCGGAGGAAAGGCGAGTCCCGTGGCCTCATTCTCTGACGCAAATCAAGGGTTAAAAGCTTTTTTCCCTTCCCCGGCAGGTGCCCCCTCTGGGGTAAGTGAACTCAGCTTTTCCATGTTTAGACCAAACTCCTCAAATTCCTTCCTGGCAGGTGTTCATGTATGTGAGCAAATTAGATTTTGAAAGTATTTTTGCCGCAAGTCTCGGGCCAGCAGGGTAGGTTGCATGTTGGAAGTCCTGGACTGGCCAGCACCGCCTCGATGCGGCCTTGGACACCGGAGCAGATGAGAGGAGAAGCCATCGAGGGCAGAATGGAGAATCCGAAGAGCCTGCATTGAGAGTCCGGCTCTGCGGCCCGCGGGCGGTGCAGCCCTGGACGCGTGGCCGCCTGCACCCCAGCGTCCTCCCTCGGACACTCAGTCTAATAATGCTTTCCTCCCCGGGGCCTTGGGGACTGGACAAGAGGTCACATGTAGTGTCTGGCTCAAGCTTAGTGTTTAATAAATGGTCGTGTATTAGTCAGGGTTCTTGATTGCAAGCTGTGTGGTAATCAAATGGAATTTATTGGAAGGCTATCAGGAGCTCACAGAGTTGGCAGCCTGTACTGATGAAGTCTGGACAACGGCCAGTAACCAAGGATTGCTGGAGGGTTGGGCAGCAGGGGCCTTAGCAAAATCAGGGGAGCATGTGGCCAGCAGACCACCGCTGCCACTGGCCCCCCGCCCTTCCTACCAGCCCCAAACTGTTCACTCAAGGAGGCAAGTACAGGGAGAGGGTCTGGTCACCCTGACCTGTGTTCAATGCCCAACCTCAAAAGGTACCAGGTGGTGCAAACATTTGTGTTCAATTGCTAAATTGCTAACCTGAAGGTTAGCATTTCAAACCTGCCCAGAAGGATCTTGGAAGTCTGCGAGCTCGTGTCCATTCAGATTCATTGTTGTTCAGCGGAATCGAATCTATTCCAGCTCGCAGCAACCCTATGTGACAGAGAAGAATTGCCTCAAGAGGGGTTTCTAGCTGCAGCCTTTATAGGAACAGATTTTTTTTTTCTCCATCAAACCACTGGGTGGATGGATTCAAACTCCCAATCTTTCACTTAGCAGTCAAATGCTTAAATTGTGCCATCAGGGCTTCTTATATACAATGGCAATTGAAATAGAAGCCAAGCGCACTACAATTTCAATTTCTAGTGATTCTATAGGACAGAGTAGAAGTGTCTTCTAGGGTTTCCAAAGCTTTACAGAAGCAAGCTAGCATAAATTTCTCCTCCAAAGCAGCTGGTGGATTCTCATGACCAATCTTGCAATTTGCAGCTGAGAGCTAAGCACTCGTGTGCCAGGCTTCTGCCACTACAATCACAGTCTCAGAATCCCAATGGAGAAGTCCTGCTCTGTGGTAAATGAGGCCAGGAGTTGGAACCCACTCTGGAGAACTTCCCATCCAAATGGTGGCTGGAGCTAGAACAGAGAGGAGGGGAACTGGTCTCTTCCGTACAGGAAACAGGTGGTACCTGCTCCCCCCTCTGCACCTGTGATTGCTCACAACATCAGAAAGGTGGTCCCCATAGGAAATTTAAGGTTCTACTGAAAGACAGGTTAGCTGCTACATAACCCAAACCCGCACACTCTCACTGCTATAGTTGTTGGTAAGTGCTTCAGAGGCAGTTTCAGCTCATAGACACCTAATGTACAGCAGAATGAAACCTTGTTGGATCCTGCACCACCCTCACAGTCTCTTTAAGGCACAAGCCCACTGCAGCAGTCACTGTGGCAATCCATCTTGTTGGGAGTCTTCCTCCTTTTCACGGACTCTTTATTTTACCAAACATAATGTCTTTCTCCAGTGAGCTCAGGTGGCCTCCTGGAAAGAAGCTGCACTGCAATCCCAAAGGCCCTTGGTTTGAGACCACCAGCTCCTCCAAGGGAGAAAGATGGGCGATCTCCTCCCATGTGATTAGCTGCCTCTGAAAATTCACCAGAGGGTCAGCTATGGGTCGGTTCCTACTCTACAGTACACCACCACAACAACAACAACAAGGTCTTTCCCCAGGACTAGTCACTTCTAATAATGTATTCAAAGGATGTGAGACAGTTGCTACTTAAATCCAAGAGAGAAAGACTCATTATGATAAATCCAGGGAGAGGATTGTATATAATGTGAAAGGGAAGGTTGGACATGGGTTTTCTGTAAACTCCATCTTCAGGGGTAAGACTCAAACTCAGAGAAATAAAAAAATACAGGGATCAAGGCTCCACTGACTGCTGTGTGACCTTAGACAAGGAAGTGGACCTCTCTGAGTGTCACTTCTGTCTCAGAAAGGAGCAGGTGTAAAATCCAATGAGGTGGAACACACAAGGACAGACAAGAAAGACATCACACAGCCTGCCTAGAAACACAATACGTTACACACTTACAACAAGAGCCAGCACTTAACAGTCAGATATCGGTTGGCTATCATGATTCTAGAACAGTAATAGTTTATTGAGGGAGCTCTGGTGGCCTAGTGGAAAGAAGCTGTGCTGAAATTCTGAAGGCACATGGCTCGAGGCCATCAGCTGCTCAGCAGGAGAAGGATTGTCAGTCTCTTCTTGTGTGATTAACTGTCTCTGAAAACCCATCAGAGGGTCAGCTATAGGTCGGGTCCAATGCTACGGTACACAACAACAGGTTCATTTACAATCTTCTTCTTCCATGAGGAAGACCCAGGTACAATTCCTAGTCAAACATCTGTGTAATCACTACTCACTTGTCAGTAGAGGTTTGTGTGTTCCTGTGTTGCTAAAAGTACAGCCAGAGTGCTTTTTTGGAGGCAAAGATCTACCTTACATACTTCAGGCATCTTGCTATTCCTTAGAGAGGGACATGATGCTTGGAAAGGGCTAAAGGAGAGGAAGACCCTCGATCAGGTGGGTTGACATGGTGACTGCCACAGTGTGCTCCAATAAGTCAGAAAGTGTGAGGATGACACAGAACAGGACACCCGTCAGATCTGTTGTTTGCAGGGTCACTATGAGTCATACTTGACTCGACAGCACCTAACAACAACAATTATCCTGCTCAGATTCCTAAGAAAGACTGAAAAGAAAAGCCTGGTCATTTACTTCCAAAATTCAATCAGTGAGAATCCTGTGGTTCACAACCCATCACAGGGATGGTGCAGCACCAGGCAGCGTTTCATTTTATTGTGCATGAAGTCGCCATGCACTGGGCTGACTTCATAGCAGCTTAACATCAGTAATGTTATTGGGGTCTTCTGCATAGATGTTAGTATAGAGAAAAGAATAAGCTTTCCCTGTAGCCTAGGGCCCCAAAGAAACAGACTTCAGCAGATGTGAGCTTGCAAGTAAATGTTTTTCTCAGGGAAGGCACAGCCACCATGAGGGAGCTGGGTCCAGGCTCCTTTGGGGCTTCCAGCAATAACATACTATCATTAATGGCTCCCTGAGCTTGGGGTATGTGTCTCTCTTCTAACCTGAAGATGACTCTACACCTAAGCACTCCCTCAAATAACACACAGTTCTGTCCTCGGAGGTTTTCCAGGGACATTGAGCAACTCACCTATCCCACAGCCCAGAACGTCTCATCCCTCCCACTCGTGACTCCGTTAAAATGTCAGAGAAACCCCGGCCCAGCTTCATGTAACCTGAGAGCTACCAAGGGCAGCCACCCTACGGAAAGAGAATCTGGTCCAGGGAGAACATTCTAGACATAGCAGACATACACATCTCTCCTTTTCTTTTTTCTGGGAGATGATTTTCCACAGTTCACCACAAGATCCATTTTCTAAATGAGAAAATAATGGCTTATATGTAGCAATTTGGAGCCAGCGCATTTATCATTTATTAACTCTACAAGCCTTTATTAAGTGCCTCTCATATATGGGAAGTATATTACATGGCTTTCAGGGAAGGTAGAGGAAGGCAAAGTAAACGTAGGCTTTGGTCTGCCCTTCGTTTTCTTCTGGCTTCCTGCTTTCCCACCCTCGTTTGCCTGTCATGGAACACAGTGCTGACTTTGTCACAACCTTGTGGGAAAACCTTTATGGAATTTCCATCACCTTCTGGACCCACTCAGCAGTTTCCAGCCTTAGAGGTTGTGGCTCCCACCCACTGCCTCAGCCTCTCTTCCTTCTAGGTCCCCCACGCCTTCCACTCCCCATTCATTGACATGTTCCATTTTCATTCATTCACTCCCCAAAGCTTTCCTGGGAGGCCACTCTAAATCAGGCCAGCTGCTAACAATACAGCAGTGTGGAGAAGACAAGACTCCTCCTGCAAAGAAACAATTTTGCAGTGGGATGGAAATAAAGAAGAGGAAGAAAGAAGCAAGAGCATTTCAACTTATAAAAAGTGCTTCCAGGAAAATCTAGCAGCTAGAGAATGGGCCAGACAGCTATAGATTAGATGAAGAGGAAGCGTGTGTGTTAAGAACCTATCTCAAGTTGCTTGTATTTCCTTCATCGTCTGATGCTGGGTCTACCTTCTGTGTATCTGCATCTATTAATAACAACAACCCCCAAAAAAATGTAGCTTAAAAAGTTGCTGTTAAAAAAAAAGTTGCTTCTGTTAATGTTTCTGCTTGGATAAATCAAAGAAAAATTACAGTTACATAGATATATCTTTTGTCATCTAAACTCTTTTGAAATTGTTATACAAATGTAAACCTTAGAGGTGACTAGCTTTTGCTTGATTTTTGTTCAAAATTGACAAATACATCTTATTCTCATTCTTATAATCAGGTAAGTAAAATAGAATTCTGATGGGGTCCAAAGTAGAATTTAGTTGGGCAAAGTTACTATGAACAAGAACAGTATTTTAGGCATACAATGTTCTGCTTTGTGAATATATTAGTACAAAGATTTCTTTCGACCCATTTGTACCCCTCCTTTAAAATAAACCATTGTTTACAATAGGTCAAAACAGGTGGCTTTCACAAAAATACTCAGAGGTCAGTGTGTATCAATAAATATACATGTCAAAAAATAAGAAAGACCCATAATTAAAACCTTTACACAACATCACAGATAATTAGAAAAAGAATAGCAAGCAATGACAACAGTCTCCAGAAGAAAGGAAATAATAAAGGTAAGAACAAGGAGGGAAAAATGAAGAAAAAATTAGAAAAACAATAGGAAGAATCAACAAGACTAGAAGATAGTTTTTTAAGAATTGGTAAAATTTATGTGCCCCTGGCAAATGTAATAAAGGAAATGAAGATGAGAATAACATGAATAAGAAAGAAAAGAGGTGATGTCAAAACACAACTAATTGTTTTCCTTATGTTGAACCATTCTTGCATACCTGTTATGAATCCCACTTGGTCAT
>NW_006399783.1:11654322-11657218 GCF_000299155.1 Elephantulus edwardii
ATTTTAATTACATTTACAGAGATTTTGAATTTCCATTCATTCATTGTTGCGCTTTTCTCCCCGCCCAACTCCTCCCCCGCCCTTGCTCTGTTTTCATGACTGCTTTCTGGTCCAAGTATGTGTTCTATATGAGCACAATCAGGTTCTGGTATTCGCTTTCTCCTCAATGTTAGCCACAATTTGCTTTAATTGACACACTCAAATGCCTTTCCATAATCAATGAAACATAGGCATTCTTGTGGTACTTTACCTAAAAGTGGTAAAAAGCACAAACAGGCTGAATCAAAACGGGGTATATGTAATTTATAGAGTTGGCCTCAGTTGTGGCTTGACTTAGGAATCTAGACTCTGCATCTTTGTATTTAGTTCTGTTCTCCTCTTTTGATTTGCAAGTGTCATAGGTAGAATTTTGTCCTCCCCAAACATGTGTATGCAGTGATGATATAGTATGGAAGATCATTCACTCACTCATTCACTCACAGCCATCAAGTCAGTTCTGATTCCTGGTGACCCACCATTGGGATTCTAAGAATGTAAGTCACAATGTCGGGAGATTGCTCTTTTTTCTCCTCTGGAGCCATTCAAACTACTGGAGATGTGAAGTTTCTGTGTTAGCAGTATACGTCCCTATGGACTATTACACCAAACTAGAAATTGCACATCATCAATCATCTGATTGTTGTCTCTGTGACTCTGCATTGTTCTTATTGGGAGTGTGTATATAAGTTACCTAGTGTTGCAATAATGCTATGTAACAATCATGACCCCTCTGTGGCATACATCAATGTATGTCACTGTATTGTGTCACCTCAAAATATGGATATGTGATGGTAAAATGTAGAAGTAGCTCTGGAATAATTCCCCATGGACTAATAAACCAAAAGGACTCAGGATGAATTGTAACTCTCCCAAATGCCATCCCAACTCAAATGGATGTAAGGAGAGTTTCCCTAGAATGTGGCCTGTGACAACTTTTTTCTCAGTAGATAAATAGAAGAGAATGAAAATCAATCAAGTGAGGGGACCTTAGTACCACTAAGAATGAATTGCTAAGAGTAGAGTTCATCTTTTTGCACCTATTCCCCTTTGAGATGAACTGGGAGTTCATTGTCTTTGGAGAAGGTCAGGATACATGGAGGTCTCCAAAGAACACTTGGCTTGGAAACATGAACTTTCCTCCAGAACCAAATGAGAAAGAGGGCCTTCCCTACAACTGGCTCCTATCCTTGGACTTCCAATCTCCTAAAATATAGATTACAGGCATCAACTTGTGGTGTCTGTCATATTAGCACTAGATAACTAAGACACAACGTCTGCTGTAGCTCCAGCGTCCCCTCGTCTTGGGTTCAAAGAAGAGTGAATGCCATTGTAGCATTGCTTATGGAACACCCTTAAAGTAATCTTTGAAACTATTTGGTTTGGCTTAAGGCATGTGCCATCCATATGATTCAGAGAGTAACACACACTCACTAGCTTAGGTTAAAGTCAAATCTTCTATTCCTTTGAGTCTTGAAAGGGCTTCATTCAGTCAGAATAATAATTGTGCAAACCAGTAGTAAGAACTGTTCTAAAGGTAAATGTGTACTGAGCATTTCTAAGTTAACCTAACTCAACATTAGCTGCTAAAAGAAACTATTTCTCAAGTTCTCTTCCTCCATCCTCAACATACATGTCCAATTCAAAGATCATTGAACAAGAGATGAGCACTTTAACAAAGAATCAATCAGATTCTTACTCTGTGTAGAACAATCACAATAGTGTTCCCAAACGCTCACCCTCCTAACACTCATGTATCTTGCAATGTGATTCTGCAAACCCCCCACCTAAGGGGCAAGAGGCATTTACCTGTCCTTTGAATTTGGGTTGTTTTGTGACTTGTCTTGAATAATATAAATACAGCAGAAAGGATAGCTGATTCTAAGCCTTCCTTCCTTACTTCTAGGTTTCTCTATGAGGACATGACTGAGCTGGCCTGCTGGAAAACAAGATACAGAGAACATAGCCAAGTCAGCCCACTTGCTCAAGTGAGGCCCAGACATGTGAAAGAGTCTACCCAAGATCGGCAAAGCCCCCACCCAACCCAGAGCCAGCCACAGAGGCATGAATGAGTCCCACTGTGCAGCTCAGACAAACCACCTGCCCTCGCCAACTCATAGACTAGTGTGGGGGGAAAAGGATTTTGTTTCCAGTCTTAGTTACATAATGCTGCTGTAACAGAGATACCACAAATGAAAGATTTTGATGAACAGAAAAAATATTCTCTTACAATTTAGGAGGATAGCAGTCAAAATCAGGGCATGAGCTCCAGCTTGTTAGTTCTCAAGGAAAGTTCCTGATTCCTTCAGCATCTAGAGGCCAAGTGTTCCTTGAAGACCTCCATATGGATTGGCCTTTGTCAAGGAACTTTGTCTTTCAGGAATCCAGGCCCAGAAACGTGAACTCCACTCCTGCCAAATCTTTCTTGGTGATACTCATCCAAGCCCATCCTCAATCTTGCCACACCTGGAGAAACTCCCCTTACATGCAGCTAGGTCAATGATCAGATTAGGCACTGTTATGTTCCACTATTAATCCTCCTACAACTATTTGATTTGTAGATCAGAAGGTATCATTCCATAGCTCCACATTATATCATCATATATATGTATTGGGGGGAGGGGAGGAGGGGATTACTCAGTTAAATCAATGCCATTGCTTGATGCCACTGAGGGGTCATGACTGTTACACAGCATTATTGTAACAATGGATGACTGATACACTCTTTACACAAACACCACAGAGTCATGGGGAGAGCAAATGCTAAATAATGGTGTTGTTGTTGTTGTTATGTGCCGTCGAGTCGTTTCCGACTCATAGCGACCCTATGCACAACAGCCCTAAACCCTGCTCTATCCTG